>NC_053162.1:68158668-68758668 GCF_016835505.1 Polypterus senegalus | reverse complement strand
ATTCTGTGATGGTCACTTTGTCATTTATATTAATAATCTTGGCAAGCACAATGCTAAAGGTGTATAATAAACAGAAAAGAAACTCAGAGCTCAATGATGAATAAGGTTTGAACATCCTTATCCAGGATAAAGGTGTGGAGGATGCTCTGATTTATATGCTCCACATTATGGAGGAATATTTCGGACAAAATGAAATAAATAAAATAAATGCGTAAATAAATAAAAGTACTGTGAAATGTGAGCATAAATAAATAAATGTGTCATGAAATGACAGCCTTAATAAATAAATATGTCATGAAATGAGAGCATAAATAAATAAATGTGTCACGAAATATGTTTTTCGTTGCTTATTTATTTATTTCATTTTGTCCGTAACATTCCTGCAAACCGTCATGAAATACGGCTTGAAATAAAACTGTCAGTTTCACTCATCAAAGTTGAGAGGGTGGGCTCTAACACGCCCTCTAGTTACTGATTGGTGAATCGATAGCACAAGAATTAATTAGAAAAATGCTTACTACTGCCGATTAAATAGATTCTGCCGAAGATATTACGTATTTCAGAGAGAATTGAAGATTTATCGGAAGAAATTACAATGTTGGCGCCCTTTTAGAACTGAGTATTTGACCCTTGTTTTACGGTAGAAAGTCAGTTGCATATTCGCAGCTACTTTTTCAAACAACTGTACAGCTCTGATCAGTGGTAAAGTTGTTCAGTTCAAAATATTAGGTGGAGCTACTTTGGGCATTCCATGTCAAAGTACCTAAACTAATACAGCCGTTGCAGCTTACCGTATATCAAACTGGCTCATTCATCTTGTGATCGTCTTCTCTGATACATCATACAGATCTGCAATCTGTTGTACTTTTAAACCGCATAACAGAAGGTGTTCTATTGACTCAGCTGGAATGTCAAAGGATGGGCGTCAGAGCAGGGTACTGCATCACCTGAACTGGAGTGTAGTAGAGTCTGTTCCACCTGTTCTTTGATAATTTCAAAAATAGTTTCATCTATATCGAGTCTAAAGGGCGCCAACATTGTAATTTCTTCCGATAAATCTTCAATTCTCTCTCTGAAATACGTAATATCTTCGGCAGAATCCATTTCATCGGCAGTAGTAAGCATTTTTCTAATTAATTCTTGTGCTATCGATTCACCAATCAGTAACTAGAGGGCGTGTTAGAGCCCACCCTCTCAACTTTGATGAGTGAAACTAACAGTTTTATTTCAAGCCGTATTTCATGACGGTTTGCAGGAATGTTACGGACAAAATGAAATAAATAAATATAAGCAACGAAAAACATATTTCGTGACACATTTATTTATTTATGCTCTCATTTCATGACATATTTATTTATTAAGGCTGTCATTTCATGACACATTTATTTATTTATGCTCACATTTCACAGTACTTTTATTTATTTACACATTTATTTATTTATTTCATTTTGTCCGAAATATTCCTCCATACCACATAGCTTACTTCACCCTGGGCAAAGCCCGCACCAGAATAATGTTCTTTGATTTCTCCAGCACTTTAAACACCATCTTGTCTCACACACTAGGAAAAAAGCTAAGGATTATGCATCTTAATGTCCCCATAGTCACCAGACTACCTAACCAACAGATGGCAGTTTATGGGGTCCAGGGTCTGTGTGTCAGAGATAGTGGTGTATAATAACGGTGCACCTCAGGGAACCATTCTGTCTCACTTTCTGTTTTTCCTCCACACAATGCACATTCAGAATAATACCAGCTCTTGCCATCTACAGAAGCTTTCAGAAAGTTATTTCATCATAGGTTGTATTGGTAATGGAGATGAGTACAAGAGGCTGTTGGAGGGCTTAGCCCTGTGGTGCAAATAGACACATCTGCAACTCAGCATCACCAAGGTGACAAAAAAGGGGGTAATGGACTTCCAGCATGTTAAGGAGCCCCTGAGACCAGTCACCTACAGAGGAAAGAAGTAGAGGTGCTGCAGACCTATGAGTACCTGGTGGTTCATATGAACAGCAAACTAGACTGGTCTGACAACACATTGGCACTGTATAAGAAAGCCCAGTGTACATTGTCCTTTCTGAGGAGACCAGGTCTTTTGATGTGTGCAAATGTTTTACCAGTCTGTTGTAGCCAATGCATTGTTCTGCGTTGTGACCCCCTGGGGAACAACTTGAGTTGAGGTGATGCAAAACATCTGAACAAACTTATCAGAAAATACAGCTCCAACAGAGGGGGCTGTTATGGGAAAGGGGATGGTGGCAAAATTGGAAGCTATCATGAACAACTCTGCCTCTCCCCTCCAGGGGTGCTTTTTTGAGCACTTTTAGGCACAGGCTCATACCTTCATAATGTCGTAACAAGTGCCTCAGGCACTTTAATGCTTCCTCATTAGGTCTTTCCTTTCACTTCAGACAGGGGTGCAGACTGAATTACACGTTTTTATTCTATTGTCTGATATCGTACTTTGTGTCAGTATCTGTGTGTTTTATATTTTTCCTGAAGTATGTATTTGAATTCCCTCTTTGGGATTTAATAAAGTATATCTAAATCTAATCTAATCTCAATTGCTAGGTTAAAAGTCATATGGAGGAAGGCTTTGGCAGTGATGACTTTCCATGTATTGAGTTTTCCAATGAAAACACAGTAATGTACACAATGGCACAATTTGGTATGTCTCCATGTGGAAAATATGCAGCATGTCACATTTTTAGCAAATGTGCTGCACACCTCTGCAGTGATGTGAATGAGAGGCATAAATAGAACTGATTTTATTGGTACCCTATGGATTACATGCATTATGCAGCTGTGGAAAAGAACACAGCTAAATGTGGAAGTGTGAATAAGGCTTTAAGAAGCCATAGGCCTTGTTTTTCACATCAAAGAAAAAGTAATAAGCCACAACAGTCTATTAAAGTTTCAACTTTTGCAATTGCTAAATCATATGCAAAGCAAATTTTTGTGAAACTGTGTACAAATCAAAACTTACCTGTTTCACTCATTATTAGTGTGTCCCACGTATGTGGCTTAACTATTAGGACCAGTACATGGTGGAGAGAGTATATCTTTCATATGGTATGGGAGTGTCTGGGATTTCTTCAGGTGTTGGCAGAAGTTGCTGAGAATAAAGCGATCTAGTCATCTCAGCTCAGCATTTTGTAACTGACCCTCATGAAGATAAATGGAGTGAAAGTGATGATTATGATTATAATTTTTATTCCATTTTGCAATCCATCCATCCCGCTGTATCCGAACTACAGGGTCACAGGGGTCTGCTGGAGCCAATCCCAGCCAACACAGAGGGCGCAAGGCAGGAAACAAATCCCGGGCAGGGTGCCATCCACCTCAGGGCATGCACACACACACACACACACACACACACACACACACACACTAGGGACAATTTAGAATCACCAATGCACCTAACCTGCATGTCTTTGGACTGTGGAAGGAAACCGGAGTACCCAGAGGAAACTCACACAGACACCAGGTGAACATGCAAACTCCACACTGGGAGGACCCGGGAAGCAAACCCGAATCTCCTAACTGTGAGGCAGAAGCGCTACCACTCTGCACCACCCATTTTGCAATCTGCTTAATCAAATTTAGGGTCACAGGTGGCTGGTGTCTGTCCCACCTGGAGCGAGTACAAGGCCAGGACCCTAGGATGGGTTTTGAATGTTGTCTCTTGGAACTGTGATTATTGTAGCAGCACTAATCACCGTATCATCATGCATCCAGGAAATGAGAAGACTTATCAATTGAGAAATATTTGCTGCTTTTATTCCACACTGGCACTTGAAATGTGAATGTACAGATAAATGAATTTAATCTTTAGTGGTGTGGGAGAGAAATGGAGATGAATCCACAATCAGAACATGTAAACTTCATGTGAGGCTGCAATGTATGGATCTGTAGCAAGACTAATGAAATTAAATCCAGGGAAAATACAGAGCTTTATAACAGACACTGCAATACATAAAGACATAGTGTGCTAATAAGATTGCTCGGTTTTAATATTTTTGAAACAGAAATAGAATAGGGTGAATTCTCACCAGTGAAAATAACAGATTGGTGTGATCAGCTTTTTTGAGGTCTTTACAGCAACAGCCTCAAAGTGAACTAACCAAGTTATTAAACAACTTAAGTCTGTAAGTTTTAGAGATGAATGTGGTAGGTAGCTGGTGAAGACAGCGGGAGCTTAAATGAAGTGGTTTCCTGACAATGCACAAAAGCGGTCTTGGTAACTGTAATTTTACATACATTTCTTTTTCCATTCTGCAAGCTAAAGATTTTGTGTTGGGCCTAGGAGAACGTGTGAAACTACTCCCCAAAACCAAATTACTAACAGAGAACTTGCTTTCAGTATTTTCGTAATATCAGATTAATACGCACATAAATAAAATATATACTGTCATTAGTAAAAAATATGTTGCCACTATAACACACAATTTATGATATCTGCATGTAAAACATAGGGGTTTATATATGCATGATGCAAGATGTTAGAAATGCCAGTTATCTTGTTACACTATCTGGTTCACAAAGCGCAGGCAGAGATCATTTACATTGGTCTTTCTATAGTGGAATAGTTCTTTGTAAGTTATATGTCAAAAGTTGTAAAATTCATACAGACTCCCCGCCGACTTCCTTTTTCCCCACTTCTGCTCTTAGTCTGTGGGGGTAAAATGAATCCAGATGATAAAATTTAGTTAAGATGGGCAGAATGATTCTTTAGACAGTTAGCCACTACCTGCCAGTAACAGACTGCAGTATATTTAAATGAGAGTATCTAATTTTAAGATGAAAGGGAGAATTCAACTGTTTAAACATGTGCCAAAAAAGCTTACAAATGTTATAAAATTCCAAAAAAAAATAACACTAAGTGCCAGTACTTGTAGCATTGACGCCTTAGAGTGCATGGCTCCTTGCTTGTAGTCAGTCACACCTGAAGAACCTCTGGTGTGCAGCTTGCATTTTTGGTTTGTTTTCCTGAGTTTCAAAACCCACTTTCAGGTTCATTAATAAATCTTAATCGCAGTTGCCTAACTATATTTCCTTCTGTGTTGGATTGTTCGCAGTGATGGATAGGTGTCCATCTAAACTGTACTGCTTTCTTCCACTACTTCATAGCAATCCTAAAATGAATAAGCTGCTTGGGCACTGTCTGTGTGCATCTTGCATGTTCTCCCTGTACCTCTATGGATTTTTCTCCATATATAGTGTGAATTTACAATTTACGTTTACTTATTTGGCTGACACCTTTATCCAAGGCGACGTAAAGCACTTATGATACAACTGGTTACATTTCTTTTGGTTTTCCAATTCGAGCACAGGCAGGTCAAGTGACTTGCTCATAGTCACACAGTGTGTGTCAGTAGCGGGATTTGAACCCACAACCTCAGGGTTTGAAGTCCAAAGCCTTAACCACCACATGTGGGTGTCTAGAGGAGTGGACCCCGTGACATACTAACACCTCGTCCAAGGATGACTCTTGCCTTGCACCAGAGCCTCTTTGGCTCTGAAATTGGATTAAATGGGTTTAGTTTCAGGTTGGAAACTTTGTGAATTATTGCTATCTCCTTATTCTAAAATTCTGTGGAAGAAGTAAACAGTTCTTCAAATTTGTAGCATGCGGTGTGAAGTTTTGTTGTATTGGTACTTTCAAACAGCTGCCTTCTAATACTACTAACAGTTACTGAGTGTGACGCTTAGCCTGAGCTATGCATGCTCGTCATGGCTATGAGCACTATGACTCAGTTAAGCCTTGGTGAGGGAAGACAGCTGACGACATAGGTAACAAAATTGGGAATGTGCTGCTGGAAGACGCAGAAACAGGCCAGGAAAAATAAAATAGTGTAGTAAATGGAATGGATGAACATGGAATAGAAAAAAATCAGACAAGAGGTGAAATACAGGACAAGACAAAACTTGAAAAAGAAAACCGTAAGGGGACCAACAATAATTAACATAACTGAAGTTGTGACATACAAAAAACACAGAAAAACATAAGACCAGAAAGAAAGTGAGGAGCTCACGTGCAGCTCTGCCATAGTGTGTGTCACCTATGGTATAAATATGGAATAGCCTGATGTGCATTTCCTTAAAAATATGACTACATGGCGTATTGATGCAAACCCAACACTGACATCTACAACTCTGATTGGCCAGTTTGGTAACTACATATTTCCTAAAATGTATTTTCTTTTCATCTTCAGGTTTGTATGAAGAAGTGGACAAATGCGAGAGACAAATAAATTCACTGATGGAAGAAAACGGAGGAGCAGCAATCTTGGAGGGTAAAAATGGATTATTCAGTATCCTTGCATACTATAAACACCACCAACTAACGTTCAAGCATGTGCCAGTGGGAAAGTGTAACGCAGAAGTATCTGCTTTAGACAGCGTTTCCTAAACACCTACGGCATAGGCTCAACACAGAAGTATAAGTCAGCCTTTAGAAACAAAACGTCTACAAAGTGCCAGAAGCCTACTAAGATAGAGTGGTAAAATGACCTGGTGACTGCTAGGTGCATACTGTTGCTAGGCAATGGCAAGCTGAAGGCCAATGACAGCTGAGGTCGTGGGTGTGGTTCGAAGTGACATGTGATGCTGAATGTCACCAATTTTGCGAGCAGACAGAAAAATTGATGGGAGGAATGTGCTTGTGAAGTAGGAATGAGTTCAACAGAAATTTGTGAATCAATTGTCACTCCCCGATAAATTGGACTTTAGTAGTTTATTCTATAAAATTTAAATAAGGCAGATGTTTAATATTTTGAGACAAAAAAGTGCCATGGAGGGCACTGACCCCATAGTTTGTACCTTTCAGAAGAGACTAGATGCCTGCAGTCATGGCCTGCAGCAGATTTTATGAGTTTGCATTTAAAATTCCGAGCCAATGCCACTATTAATTAATTATTGATTTCCCCATAAGGCATACATATTCCTGTCATAAAAAGAGCAAGGCTTTGTGTCACGTCAGTATTCCACATATACATCTGTGCCTTGATAATAAACTCACACTGGGCTCTTTTTGGGAGACTGTTTGATTAAAAATGCACTACTGCCTAAGGTGACTAATTTGAAATTGTAACCAGAACTCCACAAGTGTTATGGATTATACATTTTCCTGCTGCCTGGTTTCTGTTTAGTATATAAGAAGCAGTATGGTGGTATGATGCAATCTGCTGCCTTGCTGCTCCAGGGAACTGGGTGTCATTTCTACCTTGGTCACTATGTGTTGGATTTCTTGAATATTCTGCTTTAGTCCTGCATGTTTAGTTCATTGGTTGTTCCTAGGTTGGCTCGATGCAGGTGTGTGCATGAGTGTGCCCTGTGAAAGACTGGCATTTCATAGAGAATGTGCTCCTGCCTGGTTGGCATTTCTGACAGGATTCATTTCAGCATTGTAATGGCAAGCACCAGTTAAGAAGATGAGGATGGAAACAAATATATACTAACATGAAAGAGAAGAGCTCTTGTTTTCTATATCAGTCGTAACAGCGTATGCTAAATTTATACATCATTAAACCCAATGACTTTCTCCCACCTTTCCTTCCTGTAAAGTCTATTACACAAGCCCATCCTAATTATAGCCTCTGTTGCAGTCATACACTTTCCATTTCCAAACTTAATGCTTACCAAACACTAAGAGTAAAATCGCTTCATAAACTGGTATTAAAATGTCACTAAATAAGTGAACTCAATCATTAAATGTACTGTAGGCTAAAGGAAAAGTGGCAGAACCCAGAATATGGGGTCACATCACGTTTAATTTACCTCTTCCTCCTCACACGCAGCCAATAATAACTTCAGAATTGATATTTTCATTTTCTTACAATACAAGTGTTCCCTACATTATAAAACCCAATGCTTTAAACATACTTTGCATATTAAAATGTGACACAAGCAGTCTGTAATAGTTTTCCATCCAAGTACAAATGGCTCGCTTACAAGTCCATCCATCCATCCATTATCCAACCCGCTACATCCTAACTACAGGGACATGGGGGTCTGCTGGAGCCAATCCCAGCCAACACAGGGTGCAAGGCAGGAAACAAACCCCAGGCTAGGCGCCAGCCCACCACAGTCACTTACAAGTGTTCTGGCTAATTCTGAGCTTTGCAGATATCATCCATTTTTTCAGTTGTAGGTGATAAAAGTCCCGTTGCTCATTCTCACTACCTAATGGAGTTGGTAGAGAAGAGAAGAGGTGATTTTCAGTTTTCAGTAAAGCGATTTAATTAACAGAGATGGTGTTAATTCAGAATTTATAACTGGCAAATTTAGAGTTAGCTTATTTATATCTCATTACTACGTTAAGCCACACCCATCCAATAATAAACAGCAGTATTAGATGATTAAAACATAATTGGTCACGTTGACCAATGAAACAAGCAAAATGAAACAACTAGTTATGCATTGGCTTACGCAGAGCACACCATCGAGGTGCTTTGTAAACCTGATGAGAAGAAAATTCAGAGAAAGAGTAAAGTTCAAGATCACTCAGCGTGTGATGAGTCAGGACATAAAAAGCACAAACGTGACCAGATGAACCTTGCATGGGAGTACTGAAGATAAGTAGTCTATGATAACATTAGAATCCAGACCACAACCAATGATTAAATTGGAGAGTATTCTCAGCCGATTAACACACATGACAAAAGAAGAGTTGTTCAGGGTGAATTGAATGTGGCTGCTGATAGAGTTTCATAGACTGGCCTACAAAGGAAGTAGGAGCTACAAATGGAATGAACTTTACCCAAGACGTCTGCATTATTATAACAAGGAGAAGTGCTACTGAATAAAATACAATTGGAGCTACAAATAGTTATTTAGCACACTTTTTCTTTCCCCCCTTTGGCTTTTTTAACTTCATAATAAAACTTCAAAAAATGTAAAACTGAGTAAAGTTAAATGGAGTGGGGTAATTCTTAATATAATCTGCACATAGCACATTACATTAATGATAAATGTCACCTTAAACTTCATGGTGCATTGCTCAGACATGCTTGCAAGTTTCTGTTCTTTATTTTAATCATAGGCATCTTGTTCTTTTCTACTTGTTCCGATGAACTGATTTTGAATAAATCTGAGTGCAGATCAGTAATGTATTAGAACACAGGTTTGGCCTTTGCCCCATTCTTTTCAATTACATGTATACCGATTCCTATAGTATATTTACTTGAATACAAAGTGTCTTGCAAAATACTCTTGACAAGTTCTCTAGCTATACAGTATATTTCCTTTTTTCATTGAAAAGATTTCTCCTGTAATGTAAAAAAAATTAATTTTGAGGTTCAGTGCTTTGAAATAAAATTGTCGCCTAAAAGAGAATTTAAGTGTAGGATTTGATATACAGGAAAATGAGAAACGTGGTCAAGGGACTGATGACTTTTGCAGGCCACTATGATTTAAACTCAATCATGTGGAAAAACAGGAATCTTTTGCCACCTGCTGGTTAAATGTGGTTCTGCGATGACAGATTAACAGAAAAGACTCTTTAATGTCAAAGGGAAAATATATCTCTGCAGAGTGGTCTCAACTAATTACAATTATAAATCACAAAATAACTGATGACCTAAGTATTCATTAGCGTCAAGTGAGTATTTAATGGATGCACTTTTGGCAGCAATTCAAGCCTTGAATCTGCGAGCAGAGGTCCCTTTCAGCTTTACACATCTCAGGACACTGTCATTTCTCCCAGTTCTCCTTTGTAAAACTGCTCAAGCTCTGTCAGATTGCATTGGGATTGTGAGTGAACAGCCTTTTTAAAATCTGGGTACAAATACTTAACTCAGCTACTTCCCACAGCATGATGCTGCCATCTTTCTCATCACAGAACCTTCTCCCAGGTGACTAACAAGTACCACATGTGCCTTCTGGTAAACTCTAGCTGAGATGTGCAATTTTTAACAGTGGCTTTCTCTTTGCCACTGTACCATAACACTTCAACTGGTGAAGCACCCAGGCAACGGTTGTTGTGGCTGTGGTTTGTCTTTTTCTTGCAGGGTCACTCAAATTTTGATGGATGGCCAGGTCTAGGCAGATTTACTGTACATTTATGCCATACTGTTTATATTTATTAATGATTCTTTTTTCTGGACCCCAAGGGATATTCAATAACTTGAACATTTTCTTGTCTCCATCCTCTTACTTGTGCTTTTAATAAACCTTTTCACAGAGTTTCTGTGAGTCCTTTGGGTTTCATTGTATAGGTTAAACTACCTTACTGGCCCAACCACAATTTGGACTTTCCAGATAAGGATCATTTATACTTCAATCAACAGAAAACCTCTGACTATACACACGTGATCTCCACTGAACTAAATATGTAAATTCTAAAACCAGTTGGCTGCACCAGCAATGACATAAATGACATAGGTGTAATATATTAAATGAGGTGGATACTTATGTGACCAGTTATTTTGTGTTATATATTTGTAATTAAGTTAGACCACTTTAAATGGATCTGTTTTCACTTTTCTATCTATCTATCTATCTATCTATCTATCTATCTATCTATCTATCTATCTATCTATCTATCTATCTATCTATCTATCTATCTATCTATCTATCTATCAGTTCTTAGATTCTACAATTTGTTAAAGGGCACACTACCAAGTAACCCAAGACAAGAATTCCCTTGTTTTAGCCAGAGACAGATGGCTGCTTGTCATAAATGGTTAGTAAACTAAGAGTTCCTTGGCATGGAAAAAGACTGTTGAGTTGCTCTTCAGTGAATGAAAGTCCCAAGCCTCAGTAAGTCTTAGTTCTTTGTTTAATTCCGTACATGCAATAGAAATTTAACATGTAGACCAAGGCTCAAATATGCTACATTTTCATATTGCGATTTTGGCTTGCTTAGGGAAAATGTGCTTTGGGGTATTTAATTAGCAAAAAATAAACTAACATGATGAAATAATTCTTATTTTAGGAAGACTGTAATGATTGCATTTAAATCATTGTTTGCCTTGGGCTCCTCTTCATTAACCATTTTAAAATTTCCCATTGTGACTGTAGTAATTTGGAAGATGTAAATGGCTCAGCCTAAATTGGGCGACTCCATGGTTTATCTTTCTTCATTTATTTCTGCATCTTCTTCATTGCTTTGCATGTCATTGCTATGTAGCACATGCTATGCTATCTGAATTGGATCATATAGAAACTTTCAAGTGAAGAAAGACCATCTGGCGCTTGAAATCCCACTCAGATTTGCTCTGATTAATTCTGATCCGCCAGTTGCAGTTGACTGACCTTAGGGGATGAACAGAGACAGAAGAAGCAAAAAAACAAGCCAGACATTTTGTAGATGAGAAAGCCTCTTAAAGCCTAAAATGCACTGATCACATTTCCTCCAGGTTAGGTGCAAATCTTTTTTTTTTAAACTTATCCATGATGCTAAATTCACCTAACACAAGTTAGAAATCAAACCATGATGCTTCCATGACATTTATTTTATTGTTAAACTTCTCCTCACATACTAAGAAGTTCTTAACCAGTTTGTAAAATACATAATGAGCAAAACTGACTACCGTTTGTCACACTTTTCAAACATTTTTAGCCAGTGTGACATACTGAGTAAGACCTCAGACTTTAAACTGGCTACCAGCATGCATTACTTTTAAATTTACTGAAACAATTCTATTAGCACTCAGTACTTGTGAAGCACCATGGGTAGAGTTTACTACATACGATACAGGTTATTTGTTGTTTAGCGGCTAAGTCATTACAGTAATTGTAATGTATCTTAGATAAAGTTGTCTGCCCAATAACTACTAATAATATTTTCCACTTCATCTAATGCTGGCTCCCACCAGACAACTGATGCTGCTGGCATAGGCTTCAGATCCCGTGAACCTGAATGGGATTAAACAAATTAAGTAATGGATGGACTGGTTAGTTCAGAGCTCTACACCAACAAAGAGTAGATCAAGGAAGCATGACAATGAACAATAATTTCAGCTAGTAATGACGAAGAGATAAGACTCCAACTACAATTTCAGAATGAATCTGATGTACTAGAGAATATGAAAAAATCAAAAACTTAAAAACAATGTTACACTTACTTTGTTTTCCTCTTTATTAACTTTACAAGGAGGTGGCTGTTTTCTCAAGAGTGGATTCTGATGATCTGAGTTGTTGTTTTCTGTTGACATATACGTGTGAGATGAATACCTCAGGCAGGTCATCTCAAGAGTGCTGTCCCCCCTCTCCTGCTTCATATTTAGCATCATGGTCAAAGACAATAGCTAGTACTTTTCTATCTTTCTTTTGCCTCACTTCATAAACCTTTTCCTGTTGTAAACTTACATCTCAAAAGTACATGTGCTAATAGGGATCAGAGGTGCATACGTCTTTTAAAAGTTTAGGCAAGCAAATCTTTAAAAATATTATCATAGTAAGATGGGTACTTCACCATGGGAACATCTTTGAAACTGCTGAAATATCACTGCATAAGATTAAGCTGGTGATGCCATAATGCTTTGGTGCAGTCATAAATTTGGTTGTTCCCCTGACAAAAAATAGAAGGCCAATTAGTTTAAAATACGAACTGTTCTTTCGTTGCAGAAACTGAAATAAAAGGTGTGATCATTGCCTCCTGAGTGAAATCAACTCCCCAGGAAAGGTGCAATAGAAGGTGGAGGACAAGCGTGCCCCATACCAGTGTGATGGAGTGAGTTAGTGTAATTGTGGCACATCACACCAAGAAGTTCCATGCCTATTAGTTGTCAGCACATTGTTAAGTTAAGGACCAGCTGGGTCCAGCAACAATAATGGCTCCTGATTAGTCAGGCTACCCACATTCCACATTCACAGTGCTGCTAATGTTAGTGTGGACCAGAAGTGTCAAAATCAATTTTATTGAGGGCCAAAAATAACACTTTCTATACCTAATGCAAGACAGAATATATCGACAAGCACCTACTCACATTTTGTTTCTCGCAATCTTATATTCTACTCTCCATCTCTTTTGAAACTGTCTTCCCTATTTTTCTTTGAAAGCTTTTCTTTTCTTGGATATTACAGCAGGTCAGGAAAGCTACCAGGGACCAAAATCAGCATTCATTGAAAAAAAAAAGGTGTCAGCCTATAAAGTTGAGTGAGAGCACCAATCCGTAAACTTGAGAGTTTGTAGCTTAAACTTAAATCTGGGTGTGAATGTGCTGATGATGGACCACACAGATCACATTCAAGATTAGTCAGAAACAAACTGCAATCACATTTAACATGCGTGAAAATGCAAATGTGTTTTCTATCCACATACAACAGGCAAGTCAGCAGAAAAGACCAATTGTGTGGGATGGTGGCAGCAATCTTTTAAAAGCTGCTGAAGGATGGCTAGGCTTGACACGTTTGCAGCTTTATAAGTGAGCAGACTGGTGCCAGTCATGTGTGTGAACTGCATGTATCATCTCTTTCATGAGACTGTCACATCTTTGACATCATGCCAAAACACTATGGCAGTGGAACATGTCACCTTCTTCTCACTTTTTATTTTTGGGTCATTATGAGCAGTCATTTTCTATTTTAACTACTGGTCAATAGATGCAGGGTGTTGTGTTGCACCGACAAACATGAGTGGACATTGAAGATGTGTTTTAATGCCAGGTGAAAATATAATCCGGCTAAATTATATACAGATACCTCACGATTAAAGTAGTTATCATTGCAGGATGTATGTAACATGTTGTGCATACTAAAGAAGCAAGCCATTTTAAAAAGGGCCTTGAGTTTGACACCCCTGGTCTAACTGTTTGTCTTTCATTTTGTGATGTTTCTCAGTGTTTCAAACTCCAGACCCTACCTGCCTCTCATTACAACCCTGGTATCCCAATCGGTAAGAACAAACTTACCACTGCTCACCTTCAAGACTTACAGAACTGCTTTGGTGCATGGGGTGGGAATGTTGCATTTGATTTTTTAGGTAAAGGCAGCATGTTTAGAAAATAATTATAATGGTGTGTTATAATGGAAAGAGTCAGGGTGGCATAATGTGGAGCTCATTGTGTAACAAGACTTTACTTAAGTAAGGAGTGTACTCCTCAGTGTCCTCTCTAGTTCTTCTATTTCATTTATTACATCACCTCACATTATTAAAGCAATTCTTAATTTAATACTGCCATCTTCGAATGGTAAACTTATTGAAGTGTATGACCATGTACTGTCATTACTATTAGGCCCGTGTTAATCTTTAACTGAAAAAGTTTCTTTCCTAATGTGACTGAATAACATAGAGAAGTATGGTGCTTCATGGCTGCAGCATCCTGGGTTCACATCCCACACCAAGTCGCTGTCTCTGTGGAGCGTGCATATTTTTCCCCTGTCTGTGATGAGTTTTTGTTTTTTGCTTTCCCCCTACATCCCAAAGAGCTGCTTTGCTCATGTGTGAGTGTGAGGGTGTCCCTGAGTGAGCCCTATGATGGACTAGCACCCCTTACTGCTGGGATAGTCTCTGGCCCTCTATGACCCTGGACTTGGTTTAGCAGATTTATGAATGTCACTAGATACAGAGACATGCCTGAGTGATAATGATGACTATTTTATTAAACGGCACTTGCTATGTGCAAAATAAAGAAAATGTGTATATTAAGGACAAAGATGGAAGCCAAGGATTATCATGAGTGGATGGAAAAAGCCCAGAAGATGATGGAGAGCACAGTCAAAGCTGTGTCAGGGTCAAATCCAGGAAACCAAAAGAAATTTCATGTGTAAAGTACAAGGTGTGGAGTAAAAAGGGATATCGAAGACAAGCAGAGTGTCAAAGCCACAAGAACCTGCCACTGGATCTACTGAAATTAAAAGCTAGCTATCATTAAGAAAAGTTTTTAAAAGTATTTTAATCCACTAAGGGATGCTGACATCTTAACACTGGAAGTACATTGATGTCAGATACAGCAATAACTGTGACAGTGGCACCTAAAGATGACATCGTTGTAAATGAAGTAAAAAATTAGGACATTGCTCAAAATCAACACCTGCAACATTAGTTTTTTTCTCTGAAAAAAAGGAGTCAAATTCATCTATGATATTCAATTCATCTGAAAATGGTTCAAACTTGGCAAAAGTGTATTTATAACATAAAGAGACTACTTTCATCCATCCATCCATTATCCAAACCTCTATATCCTAACTACAGGGTCACGGGGGTCTGCCAGAGCCAATCCCAGCCAACACAGGGCGCAAGGCAGGAAACAAACCCCAGGCAAGGTGCCAGCCCAATTTAGGACTACTTTTATGACAGTGTGAATATTTAAGGGAAAATAAAAAAAGATCGATTTTATTAATGTGACTTTAAGTTTTTTTTAAAAAGAGTTCATACAGCTGAAATGTATTTTTTTCCTTTGAAGATTACAGTACTATATCCTAACTACAGGGTCACGGAGGTTTGCTGGAGCTAATCCCAGCCACCTCAGGGCAAACACACACACACCCCGCATACACTAGGGACAATTTAGAATCACCAATGCACCTAACCTGCATGTCTTTGGATTATATATACAGTATATCTTGCATATATTTATACATTGTAATGAGAGAGGCACCTGAAGGCCTACACTGTATAATGAAAACAAAACGAGGGTTCAAACGCGTTAAGAAGGCAAAAGAAAATGTCGTATCAACGTGAGTTTTGAAACAGACTGCTCAAGATGGCGGAGCTACTGGTCTTATGGGCTCTGGGCAGCCCCAACCCCCGGGGGCATGAGCTGGGTGCCCTCTATCTGGTGGTTGAGCCACTCAAAGCGCATTGGTTCACTCCTCCATTAGAGAAAATAATTGTATTTAAAGAGCTTGTATATAGAAGAATATGCGGGGTGTGGGAGGAAGACAGTTTGGTCTTTAGTTACTTGAATATTTCAATACAACTGTCTATTTTAAATACCAAGGAATAATTAAATGTAGTAAAAAAGGAAAATGTAATAAAACGTAAATAAAAAATTAAATTACATTAACGCCTTGCCAAAAACAATGTTATGAATTACTTTATCTTCTAACTTACATTCTATAAATGTTGCTTTTTTCATTTCTGTTTGCATACTTTTTGGGATATTTTTCTCTTTTTTGTTTATTGGATGATTCTCTTTGTTTATTTTTTATTATATGCAGCTTTTTTGTTCATTTTCTTTTTTTCAACATTTATTATCGCTCTTGCAGCTGTTTTTCTATCGTAAAATTTGATGTTCTTGAATAAATAATTTGGTTTTCCTGTCGTTATTATAACCGACTGTGTTGAAGGGCCAGTTACCACTGAGAGTATCACAAGGTAGCACATGTAGGTAATGAACACTGTGTTGAAGCCACGTCTCATTTGAAGCATATTCTAGGAACAGGCTCTTGATTAGGACTGACAGGGAAAATAAATTGGATTGATAGTTCTCACAGTAGTAGAGTCTGATTAGTACTTTAATGAGAACACCTTATTTTACAGCTGATAGTCAGGATGGACATTTAACATGTGCCATGTCTAGGTGAACCAATTTTTCAAGCTGCGATATGATTGACTTGGCTTCTTTATTAGAAAGATAATACAATGATTTCTTGAAAAAGAGATTCTTAAGTATTCAGGTAATTGGCTTAAGGCATGAATTCACCATAATCACCAGTAACGCAGCGCCCAGCAGCAAGGATCATTCATATGCTACAGTGAGTGCCAATACTCAAATCTTTATTAACAGTTCTGGGATTTGCACTTGCTGCTAGCCCCTTCATACCCTCATTGAACACTATCACCTTCTGCTGCAATAATAAACAATAAATCGCCGAGTTCATTTCTCGGGGGCTTTTGTTATCAGAGGCTTTTTCTTATAACTATTTCCCTAATCAGAAATTGACCTGCTAGCTTATATGTGTGCGCTATTATTTGGCAGTATCTGCCATTATTGCATTAGTTCAGAAATCCCCACAGTATCGGTTTTATTAAAGGTGTTTGTCAGTATTTATACACTCTGTACAAGGGATGAATTCATTTTATTCTTTATATTTTATAAAACTCATTGTTTAAAATTGTACTTGCTTTAATTTAGTAGTCATAGTCATTTGTTCCTGTGCCTCTTGTTGAATAACTGTCAACCTCAGAATAGAATTTGTTGATCAAACTTTAAGGAAACAACTATTTTAAAAAAAAGTAAGAATGACAAGTAAAAAAAATATAGTGTACTAAAAACTCTGATTAAAAATTACATTATCCATTTCCTGACCTGCTTATTGTAAAGGAGAGTTGCCTCAAACCTGAGCTTGTCCTAGCAGCATTGTGCATGAGACATGGAGTCAATCTGTTGCAGGCACAGTCACACACACTCACTTATTTTGGGACATTTTGAGCCACCAAGTTTACATGGCTTTACAATGAGGAAGGGAAAAAATGAGCGCCCAGAGAAAATCCCATGCAGACACGTTGTATTTGACCCAAGTCTGTTGGCCACCATCATTAGTATAATACAATGCAATACAGTTTATTTTTGTTTAGCCCAAAATCAAACAGGAAGTGCCGCAATGGGCTTTAACAGCCCCCAAGCCTTGACTCTCTGAGAAGACAAGGAAAAAACTCCCAAAAAAACCTTGTAGGGAAAAATGGAAGAAACCTTGGGAAGGCAGTTCAAAGAGACCCTTTCCAGGTAGGTTGGGCGTGCAGTGGGTGTCAAAAGAAGGGGGTCAATACAATACAATACACAGAACAGAACAAATCCTCAATACAGCATAAAAATAAAAATATTAGAAGTATGGAGCAGAATTTAACAGTAGATGATATCACATAATAAGATTTGGATATTTTTAGAGTCCTGGAGACCTCATCCATCAAGCTGCCTCCACCATTTGGCCATTCCACGGCTGAAACAATGCTGGGCCAGCCAATCTGGTGAAAGGACCCCTTTTTCTCATGATTCCTGCGATCCTTCATCAGGGATGACTTTACCATAGGCAGGCAAACAACTTGGCAGGTGGGCCGTGGCACCAATTGCCACATTTGAGTACCGAGAACAGAAACAGAATAAGTGAGGGTTAGAATTCAATTATTACTATCATGTTACTTATGTTTTAGTGCTAATGACTAACAACAGAGATGCAGTCTGTACAGTTAGTCAGCAGCTCTAGTCAGGATATGCTAAACTGAAGTAGTGAGTCTTCAGCCGGGATTTAAAGGCTGAGACCGAAGGGCATCTCTTATAGAAGCAGGAAGACCATTCCACAGTTCAGGGGCCCTGTAACTAAAAGCTCGACCTCCCACTGTTATTTTATTAATCCTTGGAATCATAAGCAGACCGGCATCTTGAGATCTTAATGTGCGCTCAGGTTTGTAAGTCATGATAAGTTCAGACAAGTAAGTCAGACCTTGGCCATTTAATGCTTTATATTGTGACGGACAGCCGGGTCCCATGCTCGGCCGGGACGCCTCTGCTGTATACGTCCCGGGGGAGCCATCATGGACATTGCAGTACCTTCCCCGGGGCGCTTGGGGGCAGTCTCCCTGGCCGTGGATCCCTCCTCAATCTCCCCCGTGGCTCCATGAGACATGGAGTCCACCACAGCAGCCCGGTTGGGAGATGGGGTGGCGCTAGGGTGCTGCGGACAACCAGCCACCACACAGGACGGTTTATCAGCCCCACCCGGAGGTGCAATTAAGACCAGCTGGTCAGGCACCTGGAACACTTCCAGGTGGGGTATAAAAGGGCCTGCCTCCCAGCAATCAGGGCCAGAATCGGGAGGAAGAGGACGAGGTTGCCTGGGAGGAGTGGTGGAGGAGGAAGGAAGCATTTGGTTTACTGTAAGTTTGTGCTTTGGGACTATGTTTGGGCTGTGTGGCACGGGGAAGACGTGTCACACAGCTGAAGAAAAAATAAAGCCTGTGTGTTTTTGTACATGTGTCTCTGCGTGGTCTGTGCCGGGTCGAGCGCTATATAGCGCCTTTTTTCACAATATGTTAAAAGTTGGATTTTGAAATCTGCCCTAAACTTAACCGGGAGCCAGTGTAATGATTTAAGAACTGGAGTTATGTGTTCATATTTTCTTGTTCTTGTAATAATTCTTGCAGCTGCATTTTGGATTAACTGGAGGCTGTATAGAGAACAGTTTGAACAGCCAGTGAACACCACATTGCAGTAGTCAATCCTACTAGAGATAAATGCATGAATTAATTTCTCAGAATCCTGTTTATTTAGAAAGCCTTAATTTCCTAACATTTTTAAGATGGAAGAAACATGTTTTGGACAACTTTGTAATATGTTCTTTAAATGACATGCTGGAGTCAAAGATAACTCCTAGATTGCGGGCTGATTCAGTAAAATTAATTGGGATTCCAACTGAGTTAAATGATGACAAAATATTGCTGTGATCAGCGTCATTCCCTCCAACAATTAACATCTCTGTTTTATCTGTATTTAAAGACAAGTAGTTCTCATTCATCCACTCCTTTAATTCACTAACACAACTAATTAAAGACAACATCGGAGAAACTTCATTTGATTTAAATGAAAGGTATAACTGGGTGTCATCTGCATACAAGTGAAAATTAACATTATGTTTCCTAATGAGAGATCCCAGTGGAAGCATGTAAAGTGAAAACAGTAAAGGTCCCAGTACTGAGCCCTGCGGGACACCATATTGAACTTCTGTGTATAATGATGGAGTACTGTCAGCACATTTCTGTACATATTGGAATCGATTTGATAAATAAGAACTAAGCCAAGCGAGCACGGGGCCTGTAAGCCCAACATCGTTTTCTAGCCTGTGCAGTAAAATAGAATGGTCAATGGTGTCAAATGCTGCACTTAAGTCCAACAACATAATTACAGTGGAGTTTCCTTCATCAGAGGATATCAGAATGTCATTTACAACCCGTGTTAGTGCCATTTCTGTACTATGACCAGTGCGAAAATCAGACTGGAATTTCTCAAATAAATTGTAATGCATAAGGTGTGACTGAAGCTGACTGGCGACTACTTTTTCTAGTATTTTAGAGAGAAATGGTAAATTTGAAATAGGCCTATAATTATTTAGTATGTGTGGGTCTAGGTCTGACTTTTTAAGTAAAGGTTTAATGACTGACACTTTTAGTGCATCAGGTACTGTGCCATGCAATAATGAACTATTGATAATGTTTAAAATAGGCATTGCACTTCTTACTAGTTTTGTTGGCACTGGATCTAGGGAACAAGTAGTGGGCTTCATTTTAGAAATTAAAGTTAAGACTTCCTGCTCAGTTACAGGATTAAAATTATTAAAGTGCTGAATGCAATGTGAGACAGGGTCTGCTAAGCTAGTATTTGGTTTGTACTGTGATGCTGAGATCTGGGATCTTATATTTTTAATTTTCTCATTGAAGAAGTTCATAAAGTCTGTACTGCTAATATCTGTTGGTATTTTGCACTGTTGATCTGAATTCCCATTTGTTAATTTAGCCACTGTTCTTAACAGTACTCGAGGATTGTTATTATTGCTATCTATTGTAATGTAGAATAGTATTCTGAGTGAGCTTTAAAGAGGGCTTTTTTATATTTATTATCACTCTCTGTCCATGCAATTTGAAAGACATGTAGCTTTGTTGTTCTCCATCTGCACTCCAGTTTTCGACACTCTAATTTAAGAGCTCGAGTGTTTTCATTAAACCAGGGAGAGTTTCTATGTGCTTTGATCACTTTTGTTTTAAGGTGAGCCACTGTGTCCAGAGCATCTCTCAAGGTCACATTATAATGTGATGTTAACTGATCTAAGTGATTTTCCACAATTACACTCGACTTACTCAAGGTATCTATAAATTTTGAAGCAGAATTACAATCTAGATGTCACACTGTCTTTGTTTTAATCTGTGAGTGCATTGGCAAGGGCAGGACTAAATCAAATGTAATTAAGAAGTGATCAGAAATAACTTCATTTAATGGAGTAATATTTAAATTTTGAATTTCAACTTTGTAAGTTATAATTAAATCTAATGTTTGGTTATGATTATCAGTTGGACCTTTGACAATCTGACAAAACCCTACTGAATTTAACAAATAAGTAAAACATTTGCTAAAAGTGTCAGTTTCCACATCAATTTGTACATTAAAATCCCCCATCAGTACTACGTGATCATAATTTATAGCCAAATCAGATAAAAGGTTGCTAAATTCAGTCATGAACAATGAATATGGCCCTGGTGGTCTGTAGACTAGCACTATAATTGTGTTGGAATCTGTTTTAATATTTAAAATGAATGCCTCAAAGGATGTAAAGTTGCCTAAATTTTTAGAAGTGATTTGCATTTTGTTACAATGAATTATTCCAAGGCCTCCTCCTCGACCAGAATCTCTAGACTTATGAAGGAACGAGTATCCATTTGGTGATGCTTCAGCTAGGGGAACAGTGTCATATTTACTAAGCCAGGTTTCAGTGAGAAGACACAGATCAGATTTTGTACTTAATATAATGTCATTTACCAAAAGAGCTTTAGTGCCAAGAAAGCGAATGTTCAGTAAACAGCATTTAAAGGTGCATGGCTCTTTCTGAACTGGTGATATATTTTTTGTTTTAATTTGAAGTAAATTTCTATTACAGATGCCCCTGGTGGAGGGTCTGGTTTTATCTCTTGGTCTAATTATACAGCTTATTTTTTGGTTATCAATTAATTTAAGGTTTTTATCAAGACTAAATTTACTGGATGCCCCACAACAGGGATTATGGGTAACAGCTTCAGGAAAATAACAGGTGGGATAAACACATCATGAGTTACACACTGTGGTATGTGTAGGCAGAAAAGGCCAATCGTTTTAGAAATCAGCTCACCTGAAGAGTGGCTTTTTGATACTGACATTAGCAGTGGGAATTGCTGGTGTCAGACACATGCCCTTGGCGAATAGCTTAAGGACTTGAATAATTACATTACTCCCCCAGAACACACAAAGGAGCTAAGGAATAATGATTCCCCTCCTCCTTTCCCCTCTGCAGAAAAGAAGATTGACGTGCCTCCAACCATGATGTCACATTCAGGGTCACTCTACAGCAGGGGTGCCCACACTTTTTCGGCTTGCGAGCTACTTTTAAAATGACCAGGTCGAAATGATCTACCTACATTAAAAATGCTATATATATAGCATTACATTGAATATACTTTATATATAAAACATATTTTGTTGTACCTTGCATAACTGAATAACCTTTATGGCACAATAACAATTCAACACATTTATGGTCACTACAGTATTTGGATTTAAAAATCTTCATGTGGGAAAAGGCTGACTCGCATAAATAAGTAGAGCCGAATAATGCAGTCAAGGAGCTTTTGAATTCAGCCGAGTGAAAAATGACGGCTGTCCAATTAACTGCAATTTTAGTTCCCTCTCCTTTCTCTTTCTCAGATCGCTTTTCGGAAGGAAGTCAGTTTCGTAGTTTTTATGAACAGTTCAAAAGTGCCTTTCCACATTTTCCTTCTTTGGAATAGCAATGATAGATTGACAGATCAGACAAACGCACTTCGATTGTGACATTGTGAGAAAAAAATCCTCTTCAATTCCACATCCAGCCCATACCCTCCCAAACAATTTTTTTTTAAATCCCTTCTTTAGTCGATATAAATTGGAAGGCTAACTAGATCACAACCGGAGTTTTGCAGTAGCTCGCGCATTTGATTGTACGTGCAGGATGACCAGTGTAATTAGAATAGAAGAGATGTCAGACTGGCCGCCCTGTATGTCAATCAAGTGGCAAATGCCATAAGCAGGATATATGATAGACTAATGTTTAAAAAAATTTTTTTGGAATGCAACGCGATCTACCTGCACTATCTTTGCGATCTACCGGTCGATCGTGATCGACGCATTGGGCACCCCTGCTGTACAGGGTGGTCCAGATCTAATTATGCAGATCCAGATCGTCTGGATGACTTTCATTTATGCGGGGACGATTCCAGTTCGGCGCAAAGACGATTCTTCGTGTCGTCAGTCCACAGACTTCTTGATGGTCCTGGATTTTTTGGGTGATTTTCTATGCAATAAACTTAATAAATGATAGCGTAATGAATATTGTATAATTAGATCTGGACCACACTATACATGGACCTGCCTCCTCCTCCCCGAAACCATCAAAAATGAAAACGTAGCCATCTTGGACAGACTCTGTGAAAATACTAAGAAGTTTCAACAGTTCGCACTTAACACACATTTGTTTTTTGCACCTTTTGCCCTTTCAATATACGAGTGTAAGAAAGTTTAATGAGGTCACGCCCTCAACCGGAAGTGGTTGCCTGTTCAAAACAGACTCTTCATTCCTCCATATTGGTTTATATTTAGCATGTTTGTTTTTTTATTGTTTCAGTTGTTTTTTTTAGGTTAAATAAATATAAAATACTGGAATTCAACAGTCTCATATTGCGAGTCATCTGACTGTGACTCCTGCACTCGGCTTTCTGTTAGCTAAACCCTGCGAATTAGCACATTTCCAGAGGTCCCTGACACCCTCTTTTATAACGAGGTTAGCCTTTGAGGTGCTCCAGACCCTTTGTGATTGTCTATCTTACACTGGTCTGAAGTACATCAGTCTTCTGAAGTGTCCTTATTATGTAAGCGCATTTACAGTAATTCTCTTCTCCCTCTCTCCATATGACCACTTTGACATTTTACTGTTCCATGTTCCTTCAAACTTTTAACAGATTCCACTCAGAAACAACATGGTGTTAAATGAGGATCATTCTCAATTTCTTTGCCATAATGTGACATTTCTCTATTGGAAAAATATTTACGTTGTTCTGACTTCATCACAGCATCATTTTGTGTGCTATTTTTCATGAGTGCCGTTGGTTGCGGAAACAACATACTATCAGACACACGAGCATAGGGCATGCCTTACAAGAACGAGAATGAATAAAAAAAAAATGCTTGCCTAAAGGTGAGGAGGACCCATCAATCCATCATCCTTACTCTTCCACCTCTCTTACTCTTCCATAAAACCAACCTGACCAGAGAAGAAGGTGTCATTCTTGACCTGGAGCTCATAGAGGACAGACATCTGCAAAAGAGCTGCCATATTGTGAATCAGAGCAACGCTAACTAATTTTGCCCTTTTTTTTTTGCAAAACTTGTACTTTGTTTTCCTGGACATTAAACAAGGTCACTTCAGTGCCCCAACTCTTTTTCTCTATTTGAGAGTCATATTTACAATATGTTGTTGGTTAGATAGATCTAATGCTTCACAGAGCACAATGTCATAATGCTGCCACTATAAAATGTGGTGACATGCTGAGTGAGTCACTGAACGTTGATTTTTAAAAGACAGACTCAACAAAATTATTACTTTACAGTCTCCTAGTAAAAGCATTTTTAGGGACTTAAATTACATTTGCTTGCCTCCAATTTCTGTTTTTCTTGTTTTGATTGTGGAATTGTACTTAAAACACATAACCTGAAGTTGTGTAGTGACCTTTGGTACATTTGACTCTTTACAAGTTGAACGCTTTAATTTGTTTGTATTTCTGCTGCTCAGGATGAAATCCTAACACACAGTGTCTGTAGGCCCTCCCTGTCACCAGAAGTAGCTGATTGCTGTTAAAAGAGGCATCAGAGTTGCCAGGACTAAGTCAGACTCCACTAGCTCATTTTCCTCAGGCATTTCATTCTGTCATCATTAATTTATTATTTTATTGTACTTTTTTCAGGAAGTGTATAATCAAATGTATTATTGTGTTCTTTTGTTTGATGATCCTCACCAGTAAGGATAAGTCATAATAGAAGGATATTTTTGATTAATTTTTAGTTTATACAGTATTTCTGAACAATGCATCAGTAACAAGAAAAGCACCTCAGGATTTGTTTTTGGTTGTTTTTTTGCTTTGGCATGCAGCACTTTAATTCTCTGAGGTACCCGAGATCAGACTTCAAAAACACTGCCTCATTACAGTGCTTAACGGTGCATACTGTATATCTTATAACACACACACACACACATACAGTAAAGTTTCAAAAGCACCTAATTAAACCAATACTGTGCTCTTGGCAGACATATCCAACTCCCTGCTTCCAATTAAGCCTCGATTTTTAGCTGCTCAGAGATGTGAGTGATTTATAGCTTGCTGAAGAGGTGATGGACAAGCCATGAGATACCTCATCGGGCCCTGGTGTTTGGCATGCAATCACCAAGCTTTGGTCCAAGTCTAATAATTTCAGTTGAGATATAAGCTTTCTCTACACTGCAGTTGGTGATTAAATCAGAGCAACACGGCAGGCAACACATTTCACTAAACATTTGTTTCATACTTTAATATATAATGATGTGTTTGCCTTGGAGCCAGCAGTGAATGAGGTATGAGTGTTTCTCAGGGCAATGAAAGTGGACAAGCACCAATCAAATTAATCCACAATGTTGTTAGGGAGTAGTAGGAAAAGACAAGAGGTTGACATAAACATTCCACACAGACACTGACCAGGGGGAGGATTTATTAAACTTGTGTACGTACAAAAAGAGACTTGAAATGTGTGTATGGAAGATTCCACGTAAATTATGTTATTGATAAAAGAAAACTGGATGGGGGAGAGTGTGACCCATCCGTATTCAACATTTTGGAGAAACTTGACACCCTCGATCAAGTAGAGAAATGCAGCCAAACAAACTAAATAATGACTTAATGTATATAATAATTCAGATCACTAAGCCATCACTGAAATGTGCATTGTTGTGACACACATATCAAAATTTGCAAACTCGATTGTAATTCCTTTTTAAGAAGGCCAATGCTGCGTATTTGCACTGAAGAACTTTTTTTGTTTTTTCATCAGATATATCGGCTATCTGTTGCCTCTTCTCATGATAAGAAACTAAAGTACGGTAAAAAAACAACTATGGCTCACTACATGCGTACAGAAAATTTGAAAGCTCATGCCTACAGCCTATTATAGCATAATGGTTTGATAACAACATGGCTTCTTTGGCACTGCTTGAAAAATATGTAAATGGTTATATATGAAGGGAAGAAACTTTCAGGTACTGGACCGTTTTTTTGCCCATGATGATGACTGGCTTATGATCTGAATAAAGCTTCTGTGAGACTTTCTCCTTAAACTGTGTACTGAGTTGGCTTTTGCAATGGAAAGACAGACTACCCGACATCAGGCTCTACCTGTTCATATGATGGTTTTAATAAAGTTTGGCTTTCTGGCAACAAGCACCTACCAGAGAAAACTGGCTGATAGGTCAGTAATATCTCAGCCATGCTTAGTCTCTGTCATGCCCACTGTGCTGGAAGCTATAAACAGCTGACAAGGTGCTACATTCAGTTTCTGTATGGTTTGGTTGTACATGCCAACATTAAAAGGAAACGTGCAGCAGTGTCTGGTTTTCCTAACATAACTGTGGCAATTCACATCACTTATATTGCAGTAAGTGCACCTAGTAAGAATGATGTAGCTTTTATTAACCACTAGCAAAATACCCGCGCTAGGCAGCAGAGAAGTAGTGTGTTAAAGAAGTTATGAAAAAGAAAAGAAAACATTTTAAAAATAACGTAACATGATTGTCAATGTAATTGTTTTGTCACTGTTATGAGTGTTGCTGTCATATATATACTGTATATATATTATTATATACACACATACACACGCATATAAACATATATACAAATACATACTGTGTATACATTTAAACATACCTATATATACACATATCTACACATACACATATCTATATATATATATATACATATACACATCTACATATATATACATATATATACACATATCAACATACATACACACACATATATATACATATATACAAACAGACACATATATACATATATATACAGATCTACATATATATACATATCTACATATACACACACACATATATATATACATATTAACATATATATATATACACATATACAGTATATACATATCTACATATATATATACACATACATACATACAGTGGTGTGAAAAACTATTTGCCCCCTTCATGATTTCTTATTCTTTTGCATGTTTGTCACACAAAATGTTTCTGATCATCAAACACATTTAACCATTAGTCAAATATAACACAAGTAAACACAAAATGCAGTTTTTAAATGATGGTTTTTATTATTTAGGGAGAAAAAAAAAATCCAAACCTACTGTACATGGCCCTGTGTGAAAAAGTAATTGCCAATAGCATCTCAATTGGATTCAGGTCAGGACTTTGACTAGGCCACTCCAAAGTCTTCATTTTGTTTTTCTTCAGCCATTCAGAGGTGGATTTGCTGGTGTGTTTTGGGTCATTGTCCTGTTGCAGCACCCAAGATCACTTCAGCTTGAGTTGACGAACAGATGGCCGGACATTCTCCTTCAGGATTTTTTGGTAGACAGTAGAATTCATGGTTCCATCTATCACAGCAAGCCTTTCAGGTCCTGGAGCAGCAAAACATCCCCAGACCATCACACTACCACCACCATATTTTACTGTTGGTATGATGTTTTTTTCTGAAATGCTGTGTTCCTTTTACGCCAGATGTAACGGGACATTTGCCTTCCAAAAAGTTCAACTTTTGTCTCATCAGTCCACAAGGTATTTTCCCAAAGGTCTTGGCAATCATTGAGATGTTTCTTAGCAAAATTGAGACGAGCCCTAATGTTCTTTTTGCTTAACAGTGGTTTGTGTCTTGGAAATCTGCCATGCAGGCCATTTTTGCCCAGTCTCTTTCTTATGGTGGAGTCGTGAACACTGACCTTAATTGAGGCAAGTGAGGCCTGCAGTTCTTTAGACGTTGTCCTGCTGTCTTTTGTGACCTCTCGGATGAGTCGTCTCTGCGCTCTTGGGGTAATTTTGGTCGGCCGGCCACTCCTGGGAAGGTTCACCACTGTTCCATGTTTTTGCTATTTGTGGATAATGGCTCTCACTGTGGTTCGCTGGAGTCCCAAAGGTTTAGAAATGGCTTTATAACCTTTACCAGACTGACAGATCTCAATTACTTCTGTTCTCATTTGTTCCTGAATTTCTTTGGATCTTGGCATGATGTCTAGCTTTTGGTCTACTTCGCTGTGTCAGGCAGCTCCTATTTAAGTGATTTCTTGATTCAAACAGGTGTGGCAGTAATCAGGCCTGGGGTTGGCTACGGAAATTGAACTCAGGTGTGATACACCACAGTTAGGTTATTTTTTAACAAGGGGGCAATTGCTTTTTCACACAGGGCCATGTAGGTTTGGATTTTTTTTCTCCCTAAATAATAAAAACCATCATTAAAAAACTGCATTTTGTGTTTACTTGTGTTATATTTGACTAATGGTTAAATGTGTTTGATGATCAGAAACATTTTGTGTGACAAACATGCAAAAGAATAAAAAATCAGGAAGGGGGCAAATAATTTTTCACACTACTGTACATACATATATATCTACATATATATATACTGTATATAGCAAAATCCCCGCGCTTTGCAGCGACGAAGAACTGCTTTTAAATTTTTATTAAGAAGAAAAGAAAACCTTTTTAAACTGAGGGAAAATATACCAATAACTATCTGTTAAGGATCTCTTTGTATAGCACGTTGTCAGTTCAGCACTCCGGTTGTAATATGACCAAGCTGTACACTGAGATTACTTTTGAGAATGCAACGTATAGTTTTGTCCAGGAGAAAAGCGATGTTGCCTCAAATCAATGGCAACCTTTTGTAGGGTCTGTCCCTGAGACTTATTAATTGCCATCGCGAAGCAGAGCCTTACTGGAAATTTGAGGCATTTGAATTGAAATGGGAGATCAGACAGTATAACGGTGATGCGAGAAATACATTCAGAGTGTGGCGCTCTGCTGTTTTTTTGTGTAGCTGCCTTCACACAGCTTCTCTGCTGCTTTATAAACGAATGCCATATAAGGCCGTCGTTTCTCCTTGCTTCGTGGTTCTGTACTGTTTTATTGTTCGTTTATTACGATTGTTATAGTTATTGTGTAGCTATTCGAGACTGACTTTACTGTTTAGGTACTCATTTCCTTTATTTAATCCGCGGCTTGTACGCTATTTTTTGTTTGTTTATTACGATTATAGATATTTATTGATTCCCTTCTTTAGCTGACTGCCTGCTCATATAAGGCACTCCGCTGGTTTTTTGTGAAGCAGCCTTTACATAGCTTCTCCACTGTTTTATAAACGAACGACATATAAGGCCATCCTTTTTCCTTGCTTTGCCAAGGAAGCTGCCTTTTTATTTAATCCACGGGTTCTCCGCTGTTTTATTGTTCGTTTATTACGATTATTATAGTTCTCTTTATATATCACGTTGTCAGTTCAGCACTCTGGTTGTAATATGAAGAAGCTGTGTGAGCTCACTCTTGAGAATGCAACGTATAGTTGTCCAGGAGAAAAGCAATCTTGCCTCAAATCAATGGCAACCTTTTGTAGGGTCTGCCCCTGAGACTTATTACTTCTCATCGCGAAGCAGAGCCTTACTGGAAATTGGAGGCATCTGAATTGAAATGGGAGATCAGAGGGTGTAACGGGGATGCGAGGAATACATTGAGTGTGGAGAAACTGTAGAGAAAGCGTGTGTATTAACTTGTGGATTTTTCTGTGAGTATTTGGTGGCAGCGTGACGAAGTTGCTTCCGCAAGACCACATTAGCTGTGGAGCTCAGCTCGGAGCAAATTCTTTTCCTACCTTGTCAATTGTGTAATGCATTTTTTGAACAGGTTTGATGCATGGAAGTGATCACTCGTACTGCGTTCAGTCAGTTCACGTGAGCTGCTCTCTTGTGTAATGTTGCGATGTCCACGGCTTTATTTAATGTTAGCTAAGACCCGGCACTTAAAAGTTTCTCGCTACAGCAATTTTAACTCCGTTACAAAGTGATCCAAAGTCTCGTTTATACCTCGTGTCTTCTCATTAAACGAATAAAGTATGCAGCGTTTTTCTTCAGCGCTCTTTGGGAGCTCTTCCTTCCTTACTACGTACTGCAGTCACAGTCAGTTCACGTGATTACATGGTAGGCGTGATGATGTCACACGCAGCTCCGCCCCCACGGCCATCGAGCTAAAGTCCATTACAGTATATGGAGAAAAATAGGTTCCAGTTATGACCATTACACGTAGAATTTCGAAATGAAACCTGTCCAACATTTGTAAGTAAGCTGTAAGGAATGAGCCTGCCAAATTTCAGCCTTCTACCTACACGGGAAGTTGGAGAATTAGTGATGAGTGAGTGAGTGAGTGAGTGAATGAGTGAGGGCTTTGCCTTTTAATAGTATATATATATATATATATATATATATATATATATATACTAATAAAAGGCAAAGCCCTCACTCATTCACTCACTCACTCACTCACTCACTCACTCACTGACTCATCACTAATTCTCCAACTTCCCGTGTGTGGAAGGCTGAAATTTGGCAGGTTCATTCCTTACAGCTTCCTTACAAAAGTTGGGCAGGTTTTATATCGAAATTCTACGCGTAATGGTCATAACTGGAAGCAGTTTTTCTCCATTTACTGTAATGGAGATGAGCTTCAACGCCGGGGGGAGTTTCGTGTGTCATCATCACGCCTCCCACGTAATCACGCAGTACATAGAAAACCAGGAAGACCTCAAAAAGCGCTGAAGAAAACATGCATTATATAATTGAGAAGGCAGCTAAACAATAAGAAGCGAAGCGAGTGACATATACAACCATATTCATGAGTTCTGCTACTTCGGAAACAAAGCACGATGTAAACCTACACTTTAAATTAAGTTCATAGACAGGCTGCGCTGGCGCTTGTAATTTAGTGCCTGCCCATATAAGGCCGTCCGTCAGCGGCAATCCAATAGCAAACTGCCACGGATAAATATTCACGGGTGAAGGACTGTGCTTATGGAGAGGAAGATGAGATGGTCAGGGTGGTGTTTGACACAAACTCAGCTAAACTGCGAGAGAAAGTTTTAAGTGCCAGGACTAAGGTAACATTAAATACAGCCATGGACATAGCACGAGATGGCACCAGCACAGCTGGGAACCTTCGATGCATGTACACCGAGTGGCTCACGTGAACTGACGCAGTGCACAGATAAAAGGCAACAGTTCCAAAGAGCTGAACAAAACCGAATTACACAATTGAAAAGGCAGCAAAAATATGAAGCGCCTCATACATACAAGCATATTCATAAATCCAACTACTGCGGAAACAAAGCACACGTTGGAAAAAGTCAATGTCCCGCTAAAGGAAGACAGTGTAAAAAAAACCCGTGCATGCAGTGTGTCAGGTCTCAGATAAAGAAGAAGACGAGCTGTTTATTGATGCAGTAAGAAACGAATCGATGAATGAAACCTGTCATCTTTACAACGATTGACAAACACGGAATGTAACTTGAACACAACACATCCTACAAATACGAACCTGATTGAAAGAAATAATGATAATCAAATCCTTGATGACAGCAACACTCAGTAACACTCACAAAACAAATACTGTATATTGACAGTCATGTTACGTTATTTTTAAAATGTTCCCTTTTCTTTTCTAGCTTTTTAACACACTACTTCTCCGCTGCGATACGCGGGTATATATATATATATATATGTATATATATATAACCCGATCTACATACTCGAATAATGGATACTTTATTCGCCATCAGTGATTGTTTTGGTAAAGCCATACTCAGTGTATTCATTAGATGAACGGTAAAAAAGTAAGGGCAAGGGAGGATGACTTATTGAGGCATGCAGGCTGTAGTGCGGCGTCAACTCTATCTGAATTGCGCGATCACATTTGAAAAATATATCTTTTCAAGTTCTATTTAGTCCATATGTGTCAAACTCAAGGCTTAGATCATTTTATATACTGTATTATTGTTATTAAAGCCCGGTATATGAAGCGCTGGTAACACAATAAACTACAGATCCCATAATGCAGCGCTTCAGCTGCCTTGCCGAACAGTTACCGCTAATCAAGTCTACCTTAAGATGCTGCAAGTTATTGCGGCTAGCTCACACGATGCTGAAGAGAAAAGTTGATTCTTAAAATAGAGCCTTTAAAACCGATGGGAGGCTGAGTATATGTTTACTGAACCCGTGTGTCTCATTTGTGGAGCTAATGTGGCTGTAATTACAGAATTTAATCTAAGACGGCACTATAAAACAAAACATCAGGGTAACCTGAAAGACCTGAATGCAATGCAGAAGATACAGAAAGCAGAAGAATTAAATAAGAATCTGACACTTCAGCGGACGTTTTTACCCGTGCACAATCACAAAGTGATTTCAATTGAGGCTGCTTTTATGGGAGACACAACCACTTGCCCCACTTTCCCTATTACCAAGTAATGTTAAACCAAGTCGTCACTACGGTGTTCCCAAATACGCACTTTGCTGATAAACTGAGCGCACTGAGTTTGCACGGCGCTTTGGTGACTTTGAAGAACAAAAAAAGTCCGTCTACATGCGGCTCGAACCTTGTGCATGTTTGGTAGCACATATCTGTGTGAGAAGCTCTTCTCAGTGATAAAGACTAACAAAACAGCACACAGGAGTCGCCTCACTGATGAGCACCTGCAATCCATCCTGAGAATCTCCACAACACAGAACCTCACAGCAAACAGAAACGAACTTGTTGCCAAAAAGATGCCAGGCGTCCAGCTCTAAAATGACATATGAGCAAAGACAACTGAATGATTTGATTTGTTATTGCTGAAAGGAACACATTTTATTTATATTTCTAGGTTTTGTTATGCAGCATGTTCATATTTGAATTTGTATAATTTTGACAGGATATATTTTTATGGAGAGCAAAATATTATAAGTTGTTTAAGGTTTGAGTTGATTTATTCAGGAATAATATTCCTGTCTGTTTTTACCATTCCTACCAAAGATATTTCTGTCGACTAAATAAAAATTCCTTCTATTTAAAATTTAAATAGAACTTGAACAAATACGATAGTTCATAATATCCACGCAGACTTGCACGTAAGAGCGGGAGTTATCCGTTTTAACAAGCAGCGTATTGCACTGATACGAAATAGCTGTGTGTGTATATATGTAGATATGTATGTATATGTATATATATGTTTATATATGTGTGTGTGTATGTATATATATATATGTATTTGTGTGTATATATGTGTGTGTATGTATGTGTGTATGTATATGTATGTGTATATGTATAGATATGTATATATATATGTTTGTGTGTGTGTAAATATATATATTTATATTTATATATATATATATATATATATATATATATATGACAACAACACTCATCAGTCACAACAGTGACAAAACAATAACATTGACAATCATGTTACGTTATTTTCAAAATGTTTCCTTTTCTTTTTCATTGCTTCTTTAACACACTACTTCTCCACTGCGAAGCGCGGGTATTTTGCTACTATATACATATATCTCCTTTGGGGTGCGAGCAGCTGTTGCTGGGGGTGCCAGAATCCATCGAGGAAGAAAAATGAAAAACATTATTTGTACAAAATCTTAATTTATCTATCCATTCCTAAATAATTAAATGGGCAGGCTATTTCGTATCAGTGCAATATGCTGCTTGTTAAAACGGATGACTCCTGCTCTTACGTGCACTTACTGTAGTGCTGCGTGGGTATTATGAACTATTGTATCTGTACAAGTTCTATTTAAATTTTAAATATAAGTAATTTTTATTTAGTCGACAGAAATATGTTTGGTAGGAATGTAAGTTAAAGAATTTTTCTTCACCATAGAAATTTAAAGACTAAATTCAACTTACATTCCTACCAAAGATATTTCTGTCGACTAAATAGAACCTACTTATATCCAAATTCGAGCTATTGAGCTGTCGCCTGCCTGCCTGGATAAGTCACCCTCGCTTCACTCTTACTTTTTTACTGTTCATTTAATCATGGTTAGTGGTGAAAAAATTAGAACATGGAAGGAGGATTACACTGAGTATGGCTTTACCAAAACAATTATTGATGGCGAATAAAGTATCCATTATTCATAAAGCTTCAATTGGTGATCTGTTTTTCTGCATTAACCTCATTTTTTTTCAAGTTCTTCTCAAACCAAGGGGGTGCGAGGGTAAAATGAATCGGGAAGCGCTGATATATATATATTAAATATATTGAAATAGTTTTACTGTCAAATAATGCAAACAGTACGCGGCACGTGTTTGGCCCTAAATTCTGGGCTCATCAGGCATACACACTCACTGCACCCCCTCTCGGGAATCGAACCTCGGACATCAGCGCTAGAGGCGAAGCCTCTCGTGTTGTGCCTACGGTATGTAGATGGTTCTACAGTATGTAGATCGGGGTGTATATATATATATATATATATATATATATATATATATATAGTATATATATATATATATATATATATATATATATACAGTATATATATATATATATATATATACAGTGGTGTGAAAACTATTTGCCCCCTTCCTGATTTCTTATTCTTTTGCATGTTTGTCACACAAAATGTTTCTGATCATCAAACACATTTAACCATTATTCAAATATAACACAAGTAAACACAAAATGCAGTTTTAAATGATGGTTTTATTATTTAGGGAGAAAAAATCCAAACCTACATGGCCCTGTGTGAAAAAGTAATTGCCCCCTGAACCTAATAACTGGTTGGGCCACCCTTAGCAGTAATAACTGCAATCAAGTGTTTGCGATAACTTGCAATGAGTCTTTTACGGCGCTCTGGAGGAATTTTGGCCCACTCATCTTTGCAGAATTGTTGTAATTCAGCTTTATTTGAGGGTTTTCTAGCATGAACCGCCTTTTGAAGGTCATGCCATAGCATCTCAATTGGATTCAGGTCAGGACTTTGACTAGGCCACTCCAAAGTCTTCATTTTGTTTTTCTTCAGCCATTCAGAGGTGGATTTGCTGGTGTGTTTTGGGTCATTGTCCAGTTGCAGCACCCAAGATCGCTTCAGCTTGAGTTGACGAACAGATGGCCGGACATTCTCCTTCAGGATTTTTGGTAGACAGTAGAATTCATGGTTCCATCTATCACAGCAAGCCTTCCAGGTCCTGAAGCAGCAAAACAACCCCAGACCATCACACTACCACCACCATATTTTACTGTTGGTATGATGTTCTTTTCTGAAATGCTGTGTTCCTTTTACGCCAGATGTAACGGGACATTTGCCTTCCAAAAAGTTCAGCTTTTGTCTCATCAGTCCACAAGGTATTTTCCCAAAAGTCTTGGCAATCATTGAGATGTTTCTTAGCAAAATTGAGACGAGCCCTAATGTTCTTTTGCTTAACAGTGGTTTCGCCTTGGAAATCTGCCATGCAGGCCGTTTTGCCCAGTCTCTTTCTTATGGTGGAGTCGTGAACACTGACCTTAATTGAGGCAAGTGAGGCCTGCAGTTCTTTAGACGTTGTCCTGGGGTCTTTTGTGACCTCTCGGATGAGTCGCTCTGCGCTCTTGGGGTAATTTTGGTCGGCCGGCCACTCCTGGGAAGGTTCACCACTGTTCCATGTTTTTGCCATTTGTGGATAATGGCTCTCACTGTGGTTCGCTGGAGTCCCAAAGCTTTAGAAATGGCTTTATAACCTTTACCAGACTGATAGATCTCAATTACTTCTGTTCTCGTTTGTTCCTGAATTTCTTTGGATCTTGGCATGATGTCTAGCTTTTGAGGTGCTTTTGGTCTACTTCTCTGTGTCAGGCAGCTCCTATTGAAGTGATTTCTTGATTGAAACAGGTGTGGCAGTAATCAGGCCTGGGGGTGGCTACGGAAATTGAACTCCGGTGTGATACACCACAGTTAGGTGATTTTTAACAAGGGGCAATTACTTTTTCACACAGGGCATGTAGGTTTGGATTTTTTCTCCTAAATAATAAAACCATCATTTAAAACTGCATTTTGTGTTTACTTGTGTTATATTTGACTAATGGTTAAATGTGTTTGATGATCAGAAACATTTTGTGTGACAAACATGCAAAAGAATAAGAAATCAGGAAGGGGGCAAATAGTTTTTCACACCACTGTATATATATATATATATATATTGTGGAGGACTGCCGGCTTCCCATGCCGGTCTGCACCCCCAGGCCACCAGGAGGAGCTCTCCTGACAGCAGGATCATGCCCCGAGGTCCAGCAGGGCCTTATGGACTTTGTAGTGTTTATACACAGCCCTGCTGGATACCTTGGAGACCACCAGGAGTCGCTGTGGGGGGGCTTATGGGCCCTGTGAGGCCGTATGACCCAGGAGTACGTCACGGTCACGTGACGGGAGGAAATGTCGTGCTCCCGGGTTGAATTAAAGGACTGATTGCCCTGACCCAGAAGGAATTAGGAACTATGGATTGATGGGAAAACACAGAAAACAGAAACATCTCCAGGTCAGGGGCTATAAAAGGACGGTGCCTCAGTCCAGACACTGAGCTGAGCTGGGAGGTAGAGGAGAAAGTGTCTGGGCGAGGAGGGGAGTTTGTTTAAAAGAGTTTATTGTGGTATTGTAGTGAAATTTATGAGTAGTGTGGAGGGTGCTTTGTGCACATTGTGTGAAGAAATAAAGAAGTCTTGGACTTTTACCTGGTGTCTGGAGTTGTACCTGAGGGTTAAAGGGAGCACTAGCGCCCCCTACTGCCACAATATATATATATATATATATATATATATATATATATATATATATATATATATATATATATATATATATATATCCTGTAGCCACAATAGATGCCTTTATTTTATAGAAAAACCAGGGATGAACAAGTTCCTTTGTACTGCAGCCACAGCCGCGCCACACATAAAAAACATCAATAATAACTCATAAACTTCCAATATTATTTAGGAAAATCGCAACATTTTACACACCAAAAATTCGGATTATTTGTAAACAAAATCCATCGTCCTCTCTTTCCTCAAAAACAGTTCAATTACTCTGTCGTACGGATTATCCGTGCACTTCAGTTCCATCAAAACCTCACTTTCTATCGCCATCGAAGCTAATGCTGAAAGGCGAACCCGCCCTATGGTATTTCTGGGATAAGTTTGATTTCGCTTTAGGGCTGAAAATGTCCGCTCGACAGAAGCAGTGTATACAGGAATGCTCACCGCCAAATATACCAATGTGAACAGCTACCCCATGCTCTCATTCAGATTGTTCTGATGAAGGAAGTCAAGGAGATCAGTGGGAGATTCTCCTGCAAAATCATCCATGGCATACATTACAGTCAGTTCTGTTTTTAGCTGAGACAGATCAAAAAGCGCTCCGTGGCTCTTGTGTTAAAGTGGAGAAGGCTGCATGCGTCAAATTTTTCTTGTATTTCCGAAACTTCTGAGGCTCGAGGAGCGTGACAAACATCAGGTTTTCATGCTCTTGAAATCTGATCTGTGTCTGGCAAATAATATTGTTCAGAATCCTGCCATGGAGTTGGCCGTAGTGCATGCGACGATATTTTGCTCGGAGCGTTTGCGGTGCGTTCAATGGCCTTGTAGAGTTCCTCGTATCGGCTTCTATCCAATCAATGGGTCTGAATACGGTGACGTTGCCGTACGCCTGCTAGAGGGCCCTACTGACACCAACTCAAAATCTGATTGGTTGAAGCAACAGGTTAATCGACATTTATTCTGTATTAGAGTGCCTCCACAATAGATTGTGAAATCCTCTCTGCCTGGCAACAAATGATGGCCGAAATGTGATTGGTTAAATGCTTTAATACGAAACTCTGCCTCCCACGGCTATCGAGCTGCAGTCTATTCTCTCTGCCTGACAACAAATGACGGCTGAAATGTGATTGGTTAAATATTTTAATATGGCTATCGGGCTGCATTCTATTACAGTATATGGACGACAATACGTTCCAGTTAGTAAGGCCAGGTGGATCGGAGGTGGATTCAAATTGTTCTATCATGGAATGGATGGGAGGAGAAATGGGGTAGGGGTTATTCTGAAGGAACAATATGTCAAGAGTGTTTTGGAGGTGAAAAGAGTGTCAGAGTAATGATTATGAAGCTGGAAATTGGAGGTGTGATGATGAATGTTGTTAATGCATATGCCCCGCAAGATGGGTGTGCGATGGATGACAAAGAAGATTTTTGGAGTGAGTTGGATGAAGTGATGAACAGTGTACCCACGGGACACAAAGTGGTGATTGAAGCAGATTTCAATGGACGTGTTGGTGAAGGGAACAGAGGAGTCGAGGAGGTGATGGGTAGGTATGGTGTCAAGGAGAGGAATGAAGAAGGTCAGAGGATAGTGGATTTTGCGAAAAGGATGGACATGACTGTGGTGAATACGCAGTTTAAGAAGAGGGAGGAACATAGGGTGACGTACAAGAGTGGAGGAAGATGCACACAGGTAGATTACATCCTATGCAGAAGAGTCAATCTGAAGGAGACTGAAGACTGCAAAGTGGTGGCAGGGGAAAGTGTAGTTAAGCAGCATAGGATGATGGTCTGTAGGATGATGCTGGAGAGCAAGAACAGGAAGAGAGTGAGGGCAGAGCCAAGGATCAAATGTTGGAAGCTGAAAAAGGAAGACTGCAAGGTTGAGGTTAGGGAGGACATGAGACAGGTGCTGGGTGGCAGTGAAGAATTACCAGACAGTTGGGCAACTACAGCAGATGTAGCAAGGGTGACAGCAAGAAGGATGCTTGGCATGACATCTGGACAGAGGAAGGCGGAAAAGGAAACCTGGTGGTGGAATGGGGAAGTACAGGAGAGTATACAGAGGAAGAGTATGGCGAAGAAGAAGTGAGATAGTCAGAGACATGCAGAAAGTAGACAAGAGTATAGGGAGATAAGGCGCAAGGTGAAGAGAGAGGTGACGAAGGCTAAAGAAAAGGCATATGATGAGTTATATGAGAGGCTGGACACTAAGGAAGGAAAAAGGACCTGTACCGATTGGCTAGACAGAGGAACCGAACTGGGAAAGATGTGCAGCAGGTTAGGGTGATAAAGGATAAAGATGGAAACATACTCACAAGCGAGGAGAGTGTGTTGAGCAGGTGGAAAGAGTACTTAAAGAGGTTGATGAATGAAGAGAATGAGAGAGACAGAGAGAAGGTTGGATGATGTGGAGATAGTGAATCAAGAAGTGCAACGGATTAGCAAGGAGGAAGTAAGGAAAGCTATGAGGAGGATGAAAAATGGAAAGGCTATTGGTCCACACGACTAATGTGTGGAAGCATGGAGGTGTTTAGGAGAGATGACAGTTGAGTTTTTAACCAGATTGTTTAATGGAATCTTGGAAAGTGAGAAGATGCCTGAGGAGTGGAGAAGACGTTTACTGGTGCCGATGTTTAAGAATAAGGGAGATGTGCAGGACTGCAGTAACTACAGGGGGATAAAATTGATGAGTCACAGCATGAAAGTATGGGAAAGAGTAGTAAAAGCTCAGTTAAGAAGTGAGGTGATGATTAGTGAGCAGCAGTATGGTTTCATACCAAGAAAGAGCACCACTGATGCACTGTTTGCTCTGAGGATGTTGATGAAGAAGTATAGAGAAGGCCAGAAGGAGTTGTATTCCATCTTTGTGGACCTGGAGAAAGAATATGACAGGGTGCCTCAAGAGGAGCTGTGGTATTGTATGAGGAAGTAGGGAATGGCAGAGAAGTATATAAGAGTTGTACAGGATATATATGAGGGAAGTGTGACAGTGGTGAAGTCTGTGGTAGGAGTGACAGATGCATTCAAGGTGGAGGTGGGATTACATCAAGGATCGGCTCTGAGCCCTTTCTTATTTGCAAAGGTGATGGACAGGTTGACAGGTGAGATTACACAGGAGTCCCTGTGGACTATGATGTTTGCTGATGACATTGTGATCTTTAGCAATAGTAGGGAGCTGGTTGAGGAGACCCTGGAGAGGTGGAGATATGCTCTAGAGAGGAATGAAGGCCAGTAGGAACAGGACAGAATACATGTGTGTAAATGAGAGGGAGGTCAGTAGAATGGTGAGGATGCAGGCAGTAGAGTTGGCGAAGGTGGATGAATTTAAATACTTGGGATCAACAGTACAGAATAATGGGGAGTATGAAAGAGAGGTGAAAAACACAGTACAGGCAGGGTGGAATGGGTGGAGAAGAGTGTCAGGAGTAATTTGTGACAGATGGGTATCAGCAAGAGTGAAATGGAAGGTCTACAGAATGGTAGTGAAACCAGTTATGTTAGATGGGTTGGAGACGGTGGTACTGACCAGAAAGCAGGAGACAGAGCTGGAGGTAGTAGAGTTAAAGATGCAAAGATTTGCACTGGGTGTGTCGAGGATGGATAGGATTAGAAATGAGTACATTACAGGGTCAGCTGTATTGCATTGCATTGGTTTGGTCATGTGCAGAGGAGAGATGCTGAGCATATTGGGAAAAGGATGTTAAGAATGGAGCTGCCAGGTAAAAGGAAAAGAAGAAGGCCTAAGAGGAGGTTTATGGATGTGGTGAGAGTGGACATGAAGGTGATGGGTGTGAGAGAACAAGATGTAGAGGACAGAAAGGTATAAAAGAAGATAATTCGCTGTAGCAACCCCTAGCGGGAGCAACCAAAAGAAACAGAAGTACTTCCGGTGCAAGGGCATAACTCGATGGAAGTATTTCATGATCAATCAGAAGTTTGTTAAAGCAGGGAGTGTATCTACCAGTATCACCTTCTGGTGGCACCCATGGACCCCAACAAGGTTGCCTCACAGCACTACAAGTCCCAGCATGCCCTGCAATTGTCCATGTGTGTTCCTGCCTCCAGTGATGCTGACATCTAGCACTTGAGGGGGCAAATATTTCTGGAACTGGGCCTCCCTCCATTGTTCCTTCATATTGGCCTACCAGCTGGTTAAGGGAATGGAAACAATCTCATCCCTGTGTGTATTCCTTCATTATATACAGTATTAGGTAACCTGCCTAGACATCTAATACTACAACACTTTATAAGCATTTTGATCTTTTATTTGTACCATAAAATAATACTTCATAAAGGATGACAACACGTTACTATCATAAAATATATTTTCTGGCCTTTTGCAGAAAAATTACCATTTTACAAAGGATATACATTGATTTTAAAATGTTTGGTTATACTAAAAATTCACATAATCTGCCCATACTTTAAACAGAAGAATACAGAGGCATTAATAGTCGACGGTGCCTGTTGTGTCTGTTGAATAAGTGAGAAAAAATGTGTGAGTGTGGCAATGTGTTCTTATGGGGTTTCTTGTGAGACCTTGCATTGCTTGTTCTTAATGCACCTGTTTAACAGCTGCCACCAACCGCCCCCATAACATTGTTTTATTTTCCTGTATGTTGCTGGGGAAAAAAAAAACAGTTGTATTGAACTTGTCAAAGGAGAGTTGGGGTGGTTAGTTATTCTCAGAAAGGTTTATCCTTGCTGATTCATGGTCCTATTCCTATTTGCTCTGTAATATGTTTTATAATGGTGCTTGTTGTTAGATGTACTGTGGTAGGAGGTGAATATGAACTGCACCTTTATTAAAAAATAAAAAAGAAGATGAAAGAGACAAAAGAAACACACAGGAACACATAAAAGTACAAAATGAGTGCAACACAAGAACACCTGCTTTCTTACTGGCTCTTCCCATGTATGTACTGGCTGGCGTGGTGGATGGATCACTTGCCCACTTCTCCCTTCCATGCTGAGTGCCTGCCATGAGCTCTCCTCCTGACTTCAGGCGTAATTAGCCTGAGGCACTGAGATGACTTTAAACCTCCAAATTTGGATTACAGCTTTGGACTAAGGCAGCTCCATATTTGTTCCAGTGGCATGACACTGTAAGTCCCTCAACTGGCACTTGGTGTCCCTACACCCCTGATTCTTTGCTATTAAAGGGCGGCGTCACCAGCTCCCTAGCTGCTTACAATATTTCTGTTAGAGAAACTACACTGTCCTATGTAGTCTTTTCTGTAACTGTGTGTCCTTTACTGGCTAGGAAGTTTTGTTCTCCCCAGATTCAGTTTTCTTTAAAGAGAGGAAAAGGCATCTATACTAACTGAGGCGTATCTCTTGTGCTTGGGCTGGTGCTCACCCTATAATGTCCTTCTGTAGCACATAACACACACAGAGGACATACCATTCATCCAGTTGTCACTGCTACCAGTGTGGCTATAAAAGAAAAATGGTGTGATAAACAAGTTACAACTTTGGAATCCCAATGCCAAATGACCACCCCAGCCTCACCATGTACATTCTAATATCCTTCCATTCTTTCAGTATTGGTTAATGAACATACAGCAGTGGACAATATACACAATGCAAAAAACTGCCCTACATGTCAGTCATAGTGCAAGAACCCCTCTATCCCTAATCAGCCTATAAAATGTTTTTGGACTATGGGAGGTATTCAAAACACAATACCATATAATTCCAACAGCAAAGATCTTTGGAGTAATGTTACCTATGAAAAGTACTAAAAAATATAAAGATGAATCACTCCATCAAAAATACATAAGAACAAAAGATAGCTTTCAATCTTTGCAAAGTCCTCAGACAAAATATGAAGCACTAAGAATAAAAGACATTTGACAAACAATCATCTGCTCCAATAAATTAATTTGGTTAGTTAGCTTGGTTACTCCAATATCTTATCCAGATACCTTTTATATGCTGTCAAGGCTGCTGCTTCAGCTACATGAAGAGAAGATTTTTTAAATTTCCATAATGATTTTTGTAAAGTAGTGCTTCCTGATATTAGTGTTAAACTTACTTCCCCTTAATTTCCTCTGGTTTTAGCAAGTACTGTATGTAATTCACTCTTTAATTTAAAGAACCCTGCTTGATCAACATTACCAATGTGTTTGAGAGCTCTGAAGAAATGGATTAGGTCTCCATGCCTGCCCTCCTCAAGACTAAAGAGGTTTACTTTCCATAGCTTGTCACAGTGGGACATGCCCTTTATTCGTATTTCTTATTTTCTTGGCTGCTTTTTCTCTATGCTGCCTTTTTTTTTGTAATGTGGTGTTCAGAACCACACGCAGTACTCCAGATGCGGTCTCACCAGAACACTCCCCTGACTTACTGTATATTCAGTAGTTTTCACAATAAATGAAATAAACATTTAATTTGTCTTTTAATTATACGATGATAGTTAATATAAAGCAGCATATTATAATGTACTGTAATATATATATGAATAAAGAGGTCTCTTGTCAGCGTTCAAATTATTTTGTTTTTGTTGCTTTTCTCTATCTAGCACTAAATGGTTCTGTAACTCAGCTCTGCACTGTTGTAGATCTTAAGAAGCGAAGCTTTGACTTTGAAAATGTATTTAAGTGTCTGTGTTGAGATTAACAAAAAACTCTCTTTTGGAACTGTCTCCTTGTTTTTTGTTTTACAGTATGAGTCACAAGGCAATAACTGAAGATGCGAAATTGATCGTTAAAACAGATCCTACACAGAACCAGAAGTAGAACTGAATTTGAAATCCAGACTGCGACCATGAGAGGGATGGAAAGCAGAAGGTGTTAAGTGTTTAATCTGACTTAAACTTGAAATTATCCTTTTGAATTCCACCTAAAGAACAATTTTTAACACATCAATTTCACATTGTCTCAATATCACATTCTCCAGAAAGTTTTGCAGTAACCATCCTGTTTTTATCTGGGATACTCTCATCAGTTCTTTCATTGTCACAGTAAGTTTATCAGCCGAGTGTTGTATGTGTTTCCTTCTTTACTGTCTTTACTCTCAAAAATAGTTTCAAGTCTTTCCGATTCCAAATCTCTCATTATGTCTATTAGTGGAAATACTCTGTAAATAAAGGACAGTCAAGATCACCATTATCAATGAATCCAAAGATGGATGTCCTTTATTACAGCAAGCTTGACTGAGCCCCTTTATGTGAACAGTTCTTTATGACAAGACTGAGGAATATAACAAAGTAACGATCTTAAGTAAGATAGGTTCATTTGCATAATAGAGTCAAGAAACATATTAGATTACAAAAATCAGCCTACAGATAAATGGTATTATGTTTTAACAGACCTATTTCTTAATATTATCTAAATGTCCTAAAATAGTTAAACAGATTAAAAGTCACCGACACACAGCTATATCCAAAAACAAACTTGTTATACATAAATTCTTACTGAGAAGAAAATAAAAATATTGCCACTATCTCATTATTCCCTTAGCAACTGTACAGGGTACCATGGGTACAGAATATCATAGTTATATAGGACAGGCACACCCCAGTCATAAATTCACCCAAAAATAATAAAACACGCAAGGATACATTTTTGGTATTCCTCTACAATTTCCTTTTTTGGGTTCAAGGCCTTCTGAGCAATCTTTCATAATATATATATATATATAGACACTGTGATAAAGGCGCTATATTGCACCTGACCTGGCACAGACTGACTCAGAGGCATGTGTAAAATCCAACAGACTTTATTTTTCTTCAGCCGGAGGGCACGTCTTCCCCATATTCCCACCAGCTACAACACAGTCCCAAAAGCACTTACAGTAGTTTAGTTAACACACAGCTATCCACCTTGGCACCACCACTCCTCCCAGGCAACCTCGTCCTCTTCCTCCCGATTCTGGCTCCTGAGTGGTGGATGCTGGCCCTTTTTATAACCCACCCAGAAGTGCTCCAGGTGCTTGATCAGCTGTTGCTAATTGCACTTCCGGGCAGGGCTGTAGAGGTGTCCAGGTTGGCTCCGGGATCCATGCAGCATCCCCTGGAGGCCACCACAGATCCCCACAGGGTTGGGGAGAACACCATCTCCCATGAAACCCTGCGGGAAACTGAGGCACCATTGTCAACCAGGGAGACTGCCACCAAGCATCCCAGGGGAGGTACTGAGGAGCCCATGGCTGCTCCCCGGGAACATAAGTAGAAGGGCCGTCCCAGTCGGGCATGGGACCCAGCCACCCGCCACAACACCCACAGGTAACACATGGCTACCACCTTTTCTAAATCAGACAGTATCTAATATAAGTGTAATAGTGGCAAAAAATGTTTCAGGTTACGATAGTTTTGAACTGAATCTGTATTTTAAAAAACAGATCAAATTATATAATATTAATGCATTTTATTTATATAGCGCCTTTTCCATGCAAACGATATAGTACTACCAGTGTACAGAAGTTTCCTTGCAGAAATATCCACAATTAAATAGTTCAGTCCACGGACGTGAAGTTGAACATGCAGGCCTGAGACTGTGATGTTATGTGTTTTTGTGTTTCAGTGACATTCACATCAGTGTAACAGCGTTTGTTGTAATGTGAAAATACTGGCATGATTTGCTGTATGATAAAATGCGTGGAAGAAGCGACATCATTTGATGTTGTATCCACTTTGCAGAGGGATAATAATTACAATACAATAATTAAAAATACTGCACACATACTATACTGTTATGTCTCTACTCCGGGAAGCTTACGTTGGCTTCTTTTCCTCCAAACCCCCCACCGCTCCGCGCGCGCGGCTGTCTTCTCCCTCTGAAACGCCACGCGCTCCCTGATTCGCGTCTTAATCCCGCCTCCTTCGTATTTTTCCGCCCCACGATTGGCTTCCTAACCTGCTAGTCTCTTCTTAAACTGCCTTCATCCGGGGTCCCTCCTCCTCCCGTTCCAAGGCTCTTGTTTGTATCTCCCAAGGAAATTCCTGCCGGAGCAGAAACAGGGGACACGAGTAAGGAAAAGAATCCAAGAGAAAGCTAAAACAAACAATCAGCACGCAACAAAAACGATCGATCGCTCGAGGCCAGTGTGAGTGCGTTTCCCAGACGCTTCACAAGGTCAGTACAGATGATTTCATGAAGAGACCGTAAAAAGAGAAGGCTGGTTAATGTAGCTTTATTTTATTAGATGGTGAGGAAACAGGATGAGGGTACAGCAGCATTCCAGATCTGGAAACAGATGTGAGCACAATATTTTTGCATTTCATTTTAAGGCACAGCTATCTGAATTTGCAGCTTGATTAACCATTGTGGCAGCATGCAGTTATACTTTAAAGCATGCACCTATGTTAAACATATTACATGTGCATCTGCACAACTTTTTCGTTTCAATGTCATTTTTCTTCTCAGAAACGCGAAATTTTGTTTTTTTTTCATGTGTTACATAGAGTTGTTTAGGGTGTGGGTGCAATCTTAACGCGAGTGTCCTTAAACTTCAGTACGCACATTATTTGGCATTAGCTTACTAAGCGAATTGACAGCATGAGAGCTCGGTTTATCAGTAAATTTGCTGGTTCTGGTAGAAGAAAAAGTTCAGAACTGATTCCGCTTTCCTCCACTACCCGCCGCTTCATTTTTTTGACGGATGTCATAGCGATCCAACCGACACGAAAGTCCGAGATTAATTGCTAGCAGCCGTCGACGAATCAGATTTCTGCAGAGGCGGGTTTTGCGATTTGTCAAAAGTTTTTTCAGATTGCTCAGTGCTTAATAATATTGTAACCCTTCCAGTATTAATGTTATGCAAAGTAAAATGGCTAGTTCTGTTTCTAACATTTTGTTAACAATATTAATGACAGGTACCATAATCATAATCCCTATCAGAGTTCGAAAAGTACGTATATCAGGCAATTAAATCCGTCTAACTGATTCTGATTCATTTTCTGTATGATAATCATTTATCAGATTTAGTAAATCCAATTCAGACCCAAAGAAACATATCCTGGCAAAATCAGGTGAAAAACTGTAAGCAATGGAGAATCAGATGCTAGTCCATTTTAAAGCATTCTCAAGTCTTCTCATCTCGTGCCAATGTAGAATTGACGCTTATTAACGTTTTTCTTGGAGATGTACAGTAGGAAGAAAACTGGTACCTGGAAAAAGGTTCATGCGTCAATATAGCCTGGGATTCAAAGTCGCTTTTGTAGATCTACGATGAAGCACCAAGCATTTCACCACTGTGCTGATCTTTTGTATCCAAAATTATACACACAAAAAACACCATGTCCTCAAAGAAATATATATCGCTTTAAGAGCTAGCATTCTATAAGTCAGTATATCCATTGCTCAGGAATATTGTCTAGAACTGCAAGAAATCCAGTTTTGATTTTTGTATGTTTAAAATTAAATCAACGTTTCAAATGGTTTTAATTTGACCCATTCTTAATTAAATACTGCATGAGTTTATATTTTCCATTTTTGCTCATATTTTTCAGAACCTCATACATTTTCCCAACATATGTTAAAAATCTTTTAAATTATTTAAGAAATCAACGGCAAATTGAGTAAAGCTTTGAATAGAGCCCATCAAACATGGTACATCAAAGCAGCTTAGTGAAATATAAACTGGATCTCAAATTTTGCATAGTGGCAGTCAGACACTTAGAAGCCTTCATTAAATATGAACTTTTTTTTTTTTAGTGAATTCATGTCAAGACCACAGAAGAAATGTAGGCTGGCAAAGCCAGTGTGTAAGTGCTGATCATTCACTTCATGGGTGTTGGCAGCAATTTGACAATGATCTAGCTGCTAATTTTATGATTTTTTTTTAATGTATTAACAGTTTTTATTTCCTTTTTCGGTCTCCGTGATATATCATGCAGCCTGTAGTTTTTATCATTACAAGAAAATCCAATAAAAATCCAAAGCCAATCAGAAACAAGATGTGGTGTTGTGATCACTTGCCAACTGAATTTGATTATTATGATAAAATGAAGCAGCTAAACAACAAGAGGAAGTACTGCTTCTTCAAGCAGTTTTCCTTTAGGCAGACTAACAAAAAAGTTATTTTTTAGCTGCCTTAATTCTGGTCATTTTCTGTTTGAGTTGTTTACCTGTTATATATAATGCAACTGTTGTTTTTATTGTTCAGTGTAAATTTCTGCATGTTTTTCTTGGTTTTAGCTTCTTTCCTAAGCTTCTTTGCCTCTACTATAATTGACATTTTCTTGTTCACAACTTGAGACAAACCCATTCCTTGCCTATTTGTCCCCACTTTCCAGTTTCCATTTACTGTATTACCTCATACCTCATGAGAATGTGTGGTCTTTTACCCTTAATTTGATTACTTTGCAAATGTGATTATTAATGTGGGTTGTTTGCATTAACTTTTTTTTTATAAAAGAAATTACACATTCTTACATCTGGAAGAGGGTGCAGGCACTTAGTGTTGCCAGCTACAAAGAGACCGGACCTATTAGGGAAACATTAAAAAGTTCCCAGATGTCACTATTAGCATTGGTCTTTGTTATCTGGTTGTGTGTAGGTTATTAAGCAAGAGGTACGCTGTGCTTTAGCAAAACTGAGCTCATTCACTACATGCCATTTCCACACCTCCATTAGTCTTAGCTCATAGCTATAGTGCTCTGACTCTGAATTACAATATAATTAATCATTAGATTAATTTTTTAAAATCACTAAAATATATTACACTTCAGTATCAAAGATCACTAAAAGATCTTTTTGTGACCCATTTTTGTAACATTTTCTGTTCCGTGGTATACTGATGCTTGATATGAGAATAACATTTAAATAAATTGATCTGTGAAACATCATTTCCTTTGTGAAATTTGTTTGGCATCTGCATTTTGCTATGAAAATGGGAGTGTTGGGCTATTAGTACATAGCCAGGGCCTTCCATTAACGTTAACTGCAATGGGAATGCAACAGAGTTCAAAGAGCACAATGTGTAGATGGTATTTAATTGGACAAACCAGCATTGCCACCTCATTGGTTGAAGAAGAGCACATAGGCAGTGTACTTCAAAAGAAACTAAACTACCTTGGAGGCAATGGAAAGGCAGGACATTTCAAGAATTCTCAGAGTATAGGGAGTTGTGCCATTAGACAACCTTAACTCGCAAACACTGCTTGAAAATCGCATTATTTTCAGAGAAATTTAAATGAAAGGGGTATCCATATAATATTTTGTACAGATGTCCATCTGCTATAGTTAGACATTTGACTGTGACTTTTTCTCCGAGGATGTCATTGTGGTATCTTCTATCAGAGCTGTGTTACATTCATATTTTTATATAAAATATTGACAAAATTAAGATGTACTTTGAGTTCAATTTTTCTAGACCATTTCTTACAGTATTGTTGCTGTTTCAGATCAGTTTTATGATATTTTGAATTTACAGTATTTCAGCTCTAAAGCGATGTCTGGCATGATGTTAAAGGGCAATATGTATGTTTCACACAGGCATCTTTGCCTATAAAGCATGCATTATAATGTATGAGTTATGTACCGTTTGTGATACAGGTTATAGTGGAGAGTTCCATTTTAGGAGAAAATACCACAAATTACGTTATCAGGCTTGTTTCTTCTACAAGTGAATGTTGTGAAAGTGCCGCTAGTTGTTTTGTTATGTTCTCACCTGAAAGTCAAAACAAGAAGACCACATTGCACAGTATAGCACTTCACATAGATAAATTAATTCAGTTGGCCTTCACAAATGCTGCCGAGTTTAAATCTGCACAAACGTCCTGACTGTGTGTCTCTCTCTCTTCATAAGCCAGAATCCATACCCTCACCAGGCATCATCTGATCCAACTGGAGTCGCTGCATCACCTGCAAATATGTCCCCCCAATACGACCATATCGGACACTCCAGTAGTTGTAATACTATTAAGTCAGTGTGTTGTTTTGCCAGAGCCTTTTTTCCTACAGCATTTCTTTGATATGGAATCCAGTTATCTAAATAGGCCAATCACAGAAGTGGCTTGCAGGTCACATAAGAGAACATGTTTGAGTCTTAGGGATCAAAGATGTCCCCAATCCTGGTAAACATTTCATGCTTTACAGGCACCCAGCAGGGCTCCTACTCCAAGCTCAGCCTCACACTATTCATCTCTCACTGCCTCTCCCCAGACTTGCGTGGGAGCCCAGTATAAGGCTCGGGTCACGCCAGTTACCGATTAATGCTCAAACAAGTCGACCCTTTTCAGCCTTCTTGAGTGTCTTCCCTACGCTTCCCTTGGGACTCTTCTTCCTGACTGCCTGCCTCCATCCTCTTGCACACTGGCTTACTCATCTCCTCCCATCTCTGTCATCCTTTCTTTCAACCTCCATCTCTTTTTGCTCCTTTTCCCTCTTTTGTTTGTTCTTGATTCCGGACTCGTTTGTTTTCTTTCTTGACTCTCATTTGTCCATTCATTTTTCTTTCTCTCTGACTCGTATTTTTTTGTCTCTCCTTTGTCCCATGCATGCTCCTTTAATATGATCCGATTGGGCATGGGTGTGATGAGCCACCACCTCCAAGGTGTGAATGAAGCACCTGACTGATGCTTGCTTTTGCACATGTATGCACAATCAGTCAGGCACCCAAAAAAACCTGTGAAGCATGTTAACAAACCCCCACGCCCACTTCTGAGCCTGCACGTTCTCACGTGCATTTATTTTTTTAAAATTTGCATAAGGCCATGGACCACTTATCACACCTTCTTAGTGTCTTTGCGACTCATTCCTTGACAAACATCAAAATCTTACCCCTTGGAAGATCGCAATTCAACGCCAGAGCACCCCCCTTGAAGAATTGCTGCCAATTGTTGGAGTGGGAGAGGGGGTTTTAACTCAAGGAATCATCAGATTGGGGGTGGAGGGGTTGATTTTTGATTGAGGATGATCATCTGAACAATGCTGATTGCTTAATCATCCCATGGCAACCCACTTTGCAAACCATATATGACCGATTCACTTTATATCCAACAGTGACTTGCGACCCATAGATGAGAAACCCTGCAATAGACTAAAAATATATCAAGTACACATAGTTTCCATATTGGTCATATTTTTCTTTGAGTTGTATTACTATAAATCATATTAAAATTCTCTTGGTTTCTTACCATCGTAGCCTGGCATTTTAACACCCCCATGATTGTTGCCGTCTGCTATTCAAAAGTAACATAGTGGGAGCTTCCAGAATCTTACTATATTTATAGTTGTCATAACAAAACTTATCAAAGGCAATTTACTGTCTGTTTTGGAGAAAGTGTAATTGATTTGTTTACTGCACTTGTAAATCTTCCATATGATTCTGGGTCTTTGGGGCAAGAGAGGTTAATTGCTGCTATTAAAAATAAATGCAATTTCTATGAGGAGTCCAGAGTTTGAGTCTGCCAGAAAGCTGTGGGTACAATAATAATATGCCAGCTGCCACTTTAGTAGCGCATTTTAAACACGTGGTTGTAAAATGCAAGAGTTATGCAATCTGATTGAAGGCGGGGGCACAGATGTACCACTTTTCTTTACCAAAGGTCTACTCAGAATAGAACAAATGGCTTTACGTTGACCCATAACCATTCTGAAGGAATGCAGTTTGAGGTGAAGTAGTCGCTTAATGCCAAAGCCCTCAATGAGTGAAGATAGGTATAAAGAACCTATAGAATGCAAAATTGAGCATGTAGCATGATTGCATCCTGGCAGCTGATATTTGTTTTAATATTATTATCAAGAGGTTTCCACTATCTGATAACAGTCTTAGTTTTAGTTACAAAATAATTCAAAAAAGATTGCCATTTATTCAGCATTAACTCATTTTTTTAATTATTAGAAATATTGACATAAATTAATTTTTAAAGAAAAAGATACATCAAGAAGAGACAGATAAAAAGCAATTACTGCAACTTTGTGGAAGGAAAATAAAGACAACTGTCAGCTTGAAAAATAAACTGTCAGCAACTGAAACCAAAATGAGAATCATGCTGCTTTCCATTTGTAGTCGGAATTTTCTACTGGAATGCACCCACAAGTCAGATTTTCTACTTGTACACTTAGGCCTGGTCTGTCAAGTCCAAGTTTGTCCGACTTCAGATTATGACATCAATCCAAAATGGCGACTTACACTGTGAACTTTAGTGAAAGCTGTATTGTTGCACTTCTGTCAATTTCTGTCTCATAAAATCAGTCATACACACGTCAGTAAAACTTCTATCTGTGAACATGTTGCTGTGGTGTTTGGATGTGCAAAATATCATATAATGCATTGTTATCAACTGCTATTTATTTCGATGTAGCAAGCACAACAATGGTTTTCCTGGACGAAAACAAACTAATCGCAGTTATATCGGACTGCAGGTGGCTAAAGCCTAATGACTACAGTACCTGAAAGTTTTAAGTGAGTAAGAAGCCATTGCCCTTTTAATTTAAAACACTGTAGACATTAGTAGACAGGTATGGAATTGGGCTACAACAGAAAATGAACAAAATGAAAATGAGGCACAGCATAGGAGCAGTTCTGACCCCAAAGCTTATAGTCTGCAGTCTTTTTTACACATTTTTAAATATTAGATGAACTTAAAGAAACTTGCTTCTCTGAACATTTTGTAGTTAGCTCCTGGAATCATGCTAGGTATGGACTTGAAAAATGAATCCGAAAACCTGAATTTGTGAAAGAGGCTCGTATTGGCTTTTAATTGGCAGCAGATCGCTGTTTCTGGGGCTATTGCTTATAATTCCCATCACTGCTAGAGAGGAGTTTTATATTAACATTTGAACTTTTAGTATTTCTTGAAGAATCTTAGTTTTAGATACACCATACTTTGAGATTTCTATTCAGTTGAACTAACTTTAAGCTCTGCACCCATGATGAAGTACCAAGAATTGCATATTGTCTTACTGTGGCTTACTGTGTTGTACAAGGAACATGTAAGCAGCACACACTTTTCATTTATTCATGTTATAAGATTTAATTATCTGTTATGCACAAATTCATTATGCCACATTTATCTATCTTGTTTGTGTGTATTTTCAAAATTGGTGATTATTACAGGATCCCTTTGATCTTGGACTGGATGAATCATGAAACCAGAACTTTTCAAAATGGATTTAGGCCACTTTCATATGTGATACTAAATCCAATACAGATACTGTAGTGACTGGTATGTGACCTATATTTGGATTCTTGATTTGGAATTTACTAATTTTATGACAGTATTGATGTGATGTTTGTTATATCTATTCTTTTAAAAGACAGTGTGCTATTGGAATTAAAACGAGGTGTCAGACTTAATAAACATTTGATGTCACTGACACCACTCAATTTAGAGGTCTTGCTACGTGTTTTCTGATAGAAGTAGCACCACAGATCTGTGTTTTTCCAAGAGAGTATTGTAATCTTTTATGATGTTTGCAACTTGGTTAATTTTACTTTCATTTAATATTTTAATGTCCGTGCATTTTGTATTTTTTCTTTTATGTTCTGAGCTGGGTGGCACGGTGGCGCAGTGGTAGTGCTGCTGCCTCGCAGTTAGGAGACCCGGGTTCGCATGTTCTCCCCGTGTCTGCGTGGGTTTCCTCCGGCGCTCGGTTTCCTCCCACAATCCAAAGACATGCAGGTTAGGTGGATTGGCGATTCTAAATTGGCCCTGGTGTGTGGGTGTGTTTGTGTGTGTCCTGTGGTAGGTTGGCACCCTGCCCAGGATTGGTTCCTGCCTTGTGCCCTGTGTTGGCTGGGATTGGCTCCAGCAGACCCCCGTGACCCTGTGTTCGGATTCAGCGGGTTAGAAAATGGATGGATGGATGGATGTTCTGAGCTTTGCTGAATTCAGTTTTGGTTTAATGTTGTTGCTACATTTCATTTTGGGAAATTTAGTTTTATTTTTTCATTCTATTTTTTTGTTTATCATGATTTTTTTTGCTCTCTTCTGGAAATTATCATCTATTGCTAGGAGTGTGACCCTAGAAGTTATGTTGCCTAGAATTATCATTATGATGGTATATAGGCTGACCTCACAAGACAATCTTTGACCAAGGTTTGTGGATGCACTAATAAAACCTTTTGCTAATGCTTTTCTTTTGATATCCTATAGTTAGACTTTCCTGCTTTAAATTCTTGACCACAATGTTTGGTCTCAACTGCCAGGCTGCAATCAAGCAGCTTCCTCAGACTAGTGTTCAGAGTATATGCTACAGGTCCTTTACACTTACCTTAACTCGGGGAAGGCTTTGACATTCTGAAACTGTCAAATAACTGGTTTTAATCCAAGCCCTCCACATCTCACTCTCACCATTCCTGTCTCCTTTCTCATGTCCACAGAATTCTACAGTGATAACTGCACATAGAGCAGCAGCTATAATCTTTTATTTTCTGTTTCTTTTACTTTCCATCACCAGCTGACAAATTCCTAAATATTATCAAAGAAGATCATAATGAGTAGCACAATGCCCACATTGCTGTTGCTGTTCTTTATGGTTTAACATTGCATGTGTCCAACAGATTTGTTTATATGAATTCGGATATTTTTACAAACTCATATTGGATTTGGATTGCATGTAAAATTAATTTAAACATTCAAACATTAATTCAAACATTAAAATCAGATATGAGCCAAAAGTTAGTAGAAGTGTGAACATAAATTTAATGCAGGACTTTCTTCCATGCAGTTAGTGCATTTTGTGGACTTCTTGAAGATGTATGGAATATTTTTTGTGTAATAACAAAACCCACTGGCACGCATTGCATGTTGCTCTTTCTCACAGTCTACATTTGTACTGCTACAACATCATCCTTTTATGAAACGGTGTGGGTTTGTATGCTCAATAATAGGCAGTTATGGTTTTGTTAAAGTTTCTGCTACTGTTTTACCTGTGTTTCCTTTTTGAAATCACAATGGAGCTCTTTTGTGCCTGACTGCAAGTAAGTAAAGTGCCTTTTTGTGCTAGTGTTGTGTTAGTTTATAGTATAAAAAACTTCTTGTTCCTATTTTCACTTCCATTACAGCCTTTAAGATGAAGCAGACACTTTTAAGATAGTTTGGGGGGAAATAACAATAATTTTAAATTTTGGAATTAATCTTTTACAGTAGACTGGGCACTCTTGTCATTCAAATCAAAAATATTTTTCAGGAAGCAGCCAATTTTTTTTTTTCTTCTTTAAAAGTCCAGCCTTTTATAAAATTTAAAAAACTTCATGTAAATGGCCAAGTATAAAAATACAAAATAGTTTTGTTTTTTAAACAGTAGCCTTTACTATTTTAAAATACAGGAATTGTCAAATGTTTACTAATGGAGTCTGGGAAATGTATTCTTGTCTGAAAACATAATTTTGAATAAGGCACATGTATAAAATTAAGTCAGAATTTTTTTAGAAATTTGTTTAGAATTTATAAAATTCAGTCAAATTTTTTTTTTTTTTTTTTTTAGAATTAAAATTAGCATAAAATCAAACACTACCTACTTAAAAAGTAGTGAGACAATAAAAACTGAATATGGTCTCCTCCAGACAAACTGCCCTGTAGATCCGTAGAGGCAAAAATCCTTAATGAATGTGCATACTGGGAAGATGTGCATGGTAGATACAGGAAGCGCAGAGCAGTATCAGATCTTTGTTTTGTCATTCTTCGCAATGAAACCAGAAGTTTTATAAATACAGATTATTGTATCTGATAGAGGCTACCTGCACTCAAGCAAGTCTTGTGGAAGATAGGCAATGTTTTACTTGCAATTATCTTTACTCAAACAATGGTATTTCTGGTTCATAATGTAAATAAACTGAAATAATAATAATGTAGCTATTTGTGTGTGCAAATGTTTTCTGTGTATAGACACAGACAAGCATACTCCGCACTAATGCGTTCTGTGTGTGCAGGACATCTGCACTGCTATGACGTTGTCACTATGGTCGTTTTTATCATGCATGTGTTAGGGCTGAATTAATGGTTGATGATTGGCTGGACACATGTAAATGAACATTTTTGTTTGGATCAAAATACTTGCAGAAATTCCTTCAATGTGCCAAATTGCAGCTGTCACTTTTTTTTTTATTTTTAATCTTGCACGACTCACAATTAAGTTGTCAAACACTCTTATTTGCAGCCAGAGGTGTGTGACATTCATGTGCTTTGCTAATTTAGTACGAGTGCACTGTAGTTGGGAAGGCAGCCTGATAAGTGCATCATGCACAAAGTTTGAATGGGAAAAGCGTAGGGATATTTGCAGCACAATTATGCTGTGATGCTCTCAGACTCCAAATGCCCCATGGGTTCTCGCTCTTTACATCACTCTTTTGAGTAACTTACACTCCTTAAAATGATTGCTCACTGTGGCTGCACAAGTAGGAATTGTTTTGCGACATCGGCAGGTTTGTCTCATTTAAAGGATTCCATGAAACTGCTCATTTGCATGATGGAATGTCAGCTCATACTATGGAGGACTGATCTGCAGACTAATGCAACTTGTCAGCAATGTTGCAATATTTTTCATTCACCATCTGTTCTCTAACCTGCTAATCATAGGCAGAAGCATAGGGCAGCTGGAACCTATATACTGTATTTTACATAACCCATGCAGTGAGATTTAGGTGGTAGACAAGGAAAGTGGCAGCATCGTGGTGCTTGTTTGGTTTTGTGGGTTGTGCTTGAACTGGAATTGTATCAGTGCTGCTCAAAGCTTCAAGGGGTCCCCCTTCCCTTCCATTTCATCTTCATGGGGAGATGATGTGTAAAATTAATAATGAATTGGCAGGAGGAACAAGACAGTGACTGAACAGAGTACTGCCAATAATTTGGTTCCACTTCAAGCACTGTTTTGTGTGCTAATAAGAATGTAATTGTATTGTGCACGAGATAATAAATATGAGATAAACTGATTACACTATATATCAAAGCAGTGCCTTACATTTTTTTAAAAAGCCAGTGCCATTGTCCTTCTGCATGCACATTGTATATTGCAAGCTCGCAATTCCACAAAAACTCAGCTTTATGCGCTTTTTGTGGCATGTCGTTAGCACACGCAAAAAGAAAAACAAAATAGGAACTTATAGCCAAGCTACGATCAAATACAATGAAGTCTGAGATATGTATTTTTTTTTTATAATGCTATTTTTTGTTCAGGAGATGGTAGAAAGAGAACTGAAGACGTCTTGTTAGTAGAGATTTATTCCAATCCATTTCATGATGAAGCAAATCTAATTGTAGAGTGCCGTGCCTCTACGGCATTGTGATTTGTAGCAATAGTAAATGAATTTGGAATGATTCACCTTTTAGTAATAACTTTACCAAATACTACTACATGTGCTGAGTTACAGCAGTCTGTGAGACAACAAAACAACTGCATCCCGAGCTGAAACCCCCGTGCACCATTGCCTTTCTATATGTAGACACTTTCTGTGGTACGTGGGCAAAGCAGCTAATTAATTGCAATCTACAAAGAATCCATAAAGATGTGATGATGTAAACGATTAAGACATCACACAGCCCTAGCACACGTACACTGTGGGGCCCATGCATGCATATATCTAACCATGTTCAGCACATGTACACTAGCGAGTGATCTGTAGTCATCGTTATTTTCAAATAATAGCAATGCAAAGAATCCCATGTTGTCACATTTTTCTGATCTTATTATGTTTTATGATCTTATGATGTTTTTCTTCTACTGAGCTAGGGTCTTTTCTAACTGTTGGGTTGAAAGGGCTTACAGCATTAGCAGTTACCTTTCTTTGTTGCCATGTTTTAGAGAAGCCCCATATCCTTCTGATATGACGGAAGGGTAAATTCTAATAGCTACTTCTTGCTCTGTCAAGTCCAAACAAGCATTCAGGAACAGCCTTACAGTAGTAGACCTCTCCTCATCTGTGCTCCATGTTTGCTTTACTAGAAGTTTTAACTTGCCTGTCTTTTTTCTAGATTAGTTCTGGTTGAATTTTCACAGCCATGATCAAAGTGTAAGAGGCCAAAATACTGTATAAAACATTTCACTTGCAGATGCAGTATTTGTCCACATATAGCGCTCTGAAGTGTTAGCCAGTTTTCATGTTATATGTGAAGACCACAGGCCTTTAAAATGTCTGTTATATAAAATTAGAATCAGCAGATGTCTAATTTTGCATTTTTTAAGCAATTGTTATTCAGTACCAAAAAGGCTGGTAAATTGTGTACTGCACTAACTAATTTTATACAATACTGTCCATAGTTCATGTTACCACAGAGTGTTTTACATAGCAATTACTTTGATTCTCAAAGGTTTACTCTCTCCAACTCTTTTCTTCTCCTTTATTGCACCTTGACCTTTAAAAGCCCTGAGTAACTGAAGAAATTCAAGCATCTTCACATTATTGTCATACAAGCAATGACATTTCCAAAAACAATAGGTCTTGATTATAGCGCTACCAGTTATGTGGATGTATCAGGTGTACTTTGTAACTAAATACTTTTTTTGTGTACAATATTTGTAGTGTGTTTTTTTTTTTTTAAACATTTTTATTATTAGTTCACTGGAGGTGCTTACTCTCCAACATGCTACATACAATTGCCTGTTAGTAAAACATTCCCGCTGTAGTTCAGTTCCTGCTTTTTCCAGTGACTGGCTTTTGTTCATGATCATTGCAGAACATGATTTTACTATTGTATATATTTCACTATTGTTTTGAGTTGAAGCACGTAATTAGTAAGAATAATAAGAATTTTTGGTATAAATATAATTTCTCCTGCAGGACATCCCGTAAAAATGTTAACTTCAATCAGATTTGAATGTTAACACTTTGATTCATATTCTTTTACTGTTACAAAGTTTTGGAAGGTTTAGATAAAAAGAAATTTATAAATTCAAACAGTAGTAGTGTACTGAAACAGCAGTTTACTTCAGAGAAAGTGAGGAACTAAAAATGATAACCAATAAGAACTGAAATGAGCCCCAAATAACCTTAAATTGGAAGTTATACATACTCGAATAAAAAGTACAGAAAAAGGTATATATAACCTTGCATTCAGAAACCACTAGCAAACTGACTAAACTCAGGCTGAGGATCTGATGTAAGTTTTTACTTTGTTCATTCAAGAATTTGTTTTCAAGTTTATCACCAGTTGTTTGTTCATGTGGGGTGCTGTACTATAGTAATAATAATAATATCCATTTTAATAAAAGGACAAGTGTCCATGTGTCTGTTTCGGGTTGTTTCTCTGTTATATGCCATTTGGTGTGGGATTCGTAAGGTAGAGCTAATTTTTGTGAAGCGCCATCTGTTGAAATGAGAAACACAATGTATTTTATTATATTATATTATACATTAATTATAAAATACATTCCAGTAGATAGTGCACTGCAAACATTAACTCTGACTATGCTGAAGTCTATGTTCATTACTTAGATTTCAACCCATCTTAGATGGATAGCATAGCTAGTTATTATTAGTTTTATTATTTGATATTAAATCTTTTCTTTTGTTCACTAATGCATTTGCTTTCAGTTTTTTAATCACATATATGTTTAAGCTTATATTATTCTTTTTTAATTCATTTTTTTATTTTATTTTAATATGGATTTACCCCAAAAGCCATAGCCAGACAGTAAAAGTTCTAACACTGAATTTATTAAAAACATCAGTAACTTTTACAGACTGCAAATTTACATGTGTCATGTAATGAATTGACATATTGTAATTTCTGGGTGGTTTTGTCCCTGTAAATGTATTGTAGTGACCTCTCAACTAATGGCTGGTGCCACATATTGCACTACTGTATATCTTTTTCCTTCTTCACTCATCCATCCACCTGATTGGTTGGTGCCACTTTTTGTATGCCCCTCCTCTCCTTTCCGCTGGCAACCTTCATTTGCATAAACCAGAAATTCCCCATCAACCAAGTGGCAATGTATTTGTCCCAGCTTCTATCTCTATAGTCGAAAAAAGGGCGTGGTGTCTTAGTGCTACTCTGTACAGTATTATTATTATTATTATTATTATTATTGACAAATATAAAAAAAAAAGGTGTCACCTACTAATGTCACCAAATTTCAATCAAAGCATTTTTTTTAGATTTTGGGATATTTATTTTTTCTGTTGTAGTTTTTTCTGTTGGGGTAGTTTTTACCCTTAAACACTGATATACCAAAATCTTAGTGGATTTCTTAGTGGATATCTATAGTCCTAGATGTACCATCCTGCCAAATTGCAGCTTTTTAACTAAACAGGAAATAGTGTCTCTGTTGATGAGTCATTCAATCAGTCAGTCAAATCTGCATTATAACATTATGTCTGTTATGTACAGTATAGTACCAGTTGTTTTTTCTGTGTTCAATGTTTGATCACATCTGTTTCATTACAGAGCCACAGTGGTCTTTCTGACAGCCTAAGGGCACAAAGGATTTTTTACTAGTTTATTATTTTGGTTGTACTTACATTTTTTAACCCTGTGCTTATCCAACAGGCTACGAAATTCGTTAAAATATCCCTAAACATTTTTTTTATCGCAGTCATAACATTATAAAAATATATTGAATTCAAACTTAAACAAAAAGGTTTTAAATTATTTAGTGTTTTTGCATAGTGAATTACTATCCAGAGTTGCTTTACAAGCTTGGTACAGAACAATTCTTGTCATATTTCAGCAATGCGAGAACAGGCAGGTTATATAATTTGCTCAGGGTTACAGAGTGAAGGCTTGAATCATCAAGGTAGTGCTTTGCAATCCAATTGTAACACGCTAGACTTCACTGCTTACTTTAATGTTAGCACTGTGTCTCATTACCATAATCTTTTTTTTTTTTTTTTTTTTAAATTCATTTTCTATGACAATCAAGCTTGTAAAGATGCATGCTGAACTTCCAGCTGGCAAGCAAGCACTAGCAAGGAGGGGTGTGGGCAGCAACATAGGTAGTGGAATTGATTTTGGCTTTTACAGCTGGATGCATTGAAGTTTCTTGATTTATTTTTGTCTGTGATCAGCTTTGCCCAGATTGTGATTCATTATGTGCGTGCCTGTGGGCTGCTTAAGGGACTAAGAGAAATTTGGAAATTCTTTGTGTTTTTCATCAAGAAAGTTCCACTACACTGTACCTTTCTTTTGATTTGGGTTAGAGCACATTTTGCATGAATCGGTGTCAGATCTAGGGTTTCGTGTTGGGAATGCACACTTCTTTACTTCCCACGTCTTCAGTTTCACTGGAGTGCTGGGGTTAAAGTTGGCCTCAAACCTGAACATTTCCAGATGACCCAGCCTAGAGAACCACTGACTTCTACTACCTTGCAACTCGGGATTCCATTTACCAGTTGTGAGGGAAGGGGTATGATATTCAGAGTTTGCCATCAAGCAGAGCAGTTGAAAGATTCATTTTTGGCAATTTTTTTTTAAATATGCTTGAAAGATTTTTTATATTTTGTGCATAACATATACTATATAAGAAAACCTGATTACGTTTTCCAGTGAGAGTTTTTTAAAGACATTTCACCAATAAATAAAGTCGGCTTGCTCTGCTGAAGTGTGTTAGGCTTTTTTTTTTAAGGAGTAATGGTTCAGAGTGAGAAACCTCAGGGAGTAGGACAGTCAAGTGAAACCCACACGTGTCTAGGCTCAAGGAACAGGTAGAACAGGTTTGTTTGATATTGAATTATCCCTGTTAACAATGTGTCTTTAAGAGAAGATCACAGTTACTACTATATTTGTCCAGATTGGTGCTAAAAAAATTCTACCAAAAAATACCACCTGCAGCCACTGAGTAGTGCAGTTGAGGTTCATTACACAACAAGTTTATGCAACTGGAACAAATATCAAGGGCTTGTAGTCTGGTACACTACCAGTCACATTTCTGAAATAAATAATTTTCAATAAGCTTTTTGATTTACACAAGACATTTCCTAAAAACTTTAACCCAAGTCCAGTTGAAATTAAACTGATTTAATAAAATAGCAAAAATAAGGGAGAATACAAAAATCAGTTGTTAAATCACCTAAATAACCTTGATTTGACATAATGTACAGTCAACTCACTACAAAACAAAAAAGTCAAAGCAATACTTATTCAATGGACAGATCATGAGTATTTGCCTATTATAAGTGTTTTAAATAACTCTGATGCACTGTCCTTGCATGGTTTGATCATACTTGTCATGTATATGTTAACTGTATAAGTGACTTAAAAGATTGGATGGGCAATAACTACTCATCTTTCAATACAAAACACATTAAATAATTCCAAAAAAGTTGAGACTATGTGTAAAGTGTAAATAAAAACAATGCAATGATTTGCAAATCTCATAAACTCATATTTTATTCACAGTAGGACACAGAAAACATATCAAATGTTGTGAGACATTTTACTATTTCATAAAAAATATTAGCTCATTTTGAATTCGATGGCAGCGACACGTTTCAAAAAAGTTGGGATGGGGCAACACAAGACTGGAAAAATAAGTGATACTAAAAAGAAACAACTGGAAGAACTAATTGGGTTAACTGGCAACAGGTCAGTTACATGATTGGGTATAAAAAAGCATCTTCCAGAGGCAGAGTCTCTCAGAAGTAAAGATGGGCAGATTGTGGAACAATTTCAGAATAATATTCCTCAATATAAAATTGTAAGTACTTTGAATATCTCATCATCTACAATACATAAAATCATCAATTGAGTCTGAGAATCTGGAGAAATCTTTGTGTGCAAGGGACAAGGCTGAAAATCAGTATTGAATGCCTGTGATCTTGGGGCCGTCAGGTGGCACTACATTAAAAGCAAGTCATGGAAATCACTGCCTGGGGTTTAGGAACACTTCCAGAAATCACTCTCAGTGAACACAGTTCACTGTGCCAAAAACAAATGCAGATTAAAACTCAAAGAAGAACCCATATATGAACATGATCCAGAAGTGCCACTGTCTTTTCTGTGCCAAAGCTCATTTGAAATGGACTAAGGCAAAGTGGAAAACTGTTCAGTGCTCAGAGTTGTTGAAATTTGAAATATTTTTTTTTTGAAAATATGGATGTCACGTCCTCTAGACTAAAGAAGAGAGGGACCGTCTGCTATCAGTGCTAAGTTTAAAAGCCTGAATCTCTGATGATATTGGGGTGCATTGGTGCCTATGGAATTGCATATTTGGAAAGGCACCATCAATGCTGAAAGGTATATACAGGTTTTAGAGCAACATATGCTCCCATCCAAACAACATCTTTTTCAGAAAAGTCCTTGCATATTTCAGTTAGACAATGCTAAACCGCATATTGCATCTATTACAATGGCATGGCTTCGTAGTAGAAGAGTCCAGATGCTGAACTAGCCTGCTTGCACTCCAGAACTTTCACCAATCGAAAACATTTGGAACATCATTAAAAGAAAAATGACAATGAAGACCCAGGACAGTTGAGCAGCAAGAATCCTATATCAGACAAAACTGGGACAACATGTCTCTCCCAAACGTCCAGTAACTGCTCTCCTCTGTTCCCAGACATTTATGGACTATTGTTAAAAGAAGAGGGGATGCTATACATGGTGGTAAACATGGCCCTGTCCCAACTTTTTTGAGACATGTTGCTGCCATCAAATTCAAAATGACCTTATTCTTTTCTTAAAATGGTGCATTTTTCCAGTTTAAACATTTGATATACTTTTACGTTCTATTGTGAATAAAATTATGGGTTTATGAGATTTGCAAATTATTGCATTCTGTTTTTATTTACATTTTACACAGCCTCCCAACTTTTTTGGAATTGGGTTTGTATTATGAATTGGTAGGAATGATACAGAAAACAACAATGACTTGTCACTTTTTACCTTAGTAGTCCTAAACATTAGTTTTACTGAACCAGCACTCAATTAAGGTGTTACCTTTGACACTTGTCTATCACAAGACCTGCTTTTATACATTAGCCAGTGTCACATGACATCTAGTTGTATGTTTTTGTTGTGTTTTTTTTTTTTTTTTTCCCCCAGACTTGTTATCTGTAGTTGCTGATCTTGTCACTGAACCATGTCCATTTAAATGAGTGAAAATTACTGGGCATATCAAAATGCACTACTGCATGCTGACCTTCCAGCAGAGTTGTGCTCACCCCTTTTCTGACTGTCAGTAGATTAGTCCATGATAGGGCTTGGTGTTATATGAAGGATTAACAGCTATGGTAAATTCAGCCTTAATCATGGTCCACTACTTCTTTTCTGTCTTGGTATGTAAAACATGATACTTCAAACAAACAGGTTTCTGTTCTGATTGTGAGGTCCAAAAGGTTTGTTTTTCTTATTCCTTGTCATGCAGTGTAATTCCATATGAGCATTCATTATGTACACATAATCCTGCTCCATGACTGAAGACAAAATCAGATTTGTTTGAATTTGTTGGGGCAAGTTTCAAATTAGTTGGAGTGAATTGCTGGGTATGTTGGACTAGATGACTGAATTTTACAGGGACCGCACCACTGACTGCCTCCAATTCACTAAGATTATGAAAATGAAGGCTACCGGTGGAAATTGCTAGAAAAATCATCAGATGTGACATACATAACTGCCAACAACTTGCTGAAATCATGTAAGTGAAGGTTCCAAATGAGAACTGATGGAAAAGTTGTGTAGTGTGACGCAGGTCTAAGAATAATTCTGTGTTCTGATTATTGTGTATTTTAAAAATGGCTTTCTTCCAAACATGTAAGTTTGCTTTTTAAGATAAACACATACAGTACATCTGGAAAATATTCACAGCACATCACTTTTTTTCCATATTTTATGTTTTATAGCTTTATTCCAAAATGGATTAAATTCATTTTTTTCCTCAGAATTCTACACACAACACCCCATAATGACAACGTGAAAAAAGTTTACTTGAGGTTTTTGCAGATTTATTAAAAATCAAAAAACTAAGAAATCACATGTACGTAAGTATTCACAGCCTTTGCTCAATACTTTGTCGATGCACCTTTGGCAGCAATTACAGCCTCAAGTCTTTCTGAATATGATGCCACAAGCTTGGCACACCTATCTTTGGCCAGTTTCGCCCATTCCTCTTTGCGGCACCTCTCAAACTCCTTCTGGTTGGATGGGAAGCGTTGGTGCTCAGCCATTTTAAGATCTCCTTAGAGATGTTCAATCGGATTCAAGTCTGGGCTCTGGCTGGGCCACTCAAGGACATTCACAGAGTTGTCCTGAAGCCACTCCTTTGATATCTTGGCTGTGTGCTTAGGGTCGTTGTCCTGCTGAAAGATGAACCGTTGCCCCAGTCTGATGTCAAGAGCGCTCTGGAGCAGGTTTTCATCCAGGATGTCTCTGTACATTGCTGCAGTCATCTTTCCCTTTATCCTGACTAGTCTCCCAGTTCCTGCCACTGAAAAACATCTCCACAGCATGATGCTGCCACCACCATGCTTCACTGTAGGGATGGTATTGGCCTGGTGATGAGTGGTGCCTGGTTTCCTCCAAACATGACGCTTGGCATTCACACCAAAGAGGTCAATCTTTGTCTCATCAGACCAGAGAATTTTGTTTGTCATGGTCTGAGAGTCCTTCAGGTGCCTTTTGGCAAACTCCAGGTGGGCTGCCATGTGCCTTTTACTAAGGAATGGCTTCTGTCTGACGACTCTACCATACAGGCCTGATTGGTGGATTGCTGCAGAGATGGTTGTCCTTCTGGAAGGTTCTCCTCTCTCCACCGAGGACCTCTGGAGCTCTGACAGAGTGACCATCAGGTTCTTGGTCAACTCCCTGACTAAGGCCCTTCTCCCCCAATCACTCAGTTTAGATGGCCGGCCAGCTCTAGGAAGAGTCCTGGTGGTTTTGAACCTTCTTCCACTTACTTGTGATGGAGGCCACTGTGTTCATTGGGACCTTCAAAGCAGCAGAAATTTTTCTGTAACCTTCCCCAGATTTGTGCCTCGAGACAATCCTGTCTTGGAGGTCTACAGACAATTCCTTTGACTTCATGCTTGGTTTGTGCTCTGACATGAACTGTCAACTGTGGGACCTTATATAGACAGGTGTGTGCCTTTCCAAATTATGTCCACTGAATTTACCACAGGTGGACTCCAATTAAGCGGCAGAAACATCTCAAGGATGATCAGGGGAAACAGGATGCACCTGAGCTCAATTTTGAGCTCCATGGCAAAGGCTGTGAATACTTATGTACATGTGCTTTCTCAATTTTTTTATTTTTAATAAATTTGCAAAAACCTCAAGTAAACTTTTTTCACATTGTCATTATGGGGTGTTGTGTGTAGAATTCTGAGGAAAAACATGAATTTAATCCATTATGGAATAAGGCTGTAACATAACAAAATGTGGAAAAAGTGATGCGCTGTGAATACTTTCAGGATCCACTGTATATAAAAGACAGTGTATATATGTGTGTGTGTGTGTATGTATGTATGTTCCAGCATCACTTCCAAACGGCTGGAGCGATTTCATGAAACTTGGCACACATGTTTCTCATTGGTTGACTAAAAATACTGTAGGGTGAAATCAGCCCTAACCCACCACCTTCTGGGTAGGGTAGGGGGATGTGATCTTGCAGTCATGTATGCACGTTATCATCCAGTTGACACTCAGAACGACCACCAGAGGGCAAACTGGAGGTGACTGCCAGCATTCTTTATGTTTGAGCACCACCATATCCCTGTTGCTTTTGAAATTAAATAGAGTTGGCTGGATTAATTTATTTTTACTTTTAAAATCGTGGGTTTTTTAATGATATTTTTCTCAAACAATTAAAAAAATTATTTCAGCGATGCTAATATTTAATAAATTAATATGGTATTACCCATCAACACTGTATGGCTGCCGTTAAAGACATAAAGATCTCTGCTTCAACTCTTCATTTATTTGGTGCTGAAACAAAGCAAGCAAATCAAATGCTGAATAAAAAATAGGATATGCCTACTGTATTTAGTAAAATATCTATGTTAAAAATGAAAAGTGTAGGTGAAATTAAATATTAATTATACCCTTTTTACATTTATTCACCTTTTAGCTGGTTTATCTCATTTCCATTTAGAATAGCTGGATAAATGGATTATTCATGGATTATTCAAATGGATTATTTTCCTACTAAAACAAGGAATGTGCATTTATTTGGACTTCTTCTGTGTGTGTGTGTGTGTGTGTGTTTGTTTTTTTCTTTGTCTGTTATTTGTGGTGAGATAATTTGGGAAAGCAGAAATGAAATGCAAAACAGATAAAGGAAGGCCAAGAGGAATTAGTGTGGCTGTGCCAGGTTAGCAAGTGAATTCTTGGCAGTCATTCCACCTGAATCCTCAAGATTATAGCTGATCCGGATTGTCTAAGATTATAACATACTAATTATTGAACCCACCCCATATCATTGCAACACCTTAGGGAGTAAAGGGACCAGAGGGTCTTGTTCTGCCAATTTTCTAACATAATTGAATGCCAAAACCAGGTTTGGCTTATGATATTTTATGCTACAGCACCCACCCAACATATTCTGAAGTGAGATGACCATGTCTGTGGGACGCTGATGGAAATTTAACCTTGGTTGGGGCCATGAAATTAGAATTGTTGTTTTTTTTTTTTTTAACAATTTTGATTTGAGATTAAGAGTATTAAACAATAAAACACTTTATTTCTGATTGTCATCTCTTCATTTCTAGTACAATGACAATGCAAAAATTGGCTGCCAGTTGTTTCTTGTTGCATTGATTGTAGTTCAGTATTCAACATTTACTCTTTTTGGAGTCCGTAGAACTTAGTCAGCATGAAGACTTCAGAACTATGTGTGAAATAAAGGCAGTCAATGTGGATGCTAAAATAAAGCAATTCTTTCAGAAACATATCACAGGAATTAGGCACTGCAATATTAATTAAATTAATGCCATCACTTCAAAAATGTTTTACACGAACCAATGTCTGAGATATGTTGTTTCCAATTGGACTGATGGCTTTGATGTATTTTTGACCAAATGGCTGTCAAGTTTTGTGCTTGAGCCTTTATCTGAAAATAAGATGTACATGCACCTTAATGTATGTATTGGGTATTTTACTGACTTTGCAAAGCAGCAGTCATTTTGAATAGAGATGTAAAAAAAAAAAAAACTAGCCAACATCAAAACTGGTAAGATAACATTTAGTAGCACGGCCTAAGATATGAAACTAAACTCGGAAGTAGAGAATCATTTTGAGAATGCCAGTGTCATGATTTGGAGTTTTTATCAAGGCAGGATGGTTGAGCCCTGCAAAAAAAAGCGAAGGGTAGCGCTACAAGAGAACATATATATACTTTTTAACACCTTTAAAAATGTGTCAGATACAAAAATCAATATGATAGCCAGATTCCTTAACCTCTAAGACCCCCAAAACTGTTTCAGTTGTTTTTGAAGGTCAAGTAGAAACTGTAAAAAAAATTAAAATGAACTTCAGAACATGACAGAGTTGATCTATCTTTTAATTTTTTAAATTTTCCCTTGAGATTAATAAAGTTTATTTTATCTAATCTAACTTTCAAGTGATACCAAACAACAGCAGAACCTCTTGGAATTCTAGGACCCCCCCTCCCTCTTCTTCCATATCTCCTCTTTGACTGAAATCTGGCATGATTAATAAACATTTGCATGCTCTGTGCCATTTCACGTGTTTTTATTTTTTTCTTTTGTACTTTGCGTCTTTGAAAGTCTTCTGCAACTTCCACTTACAATCATTATTGTTTCCTTGTTACAATCAGTCATTAATCTCATGGGCTGATAAACTCTTTTTAAGTTTGATTTTAAACATTGCTAGTTTAAATTGTTCTTCTAGATCTTATACCAGAAAGTATGACATACAGTACAGAGCAGACTGTAAACTTTCCTATCCCTTTTTCAGAGTTTATTGACTTTTTCAAGCATTTAAAGTGATTTGACTGGTCTTTAATGCTTGGGGCCCTTATTTAGTTTATTGGTCCCCAAAATAACTGTATTTTTATTTTAACGCCTGCCAACAAAGACTGGGAAATTTGTACCGGTGATTTATGGCACTCTCCTTGGTACTGATTTTATTCTGAAGTGTCTTTCAGCACTGCACTTTTTTTGTAAAATACTTACCTTGGTAATTGTAGTGATTAGTTGGAAAGTTGTAACAATTAGTGAAACTTCAGTGTATTTTCCCATAAAGCACATTTTTCACAGAAACGCAAATGTATTCAATAGGCATGGTGGCTTGCTAACACAAATCACTTTAAGTACTAGGCCACACCATTTGTTTAAAACAGTCCACTTGCATGATGTGTTTCATGCTATGCAAAGTGCTTTATGTCTAAACTTAAATTTATATGAAAAATGTATGCATACTGCCAAATATACCAGAGCAAGTGGGATCCTCTCTCCAGCATGTTCTAGATCTTCTCTCTGCTGGCTGTATCTGCTATATCTCTTTTAGGATTGTTTAAGGTCATCCAAACTGTGTTCCCAAAAACATATAAAACTGCCCTTTTTATCTCAAAAGGCATTGGTTCTGTTTCATTTTTGAGCACACAAAGTAATGCTTACTATAACATAGATTTTAATTGGATGTAAATGCTACTTATATATAATTTGCCTACCTTTGTTTCTGTATGAATGGCTAATGTCCTTCTATACAATGAAGACCACTCCACTTGTCTCTTGTTTGAGAGAGTCTGGCAGATGTTACTAATACTGTCTTAGTAAAGTGATGCCATGGGCAATTTAAAAAGCTTTTTTTCTTTCATTAGTCACCACAGTTCTTCTAAATGGTCACACAATGTCACACCACCCTGGTTAATGTTTGCCTTTTGCTTTGTAGCATTGCATTGTAGCATTCATGTGAGGTCAAATCAGAAATATTTTAAAACAACAGGGTATGTATTTACACAGCAGTTTCTATTAATTTAAGGTGGAAGTAGAGTGGGCAGATTCATGGCAAAAAGATCTTTGCTTTGAGGTACCCTTCTCTCTGTACTTGAAATTACCATTACCACATGCTTTAATTTTGAGCTTTCTTTCAAAGGTAGGGTTTCAACTGTCTTGACAATGCTGTGTTTTAAGCACAGGAGATGATGAACAATAAAAACTAGTAAGCAAGCAGTTAGTTACCAGGGAAGTGAAATGCACAGACCTCAAAATGCTGTTTCTACTTGATTTTTTTGGTAACAAGAAGTCATTGTTCCCATAACTCTTCAGGTCATAGGTTGCTTACAATGTGCCTTTATTGTATATTTATAAGCAGTTGATAATCTGTAACTTCTTATGTGGTATGTTTGAGCTACTAAAATGGGCATATATGCATCCTGACTACACAGCTCCTTTTAGTTATTGTTTCTACACTATACTGCCTGAAGCCTTTGAGTTCTTTTCTTATTTAAAATATATACAACACAGTGGATTTCTTTAAGAGCCTTACACCACAGATGAAACGTGTTAAACTGTGCTCTGCATTATTCTAATTATATTTTACGAGCTGTGTGTGGTCTTCGGGACAGAAAAATAATCCAAAGACTTCCTAGCAGTTTTACTTTATTCGTGAACTTGGAGAGGTGTCCGCTAACTCTTAAGAATTACCCACTACAGATGATGTGAACCCACTTATGCTTGCCGCCCCACTGGCTTTCGTAAGAAGACACTGGCAATACCATATCTTGGCTGTATGACTGGCATATAAGTCCTATTAATCTTTGACTCAAGAAAATACCTCCAGATAGACAATGTTTTTAGTGAAAGCTGCAAGCCTTATCCGCCATTGCTGAGGTATCTCACTTACACGTTGTTGAGCTGTGGTGTTTGCTTTGTTTCGAAATTGTGTCTCTTCGTCTGTGTCATTAGCACGATGTTGTATGGCGGCATTTGCTGCACACAAGTCTTTCATTGTAAGAAACGAGGTAAATGCAAGCACCGAAAAAAATGTAAATGTGAACATATGCGCCATCTAATGGCTGTGGTAGAGCGTGAGCGAAGCGGACTGCTACATACACACACAGGTCATTCGTTTATATATGTCTAATTCTTCTTTATGTAGTCTGCTTTTGCAAATATTTAGCTTTTTTGTATTGTGCTGTTGTATTTTATGTACAGTATCTTACCACAGTAAATAAGACACTTGACCCAGAGAATAACATATAAAAAATATTTAAAAGAAATTAAAAACATGTGGAGCGTGACAATAGATTCAAATGTACTTTAAGAAATCTCCTAGCCTACTCTTCACTGTCCAGAGGCACTGGTTGCCTTGGTGCATTCTGCAGTCATTCTTGTGTAGTCCAGTCTTGACCTAGGCAGCCTTTCCCTTAGGGCCCTGCGCTTGTTTAAGGGAAATCAAACCTTCATCAGCTCCTCATTGTTTCATTCTGCCTTGGCGTGTGCAACACTGCTCAGGGCCACATCCACACTTGCCTTTGAGTTGACAGCAATCCAGAATGGTACTTTAAAATAGGCTGGAAAGCAGCTGCCTTTAATTCTACTAATCACCCCATGTCTGCTCCTAATGAAATACACAGACGATTTTCAAAACAAAGTAATTTACTAATAATCTCTTTAACCCTTTCACTCTGCCTTGTTTTCTTGCTTGCTAAGGATATAAAATACTGTACACCTGAATATGTAAGCCAGGCAATGAAGCTGCTTATGTTGCCAATAATGAGAAGTCTTTATAGGGCTTTGTGGTAAAATCACTGGCGTTTAAATCCTGTGATGGATTAGTGTGCCTATTCCATCAATAGAATTGTTAATCTTTTCTTTCTGTTATACACGCTTATTTATCACAGCCTTTTGTACAAAAAAATCTATATAATAGATGAAGAAATTAATCTATCTGTTCTTCATACTGAGTAATACATCTGTCCAGTACTCTTATTTCTTGATGCAGTATTGGTCCCCCAAGCCCTTTCATGTTCCTGCCTAAATTTAATGTACATATTAAACTATTTAAAAATAAAAAAGACATTGATGAGCTACTGTACCTGCTATAAATGAATTAATTTCCTCTTGGGATTAATAAAGTATCTGTATCTATCGATCTATCTATCGATCTATCGATCTATCTATCTAAAAGGCTGTGCAAAAACTATACATTTAGCTTCACTGGTAAGGAAACTAAAGAAAAAGAAGTTGAAATACACTCTCTGTTTGCGTGTCATCTCCTAATAAAAGTCCTATCTAATAATCAGTCTGTTTTCTAATGCTTATTGAAACTCATATTCTGTTTGGAGGGGGCAGAGTCTAGAAACACAACTCACACAGCACAATAAAGTAGATTTGTACAGATCTACCTGTTTACAGTCATCAGTTAATCTAACATGGATGTGTTTAGAACGTGGGAGGAAATACTTATAGAAGATCCATGCAGGCACAGGGGAAACTTAGAGACTCCACACAGATGGTGACTGGAAATGGTATTTGAAGCCATTCTCCACAATGGGTGATTTAACTTCATTAACCACTCAATAGAATTTGGTTTTAACAAAAAATAAAAGTGTTACCATTCATGTTTGTTCTTCTGTTCCTGCATGGGATATTCATGAAGCCAATTAAAGAATACACAGTATTACTTTTTTGGCACATAGAGGGAAAGTGTTTCCTCCCATATCTTAGAGACATGCACTTTAAGTTAAGTAATATACATATTGTTCTTGATTCTGACAGTGGTTGTACATGGGAATATGTCATGTTATATCAATATTGGTTCTTTTCTGGGCGGCACGGTGGCGCAGTGGTAGCGCTGCTGCCTCGCAGTTAGGAGACCTGGGTTCACTTCCCGGGTCCTCCCTGCGTGGAGTTTGCATGTTCTCCCTGTGTCTGCGTGGGTTTCCTCCGGGCGCTCCGGTTTCCTCCCACAATCCAAAGACATGCAGGTTAGGTGGATTGGCGATTCTAAATTGGCCCTAGTGTGTGCTTGGTGTGTTTGTGTGTGCCCTGCGGTGGGTTGGCACCCTGCCCAGGATTGGTTCCTGCCTTGTGCCCTGTGTTGGCTGGGATTGGCTCCAGCAGACCCCCGTGGCCCTATTCGGATTCAGCGGGTTAGGAAATGGATGGATGGATGGTTCTTTTCTTGAACCTTACCTTATACCAGGGCAAGCTCTGACTCCTGCTGAACCTCAACTGAAAATGTGGGTTTAGAAAATTTAAAGTTAATGGTCTTTAAATTGTTTTAGTTGTGCCCTCAGTTAAAACAAAAGCGTGCTAACTGTGCATTGAATGCTGTGTATTTTTTTTTCTTTTAAATTATGAACAGATGATGCTGTGTATTACATCTTGGACCCATATTCATCTTTGACATTAGTATTAAAGCTTTAATAAGGTCCCTAGATTGAAAATTAATTTAAATAAGTGTGTGATTTTTCTAGGGCGTTCTCTTGACCATCAGACTATATTAGATCACACCTTGGTGATTTTATTAGGACAGTTCAAATACCTGGGAATTATTATAACATTTTTTTTTAACCATAATTTTCATAATATGATTAGATAACAGTAAACAAGATGTTATTAGATGGTTGATTATGTGTTCATCTAACTTTAGTTATGAAAATTAATATTGTCAAAATGAACATCCTACAAAAGCTATTTATGGTGTTAAGCCATCCCTATATATTTTAAGAGATTCCCCTTTAAAGAAAATAGGCTCAATTGTTACCTCCTTTATCAGGTCAGGTCAGATTCAGGTTAGGAAGCATGCACTGGTACAGCATGTTGCCACACCCACATAACAAGAAAACAGCTCTGGATTCTGGTTGGCAATCCTCCAGGTAGACACATGGTCCAGTCCCATCCTCCGGAAATGACCCTCTATCTGCTGCAACTAGGTGTTACATGGGTATCCCCTTGGCCTGGACCAGCCACTCGGGTCCTCAACAATGAAGATCCTGCAAGCCGGATCACCCTTGGGGAATCACGCTACATGGCCATAGTGCTGTAACTGATGCTTCCTCACAATGCAGGTAATGTGCCTCATTTGGGACTCCATGAGCAAACCAGTGGTACCCAAGGATTCTCTGAAGAGACACAGTAGAAGTTCAATCTTCGTCTCAGGTCACTGGATAGCGTCCATGTCTCACAACCACCTCCTTTATGTGGAATTCAAAAGGTCCATGCATTCAAACAGCTATACTGCAAAGAACAAAAGCTGAAGGTGGTTAACCATGGAATAAAATTATTATTCCAAACCCACTCTGTATGCATTGCTGTATGCTCCAGTCAACCCTAATTACTCTCATTTATTAAAGACATCGAATCAATGCATGACATAATTTGAGAGGCGCTCTTATCTGTTGCCCCCATACATGGTAATTATTTGAAACTTCTTCAGCCTATGCAGTATTTAATCTGTGGAAGTTCGCAGGCTTTGTGAAATGTGAAGATATCCATATTGATCATGTATTTGCATTGGACTGTTATGATCCAAACATAATCTTCCATTGACATGTATTTTCTCCTACCCAACCCCATCCCACTTCCCTCATCTTCCACATACCAATCTCCTTGAGGTTATATTTGCTAGTTTGAATGTATATTCAGAATGCATCGCCAGGGTTTAACAACAAATTTTAAGGAGTTTACCCCCTAGTGATCTTAAGAAACAATGCAAAATGGATCTTTCAATTAGTATGGAATTCAGTCATTCATAAAATACATGATCGTTCAATATACACTAAACATGTCATAATTCAACTCAAAATATTAATTGTTCACATATATCCCATTTAAATTGGCTGAAATCCCAAACCATTTTAATCAAAATTATTGTACATTTCTTCAGTAGCTTTGGATCTAAAATCTCTTCTAACATCTTTAACAGCAATGTTACCTGGTGCTGTAATATTGTACTGTGATAAACCTGTTGTAATATCCTATACTTCATTACTTGCATGAAAATGTATTTTAATAATAATAAATATTTTTTTACATTTATATGGCGCTTTTCTTACTACTCAAAGCTATCTTCATGCGGGGAGGACCTGGGAAGAAAACTCACAATTTCCTTACTGCAAAGCGGCAGCACTACCACTGCATCACATTTTGCTCAAATATAAGAGTTCCATTCCACTATGTATTTACTCATTTTGAAAGTGATGTTCTGAAATATTATAAATTGAATAAGTTGTATTTTCTCTATGAGGCTTTCTTTAGATTTTTTTCAGAATTTGGCTAGAACTCGTTAATGTAATTCTATGCACCCTGGGAATGTGCTCAATCTTGCTAATTTATTTGCCATTTTATTTTATATGAAGACCATTTTAAATAGTAACTAGGCTAGTATTTCAATACAGGGTTCAGGTCCAGTAAGATAATAGAGCTCAATGTTATGCCACAATTCTAAGAGCATCAGTACATTAATTCATCCTTCCATGTTCAGACTTTGCTTCATTCAGAGAAGTGGGAACCTCAGCCTATGTCGGTAACACAGGATGCGGGTTCTGCGCATTTCATATTGAACCATGAACTCACATTCACTTCGAGTGAACCAGTTTGGAGACCCCAAATTAATCTAATATGATTGTTTTTGGAATATGGGAGGAGCAATTTTTAATTTCTGCTGCAGCCGAAAAGTTGAATTGGCAGGTAAAGGGCTGCCCTCAAAGCTCAATAAGTTAAATGATGTTTATTTTCATGTCAGTAGTGTCAGTACTCCAGTGTAGGTATTAATAATTTAAATCAATGAGTATGAAACAATCCGTGATTTGCTACCCCTTCTAGGCAACCCCGAATTGGATTAAATGGGTTTGGAAAGTGAATAAACAGATGATTAAACCAGCTTCTTTACTCATCAAAAGTTTTACAGGCAGTTTATTTTCATTTATTTTAATATGTGTTGTGGGTGGACATCCTGCAGTACTATTAATGATCTGTATGCACTGAACATGTGAGTTTTTTTTTTTTTTTTTTTTTACTTGGTGATTCTTTTAACTTTTTGATTGGATTCAGGCTGTTTCCTTTACTTATTTATTTAGTTCATGTTTATCTGTCAATCAGGGAAGGGAGAAAGATTGGGATAAACGGAGAAAAGCACACATGGATGTAGGGACATTCTGGAAACTCTACATAGAGAAGAGCACCTGTTAATACATTTATTTCTACACCTTTGAAGCCCTCAGTTTTCTTTTCTTCTTTTACTTTTCCCAAGACTCGAGAACCTAGAGCCTGCCAAAGACATGTAAGCAAGCTGTCATGATCTGGTTTATGATTTTAATTTTTTTCCAACTGTTCTTTGGCCTCCAAAACTGGTCCGAGTAATGTTTTTCAGGGTTTCTAAGGCCATGGAATATATTGTTTATTTTAATTTTTTATTTCCTTGTATTTTTAACATTGGAGAATGTGAATAATTTTTAACAATGGCACCATCTTGTTTTCCTTATGGATGATGCCATTGTAGAGACTGTTTGCCAAGATGCTCTGTTGATGGGATATGGTTCTCAGAGTTTTTGTGTCACTTTAAAATACAGTGCCACACATTTTGCTCATCCCAAGATTGAATTCATGAAATACAAAACAAAACTTTTGCATAATTTCCTTTTGTTACTTTGGAAATTACCAAATTATGATTTATATCTCACATTTGTATCTTGGTTCTGGATATGTATTCCTTTTTTTGGGTTGCGACTTACCACTCTATTCTTTGAGTATGATTCTGACTGAATGTCCTGACATGAATGTCATTTTAGTCTTTCCTGCATGAATTTTGAGTGTTATGCAATCAGTATGCAAGCTAATATTGGAGGTTTTTATTATTGTTTGCTACCATTAGAGATTTTGTTTTACAAACAGACTGCCCAAACACAACTTGCAAGTGTCACATAAATAATTGAAAATGAATAAGTATATGAAATCCATTGTTACCACAGGAAAATGTCATATTTGAAGCACAGACACAGTACTTTACTGTGTGTTCCACATAATGCCACATCTAAGATAAAACCTTTATTTGGCAGAATATAGAGTACCACAGTAAGTAAAACAGAATCCTAGTTTTTCTGCCTTTGATAATCTTGCCCCATTAATTCCATTAGCATGATTATTTAGTAACACGCTGAGGTATTGGTGCAAACGTCAAAAGACTGCATGTAAGCACCTTAATTAAATTGGTTTGTAAGTTAGATTAATAACAGACATATATTAGACATGCACTAAAGAACAGACTAAAACAAAACCAACCTTCTGCCAGTTTGCCAGTAATAACACAAGCCTCTTGAAAAGCAACAGGTGAAAACTGAAACCTCCTATTTGAGAACGTGTATTCAGTCCATCCATCCATCCATCCTCTTCCGCTTATCTGGGGTCGGGTCGCGGGGACAGCAGCTTGAGCAGGGAAGCCCAGACTTCCCTCTCCCCGGCCACTTCTTCCAGCTCTTCCAGGAGAATCCCAAGGCATTCTCAGGTTAGCCGGGAGACATAGTCCCTCCAGCGTGTCCTGGGTCTTCCCCGAGGGCCTCCTCCCGGTTGGACGTGCCCAGAACACCTCACCAGGGAGGTGTCCAGGAGGCATCCTGATCAGATGCCCGAGCCACCTCATCTGACTCCTCTCGATGCGGAGGAGTAGGGGCTCTACTCTGAGCCCCTCCCGGATGACTGAGCTTCTCACCCTATCTTTAAGGGAAAGCCCTGACACCCTGCAGAGGAAACTCATTTCAGCCGCTTATATTCACGATCTTGTTCTTTCGGTCACTACCCATTGCTCATAACCATAGGTGAGGGTAGGAACATAAATCGACTGGTAAATTGAGAGCTTCGCCTTATGGCTCAGCTCTTTTTTTACCACGACAGACCGATGCAGCGCCCGCATCACTGCGGATGCCGCACAGATCCGCCTGTCGATCTCACGGTCCATTCTTCCCTCACTCGTGAACAAGACCCCGAGATACTTAAACTCCTCCACTTGGGGCAGGATCTCTCCCCCAATCCTGAGAGGTCACTCCACCCTTTTCCGGCTGAGGACCATGGTCTCAGATTTAGAGTTGCTGATTCTCATCCCTGCCGCTTCACACTCAACTGCGAACCGATCCAGAGAGAGCTGAAGATCACGGCCTGATGAAGGAAACAGGACAACATCATCTGCAAAAAGCAGTGATCCAATCCTGAGTCCATCAAACTGGACCCCTTCAACACCCTGGCTGCTCCTAGAAATTCTGTCCATAAAAGTTATGAACAGAATTGGTGACAAAGGGCAGCCCTGGCGGAGTCCAACTATCACTGGAAACGGGCTCGACTTACTGCCAGCAATGCGGACCAATCTCTGACACTGGTTGTACAGGGACCGAACAGCTCTTATCAGGGGGTCCGGTACCCCATACTCCCGGAGCACCCTCCCACAGGGTTCCCCGACGACACGGTCAAATGCCTTTTCCAAGTCCACAAAACACATGTAGACTGGTTGGGCAAACTCCCATGTACCCTCTAGGATTCTGCTAAGGGTGTAGAGCTGGTCCACTGTTCCGCGACCAGGACGAAAACCACACTGTTCCTCCTGAATCAGAGGTTCGACTATCAGATGGATCCTCCTCTCCAGAACCCCCGAATAGACTTTTCCAGGGAGGCTGAGGAGTGTGATCCCTCTATAGTTGGAACACACCCTCCGGTCCCCCTTTTTAAAGAGGGGGACCACCACCACGGTCTGCCAATACAGAGGCACTGTCCCTGATGTCCATGCGATGTTGCAGAGACGTGTCAACCAAGACAGTCCTACAGCATCCAGAGCCTTGAGGAACACGTTTGGGCCTACCAGGCCTGACCGGCATCTTCCTCCACCATCGAAGCCAACTCACCACCAGGTGGTGACCAGTTGACAGCTCCGCCCCTCTCTTCACCTGAGTGTCCAAGACATGTGGCTGCAAGTCCGATGACACGACCACAAAGTCGATCATCCAACTGAGGCCTAGGGTGTCCTGGTGCCAAGTGCACATATGAACACCCCTATGCTTGAACATGGTGTTCATTATGGACAATCCATGACGAGCACAGAAGTCCAATAACAAAACACCGCTCGGGTTCAGATCGGGGGGGCCATTCTTCTCAATCACGCCCTTCCAGGTCTCACTGTCATTGCCCACGTGAGCATTGAAGTCTCCCAGCAGAACGAGGGAGTCCCCAGAAGGTACGGTGTATTCAATCTTGTATTGTATTTTTCACATGAAATACATTATAGAACATTCACTCTATGCCTAAAGCAATTTCATAATCCATTACACATGTGTGGCTTGTCCCAAACTACAAACTCCTGGTTTATATATTCCAATGAAATTAGTAACTCCAGGACCTCTCCCACAACCATAGTCTGTTTGTTGGCTAGTAAATGATCTTCTATCCTATTCTGTAGTTTGGGGAGTTCTCAGGTGGAGACAGATTCTTCTTATGTAATCCATCACCACTTACATTCATCCATCCATCCATTTTCCAACCCGCTGAATCTGAACACAGGGTCACGGGGGTCTGCTTCTTTGTCAACCTGCCCACCTTGTCTCACCTTGGTGTACTTTACCATGTACTCATTTGCCTCTTCCAAGTGTCTAAATCATGTTATCTGGATATATCTTTTTACACCACATCAATGCTTGCTCTCAACTCTGTACTCTTTCTCTGCTTCAAAGAATTTCTGAATAGCTATGGTCATTGATCATGTTCTTTCTTTCCTAAAGCGAGGAAAAATCTATTATTCATTTCAAACTCCTGTTAAAAATGTATGTTTTCAATGAGTATTATTTGTTTTCTTGTATGTAACTTCTACCATTTTATTAATGTGTTTTTGTTGAATTATAAAGTGTCCTTGAGTGTATGAAAGGTGTTCCATAAATAAAACGTATTATTATTATAATCCTTCCTAACTTTGCATTATGTTCTTTCTTAATCTAAAACATACTATTCCTACACACAATACAATGTCTTACATAATCTATTCCTTTTAATTGTAGATAAATTCTTTTAAAAGTCAATTAGAACAACCACTTTTAGAAACGTTTTCGTGCTCCTTTAAGGGCACAGCCATGCTATCCAGGCTACCACTGCTGATGTTTCTATGTCCCTCTTCAGCATCTCACTTAAGGGGCAGAACCTCTTTGCCTTTTACAGTCTATTTTCACTACTGGTACCTACAGTAAATTTAGACAGTTACGTCAGCATCAATTATCCTTTTCAAACATTTAACAAAGGGTCACCATAGTGCCTGCAGCACTTCTCTTCATTTCAGTGAATATTTTCTGAACCAAATTATGACAGCCCATCTGCTGATGAGAGTTCCTCCCAAGCTCTTTACCATCCATTTGGTACATTATGATTATATGATGGCTAATTATATAGTATAAGTAATTATATCATGCCTTGCTCCTGGGTTAGGCTCTGGCTCCCTGTGACCTTGAATTGGTTTATGTGGTTCTGAAAAAAGATAGCATATGTTTTGAAAACACTTTGCCATCAGAGTAAGATTTTGTAAAGCTCTCATAGCTGTGGGCATTATCAGTTATCACATGCATTACTAATGTGCATCAAATTCAAAATTGGAGCAAACTTGGAGGTGCACTGCTTTTGGGTGACCCTCGTCCGTAATTTTAATCAAGGCAGTGAAATCAAGAAAAGGCAAGCACGAGGCTAACAGTACAGACAATGGAGGGTTTTCTTATTATCACATCATGACATTCTTTAAAGAGGAAGTAGAAGGATTAGATCTTACCAGATCACCAACATAATGGCTTTGCTCTAAATGCTTTAGGCATTGACCTAGAGTATTTCAGAAAGCAAACATCAATGGACTAAATGGAACTTAAGCAACCACAGCTTTGGGAGTTCCTGCTGAAACATAGCCTAGAAATGACTGGTGTTACTGAGACAAAGGAGCTTAGAGAACTTGATGGAAATTAAAGCATAGTTAACACTTAATCTGAGAGGAGGCTGCTTATCCCAAGGGGGCATGTGTTCTGCAAATTATGCTGCATGATATTTTCATCAGAATTCTCCGTGACAATGTAGCCTTGCCAGATCAGGCGGGCGCCTCGAGCTCTGTCTGGTTTAGCATTACGGAAAATGTTTCCTTGCACCTTGTCACACAATCAGAATTGCTAAAATGCATGGCTGGGATTATTTTACGGATATGTATTTATTTAGATGTGGATCAGTAATGCTTTAGTTTTGGGTTATGATGAAGCATGTGTTTCTTATTTACAGTAATCATGGCTTAAGCCTTGATTGTATTTTGTGAGTCTCTTGTGTAGGAAAGGCCCAGGGGTAATCTCTGCCCCAGCAGTTGGCTGATTAGTAAATGTCTGTTTTAATTGGCGTTTTATTTACCAACAAATAGGCAAACAAAGATTTCAGAAGATTTGGTCTTTTTGAACGTTTGACTACTTTTCCTTTTTGCTCTGTGGAGTTTCATTAAGCATATAAGCAAGTTGTGTACAACAGAAACCATGATTTAGTCCCAAAATATAATTTGGGTACATAACAGCTAAATTATTTCTTTGAGATGCTTATTACATAATAGCAGAACATTTGAGTGGCCAGTTCATTGCTTATTTTAGGAAAGAAAATTGCATTCTTGTTGATTTTGTAAAGCATTTTATAATGACATTCACTTTGAAAAGTTATGAAATAAAGATTGAATCCCAACTCCTTCCTCTATGCATGCAATGAAAAATTTCCTTGCTTCCTATTAGATGGCAATTTTCCTCATTCTGAGAGTGTTTCTCAAGTGTGTATTTCAGCTGAGCCCAGGCGGCTCTCCGGCCAGCTGGCCACTTGTCTGTGATGTGTCTTAGTGGTCACTTATCACATAAACAGCTTTGAGTGTCAACATGCTGTCCCCCCTGCCACAGTAATAAATTATTGATTCAGTTTCTTGTACAGTCCCTTTGACATGCAGAAAATTAGTAGGGAATTACTGTATTTTTAAGCATTTACAAATTTAATTTAAAATGCAAATTTGAACTGAACCAGAAAATGTCATAGAATGTCAAGACTGAATACAAACAATAAACCAATGGAAACAAAAATTGAACTTTGAATGAGTGAGTAAATGAACACTATATACCAGAATGCAGATGGCAAGAGGTGTTTCTTAAAGTTAGAGGCTGGATCTCAGAGTGAAGGGGCTTCACAATGAGAAAGGAAATAGACAAGTGAATTCCCTTCATTAAAAAATTACAACAGTAGGCACAGCACAATACAGCATTATGCCTTGATTGTCACTGTGCCCATTTTAGTTGTATTACCATTGCATTCTGTATCCAGTCAGTCAGTCTATGTAGGTCTGTGGTGGACAACATATTATTGTCTTTGTCTATTCAATTACTGTTTATAGTTAAAACATAATAATACAAATGTTCTGCCGTAGTTTTGGATTAGTTTCAAAAAAAGGGTCAGTTTTTTATGTAGCAGAATGTGGCCTACAATTAGCTAATGAATTAGTCTGCTACCTGTAAATATGTAAAAAAAGTAACTGAAGGTCAGTGTATATACTGATGTTGGTCAGAGTACATCCTGTCTAGTCTTTGGCTAGTTCTATATCTTTAGTATGCTACATGAGGTAATTCCCATCTTTTGACTATTACAGGATTTTGTCCTGAATTGTTTTAATTATTAATAGGTTTTTACAGAGTGCATTTTTTATATGATTTCCAGTGATCCGTATTCCATTCTCAACAAAAAGGTGTGAATAATAAGCATTAAAGTAAATTGTAATTCAGTTTTTTTATAGTAATCACTATTTATTTTGTAATTGTCCTTGTTTAATCTGTTAGTTCATGGTTGTTTAACGATTTGTAGAACATCATTGCCTGTCCCTGAAGAATGGACACTTTGCCCAAAATGCATAGGCTATTCTACTATGTGGTTGCCTTATTCACTCCCTTGAAAACGTTTGAAATCCGTAAGACATTTCTTGATCTTTTCTACTACTTACTCAGAATCACACTGCTGGATATACACCTTTAAAAGGTAGACTTCTATATGACTGCCTGTTTATTGTAGGTCTATATACCTGTGAATACAATTGTTGCACCGCTCACCATTTTTTGTTTTTGCTTTAATATTAAGTATGAAGCTTGTCTTCTGTCTTTGGTATCATTTTAATAGGTTGACCTCTCATTAAGCATTGCTTTAAAATGGGATTTATTTACATTGACATAATATAAACTAAGCACACTAATGGGATTTGATCACAGAAAATGTATTGGCTATTGGTCTTAACAGCTGTCGTTTTACTCTTGTCTGCAGGCTAGCAACTTAACCAAAGTGATAGTGATTCCTGGCATCTCTGCTGGCAATAACTCCCATTTCCCCACTGCCTGGATTTCTCTTTGGAAATTACTGCATATTCTCTCCTTCACATACACTTCTGTTTTTTTTAAACGGAAGTATTTCTACTGGCATTGTAAACTATACACTAGAATATTTGGACTCAATCATGAAAACATTTTTGTGTTTATTTCAAGCTTCTGTTGTCATCAACAGAAAAAGTGTTTGAATAACTTTCAGTTACTCATGTTTTGCCATTTATTGTTGGAAAGTGATTTTATCTTTGTTGATATTTGAGAACAGGTCCTGGAATGTAATGTGGTGACATTAACATCAATATTTAGATAATTGCTACATCACACTACCAGGTGGCGCACAAAAAAGTCGCTCTGTGCACACCCCCTGATTATAGCAGCTGCAAATGTAGTCATGAAAATCGTGAGAAGTCTCTATGGACATTTATTTTTTTAGTTCAGTTTTACATGCTGTACTCATTAAAATAGCATATTCCGATTGTTGAGCTGTATGCTCTTATGGGCTCCTTCAATTTGAGATTTTTGTAACAATATCCTACCATTTGTGCTCTGGCAAATTCGGCAAATAGTGAAAAAATGACACATTTCAGTCAGCAATGCACCAACACTAAGAAAACTTTTCTTCCATGAAGTTATTATGTTATTGTTGATATTGTGCATAGTATGGAATAAAGTCCTCATAAGATAACATTGGGATTATCACAACAGAAAGGTGTGTCACGAGAGCCATGCAGTGTAATGTTGTGGGTGACCTCCTTATGTGCAACTTGCTTTGTTTCCTGAAGGTATTCTGGTCTTCCTTGTACATCCCAAAGACATTCATGTTAGTATAGGTGGGAAATCAAAAATTCAGCTACTTTAAGTGAATGAGGGTGTATGTGTGACTGTCCCCTAGCATATCTTTTACCCAGCTGCTGAGTTCTGCACCAGCTTCATGTAGACCCTGAGCAGGATAAGGAGTTTATAAAATGGAGGGGTATTTTTATTGGTTAATGTAACATAAATATAGAATATGTTACAGTAGCATAACAGGTTTTCTATCTCTGTCCCTGCGACAAGCCATCCTAGAATGAGACTTCAGTCCATATCTTATTTGTAGTTTGGGACTGATCACCAATGAAAACAAATCAAGTTGCTTAGATATAAAAATAACATTGTTCAAGTGTCAATGCATGTTTTGTCTTTAAAAAAAAAAAGCCTAAGGCCAAAAAAATTTGCTCATCAATTATTTTTGGAACTTCCCAGTAACACACCTTCACTGTGTCTACCACTGACCTGTTCCTCCTACGGATAGCTGTCTCCTGACTCTCACAGAAAAAAGCAAAAAAATCAATAAATATACAAGACCAACAAAGAAGCAAAACAAATTTTAGGCTGAAGTAGGAAGGGAATTTCAACTTACTTTATTAAAAAAAAAAGATGCACAGCCTACAGCCTCTGAAGTTTCTCTTTCTCTCTTCCTTTTCTCTAGTCAAGCCTGGACTGTCTTACACCATACTCTTTCTGTCTGCCTGATAAGGCACAAGTAGCTTGTTATTCCTCATTCTTGCTTCTTCTATGTAGTTTGAAGTACCCTGCCATTTAGCTGTAAACCACTTTTTTTATTCTTTGGCTAAAAACAGTCTAGAAATGGTAAAACAGACTTGTCTGTGTTTGATAAATTATCCCAACATAACCACATTGGAACGAGTGTCCGGTTTTAAAAAAAAATTGAAGAACAAAGAAAAACAGCCAAGTGCAGAGTGCTTTCCATGTGTGATAGAAATAAAGCTTTAGAGATAGAAGTTGCTGACTTTAGAGTGGCAGACGTTGAGTTGAGAAGTTTAATACTGCTGAAAGCTTCACTCACCAGCACCCTGACCTTGCAGAGTAATACAACTGGAACCAGATGGAGTTGGAACACAACGACCAATGTAGTCTGGGGGGAAAAAAATGAATGAACTTCCAGTAGCTTTGCTGAAGAATGCATTCACTGAGCTTTGCCATGTAGACTATGTTTAACTCCTGCTATCTGTATAATGTGGCATTGATCCATTTAAACAACCTGAGCTCAAGACTGGCAGATAGAGCTGTAAATACCTACATGAAAAGAACCAGTCCACATACAACTCCAACTTTAAGGATAAAAAAGTAGCAGGATCATGCAGATGTAAACATTTGATGAGATATGTGTGTATATTGAAAACCCTTACATTCATTATCTGAATCTGATGTTTCCACTTACAGTAAGTGCAAGTCTAGAACTAACCGGGATCACAGAGAAGGCTCACAATGAGCCAACTTAGAGTCACTAATTAAACTAGCACACATATTTTATAATCGAGGTATGGGTGGAGACCATAATACCAATGGAAAAGCCACATGAACATGACAATATGCAAACATCACCCATACAGACCGGAGCTCAGACTTGGCTCCCTAATTACTGCATCACTTTATTAATTATAATGACTAGCCTGTAGGTCATGTTTATTTAGTGTGGTCACTGCTATGCTGATAAGTCTGCTCTGCTAAAAACATTGACAGACCCTTGATTTCCCGATACAGCCTTCTTTGCCTGTGCCTGTTACTTTCATCAGTTTTCTAAGTTTGCATTTCACATGCTCAGAGTTGCCAGAAACTGAAATGCATCCCATAAGCAGCAGTTGGTACAAGTCTGAAATGAACCTAGGACAGGACACGACAAAATAACGTTCGCAGCTTCATATTAGACGTATTTCTTCAATGAACATCTTTTTGTATATTACACATTATTTGCTTTCTGACTCTCCTGGCAGATTTTTGTTGTATTCTTTGGCAAGAAACCCATAGCTTTATGTTTCTAACCATTTGACATTGAGATTCACCTTTGCACAAATCACAGATCATTAATTTTCCATTAAGGAGGTCTGAGCCATTCTGTTGGCTCCCCAGACCTCACAGAATACAGAGTCCAGCTCTACTATTGTGCCTATTGCTGACAAAGGCCCTTGTAATTGTTATTAAAGCCAGCTTAATGCCTCTGATCTATCTCTCCGCCGATCCTCCAAAGGCACTGAGATGTTGTTGTGTAGTCAGCGAAGTGTATTAACATGCTGATTGATTGATAGGTGCCCTCTTCAAGATGAAGCATTGCTTATCAACTGACAGCGAGTTTAATAAGCATGACAGGAAGATAAGGGCTCATGCCAACTTGCCAGATTTTCTTTTTTAAATTTAAATATACTTTATTTAGCCTTGATATCTTATTTATGCACTGATGAGAGAGAATCACCTCCTATCTTTCCGGTATTGCGTAAAAAGTAAAAGGCTATTTTTTCCATCTTGTACCTAATTATTTTCCAAAATCATTTTAAACATGTCTCTAACCAATGCTTTTCTATTTCTTTCCGTTGGTTGTATAGAAAAAAAACATCTTTTGTTTTATATATTGCATTTTTATATTGAACATCATGCCCAGTCACTATATTACAATTAATTTAATATATATTTGTTATAGTTTTAGAGCAGACAATCTAACTGATTTGCTTTAGGTGACACACCAAGTCCTGCCAGTACAATTTGATTTTCTTGTTTTTATCTTATTTTCTTTCTGTGGAGCCAGTGGCAAATTAATGTATGCAAATAAGCACCATCTTGTATTAAAATGCTAATTGACATCCACTGGAATTTATCAAAGTCAGGAGAGGGGGTGAGTGTCAGCGCACTGTGTAAAGACTTGGAAGGATGTCTGCTGCTGCTTTGTTTATTCTATCCACAATTAAATCTTTTTCATTATTTTATTTCTTGCGCAATTCCTGTCATTTTCATTTGAAGTATTCTGTAATTTTTTTTTTATTTAGCCACTTATTAAGTTTCTATTAAGAAATGGAGGAAATGGCAGCAATAAATGCAGCCCTGAGGGTCCATTGAGTCGCACATCCTTTATTTTGTTAAAGTTCTCCCACACAAACAACGATCATTATTTCATATTTTACTGTGCTGTGCATTTAGTGGATTGCATTTTAACACAGCTCCTAGGTGTGTAGTTTGCACATTCTTCCTCTGTCTACATGGGCTTCAATGAGGTTGTCCAGTTTTGTCTCACATCTTTGAAATATTGAGGAATTGAGCATTACTCCATGTTGGAGCAGTTCAAGAATGTGTGCCCTGTGATGGGCTAGGGTACCTTCTGTTTTTTTTTTTCTAATGTCCTTAATATATCCATTCATCATCCAACCAACTATATCCTAACTACAAGGGTCACGGGGATCTGCTGGAGCCAATCCCAACACAGGGTGCAAAGCAGGAAACAAACCCTGGGCAGGGCACATACAGACACACCCACACATCAAGCACAGTGCACCTAACCTGCATGTCTTTGGACTGTTGGAGGAAACCAGAGCACCCGGAGGAAGCCCACGCAGACACGAGGAGAACATGCAAACTACACGCAGGGAGGACCTGGGAAGCGAACCCAGGTCTCCTAACTGTGAGGCCGCAGCACTACCCACTGCGCCTCCGTGCCACCCCCTTAATATACACTTTAATGGAAATAATCAGGTCTATAAGTAAATTAATAAGTTAATATTTTGGAGTTATGCACTGAAGAATCTTAAAGAATGAATTAGTAAGCTAATTAAAAGGGCGGGCTTAGTTATGGGACATACTCTGGGCCCCCTGGAGGCAGTGGCAAAGGACAGAATTAAAACAAAACTGAGTGCCATTATGAACCATGCCATACATCCTCTCTTTGACATGATAACACTGAGGACATTTGGGCAGCGAATTATTCAACAGCAGAGTGTCAAGAAACGCTACTAGGGCTCATTTATACCAACAGCAGTGTGCCTGCATAAGGCCTCACTGTGACTGTGACTGCCAAGGCAGAAGTGTGCTTTCTTTTTAAATGTTCTTCCTTTTTAGTCATTCTGGTGTGTGTGTGTATATATGTATGTTTATTTATCTATCTGTTTATGTATTTATTTATTTAAAGAACTTCTGTAAAAAGCCATTTTTTCCCCTGGGGACAAATAAAGCTCTATAAGTTTTTTGTGAAAACATTTGTGTACACTATGATAAAACAAAACAAAATAAATTGTGCAATTATGTTGCTGCCTTTGTGTTCCTGCCTTTGTTGTTCAAGGAATTGGGTTATTGTGTGACTGCTCAGGGTAATGTCTAACATATGCACATACAGAAACAATCTGATTAATTGCTTATGGATAATTTATACCACCCCTGGAAGGAAGTTGCTGTAAGCGGAAGGTGCTGATGGTGGAGAGGTCTGTTCCTGCTTGGAGAGCGGGCTGATTTATCATTTATCCAGTTTCCTCATTTGTTTTGTTTCCTTTGGTTGAGTTTTCCACAAAGCTGCCCTTTAATTTATAGAAAGCAGGTAATTTATTTTATACATAGGTGAATAATGGATAATTTATTTTCTTTACTGTTTTCTACCAATGCACATACAGTACAGTCAGCTGTCTTATTTTGCTTTATGTTTTGGTTAGAGCGCCTTTACATCTTAAATCGTAAACTGAGCTTTTATAGCATTGTAAAGTAGATGGTCTTTTTGTTGACCTATATTGAAAGAAAAAAATATCCTCAAAGTGATGTATAGTTCTGTATTAACTTGATAATTTTTTCCTTTTTAGTCATGGCACTTTAAGTAAAACAAGTTAAACACAGACTGGGTTAATGTCCTTGGAATGATGGGGTTACAAACTTATCATGTGGCCTAAAATTAAGACTGGGGGTTCTGTGAAGTTGTAGACACCTTCCATGAATGGATGTACTGTATATACAAGTACAACATTGTAGAAATTACACAGCATTTTACCATTAGAGGGCAGAATAAATGTTAGTTTTTCTTTTTGAATACTCTGTTGAGGCAGTGTATGTTAAAGGGACCTTTCCAAAAGAAATGATCTACGTTTTTTTAACTGTATTATTTTTCTTTGTTAAAATGGGGGGGACCTGGGTTCAGTTTTAGACTGCATTCTACCTGGCATCATCTAAATCCTTTAAACTCTTCCATTTTCTTAACCTTGCAACATAAGTTAAATTGCTTTGTAGATTGCTGTTTTGATAGCAATCATCATGAAATGAGCTATATTAAAGACTTTAATAATCATTCATCCATTCATTATTGAAATTGGTTACTCCAGGCCTAAACAGCAAAGACTGGAGCCTGTCCCAACAGCGAAAGGAGCAAATCAGACTTCCATTGTGTGTCATGCTAATACATCCACAATAATGATACTCGGATGATTTTAGAGGCACCAGTTAACTTAACATGCACACTAATGGTCCCTGAGCTTGAATTCAAATCCAGGATTCTGATGCTGAGTCAGCAACAATCACCACTGTGCAAGCAGGTTTCCCCAGCTAAATCATCATGTCATAAATAATTATCCATCCATCTTTTTATAGTCCAGTTCAGGACTTATCCTAACAGAGAGAGAGCAAACTACAATTCCACTGGGGAAGGGACATCACTCCAAGTCAAAGAGTGACCATGCAAAGTCAATAATGTGACTGGCGTAAAAGTAAATCTTTACGTTCAGAAAGCAGACAGGCAAATTGCACACATTAGGAAATCTTGCCTAACAGTTAAACCATTGCCGGGTATGAAGCTGCAATTCTATCTGCTGCAGAACTGTCCCATGCTGTTACACATGTACAACTGCTAATTTTAATGAGCAAATATTTCACATTCTGGACAGCAAATAATAAATAACAGAATTGGCAATAGAAATGTATTTAAATCTCATTTCATTCTCAAACACACTGGTACCGCTTAACAGCTAGTCTCCAAAAAAAAAAAAGTACCAGTTGAGCTAACTTGCATGTCTTTGGAGAGGTGACAGGAAAACTGGAATATCCAAAGGAACACCCACATAGACACGGAGAGGACATGCAATCTTCACATGCACATCGTGCAGGCAAAATGTTTGAACCATGAAACTGGATCCGTGAAGTAGCAGTGCTGACCACTTCACAACCTGGCTCATTAATATATGAAATCAAAGCTGTAAATTCCATTGTGCAATATTAAAGGTGTGAAACATGTGTTACCACGTTGTTGTTGGAAGCATTTCTAAAATGTTTTAAAACAAAATTCTGGAGAACGAGACTGCAACTTCATTTGGCCAGACGTTCTCTCCTGGTTCAATATATAAAGCAGCTTATGCTGTTAATTCTTACGTCCCAGATTATCTATCGTTGTTATTAATTTGCTAGACACTTTTGTTTCTCTGATTTGATGTTTCTGTTTTTGCTGTTCTAGAGAATCTCATCTATTGCTGCCTCTTAGTCTATGGTCTGTTTATGAAGCTTAATAAGTGATCATTGCCAGATCTTGCTGGAAAAACATTTTTTCTGTCTCTCACTCTTAATTTGATTTGTTTATACCTGTAACTGTATTGTCTTAATTGAATCTTTTGCACTTACTGTACAGTACCTAATTCTTATTTGCTATTAATTCCGATCATATTTATTTATGTTGCCTCTTTAATTTCTTCCATACTGTATATCTAATATTTTCCTATCCAGCTTATCCTCAGGGTTGCTTTCCTTATAATTCACAAAGTATTTAATGATCTTTTATTGATTATTGTCAGTTTTCTTTTTATTGTGAAGTACCTTGCAGTGGTTTGAACTATGAATTTGACTGATTTCCATTTAACATGTTCTGTATTTGGAGCGAGGCTATGGGTTTCATTGAACTTAATATTTTTCTCAATTAGCAGGGGATATTGAACACATTAAAAACACTGATGCTTTTGAAGTCCACTATCTACGGTGTGGTCTTGATGTAGTCAGTTTGTAGATTTGTCTAATTTTTACTAGGAGCTAAGCTCATCTATTTAGCCAAGAATGCACATGCATACATAAGCGCAACTAAAAATGAAAGTAGAAGCAAAGGGATAAACTGAATGATGTGCCTTGGTTGATGATTTATGTTTTTATAATAAATTGTTGAGTGGAGGATGTAGAAGGTGGAAGGATCCAGTAGGCAGGTTGCATTACCGTGTTGGAAGAATAAGCACACAAGCTTGGGGATGGACCTTCCAATTTATTTATAAGTCTTTATTGAGACCAGTAGCTGTTCACATGTTAATATGTGAGATGCTGAGAAAGAATGAGTCAGTTTCTGTAACACATTTTTGCAGAGATCTTTTTTTCAGACATGAGTAGTTAGCTTTGCTACCTAACAGCTTTTTACTCCAGGGGTTGAGCAAAACTTTTGGATTTTGTACATTCTCCATCTCTAGGGTGTCTGTGTTAGATTTTTTGTAGTTAGGAACTACTGTTTACTTACATTACAAAATCCCAAAGATGTATGTGTTAGGTGAACTGTTAATTCTACTTTGGCCTGGTATGAGTGAGTATGGTTACATATGTACATGAGTGTGCTCCAAATATTGATAGAAAAAGCCCTGACCTCTTGTAACCCTGTGGTCAAATAGCTGGTTCAAAAATGGGTGGATGGATACAATTGCATCTCTTAGCTTCCTTTGCAAATATTCTAACACTGTGTCTAATGACACTTACCCCTAATAGTTTAACAGGAGACAGAATTAATTTGCTGAATGTCATACAGTGAGACAGCGCTGGAACTTCTGGACTAACTTCAGAGACACTAGAACCACAGTTCTTGACAAGCATTCAAAACTATTAGGATGTACGTGTTCAGGGAGATTTACTTTGAGGCTGTGCTTCTAACAGGCATTTGACTTATGAGATGTCTAAATCTGGTCATTAGTTACAGTGCTGGAATTGGCAGGATCAGATCCCACTGCTGGCTCAATGTGCACCACTTAAGCTGCCTGACTGTCTTTCATATTAAAATCACATATTTTCCTGTTTCATTGAGAGAGTGCTCACTCTGAAAGGTAGCATGTAAAATAGAGTGGGGCTCATTTGGGATGATACTGTGGTTGGACGCCTGCTTCCTCACACTTAGGTTAAATTTTTGGTCCAGTCATTGTCAATAAGGGCTTTATGTGTCCATTTTTTCTTCTTGTTCTTCTAGGTATGTTGGTTTTGTTCTACATCTGAAAGAACTGCAAGTTAGATTGATTAGACTAAATATATTGGCCAGTTTAAAAGAACTTGGATGTGTTTATTAACATGTGTTCCAGCTCACTGGTGTCACATCCAGGACATGATTTCTCCTTTGCATTTGTTGTTGCCAGAATAGGCTCTGCTTCCTACAGCACTGTAGTGGAGAAACTGATTTCAGAAAATAGATGATGTGAGGATTATTGTTCATTTCAATTAAATGTTTATTTTTTTATTTAAAATATTACTGAAATTAAATGTAAAATCTAAACCATCACCTAAATTAATTGATTTAGCTGTCATTTAATATGTGTAAAACATCTTATCAATTTCTGAATTTCACCATTATATCCCTTATACATTTTGATTATTATATAGGTTCTGTGGTTTCTGCAGCTCAGAATAGGCTAGGAATTTATTTTAATTTTTATAAAGATATGCATGTAATTTTTTAACGTTGTCACTGATGCTATATAACTTTTCCATAACAGTTAATGGCAGCATTTGGCAGATTTGCTATTAAATGTTCATTGCTGATACCTGGTCCTTGGAGATGCTTCCTGTTGTTTCTTGGTCATCCAGTGTATCAATCTAATTCCCAAAGCAAAGTGGACGTAGAATACTTGAATCCTCAAAGGAGATTCCTTAAAGACTGATAAACAAAGGCTTCACGGGTTTGCAAAGGTTCAGCCAGCTCGTCGCGGTTCTTTACATGCATTAACTACTTGGAGCCAAAGGGTGATGACAGTGGAATCGGAGCTTCAACCATAAGGTTTAAATTAAGAGTGCAGGACTTGTCAATGGGGTGATTTACTTTGGCCTCAGAGGCTTACCAAAAAAAAAAGCAAGTCCAGCCTGTGATTGTGTAAAACACTTGGCTGTGTTTTTTTTTTTTCTTGGAAAATGCATTTACCATAAGTTCTTATTTGCAGGTTCTCTTATTGATTATGCCATTTGGTTATGCACAGAAGAGAGAGGAATAGCAAAGCTTTCATGTTCCCGGAAGATGGTGGTCCCAAAGTGTTCTAGCAGGGCCTAAGGAGGCTGGCAGGTAAACACAAGTATTTCCATTTCATTCCAGATAAGCAGACATATCAAATTTGTGGTTAATGTTGAAACACCAATCCAAAAATAAGACTCTTCTTCCTCTGGATTCACTTTCCAGCATAGGCTGAGAAGTTTGTTTGAAGACTGGATTACAAAAGTATCAGGAAACGAGGGGCAAACCAAAACATTAAACCAGGGAAGCAAAGGGTCAAAACATGAATTTACAGACCCTGTTGTTTAAAAAAAAAAATACAAAATCGAATTTGAAAAACAAAGATCACGTCTATGTTTAGATAATTTTTCTTATTTAACTAGCTTTTAGAGTTTAATTCCACAAACTAGGATGTCAGTAAACTGAAGCACCATTTTAAATAGATATACTGTACATAATGACATCCTGTGAAATAAGACACATGACTGGCATTGACAATGCTGCCATCAACAACATGGCTGCAATCATGAGGAAAAAGTCCAAAAATGGCACTGCAATGATGCTATTAAGTAAAAATGCATAATACACTGCTAAATTTGTCAAAAATTACATAAAGCTGAATCTCAGAAACAAGACAACCATGATTTAGAATATTGGCTTGTATCAAGCACAATGATTATTCTGGTGGCTAAAAAGCACAATTTTAATCTCATCAGATCATAGAACCCTTTATATATAAAAAAAAAAATAAAAAAGATGGCTTTGTCTTTGTCACTCTCCTATTAGACCAAGAGTTCCCAAACTTTTTTCGGCCGCAGACCCCTTTGCCAAAAACTTTTAAAACCGTCAACCCCCTATTCATTTATTTTTCTTACTCAAATTAATAAATTTGTACAGTATTCGATATTAAACATTTCACTAGATATCAAACTTTTCATTTTAATCACTTGTAATTAATGATTGAAAAAAATAAAAGGACTACGGAATATGGCATTATCTTGTGCAACATTTAATATCGAAACCTGCACTAACGAAAATTAAAGCAAAAAAATACGAGCAGAGCTTTTTTACATTTTTGACATGTATGAAATAAATATATAAATTCAAAATAAGTACAAATAGTCCAAGCTGTACTGTCTGCATTTCTTTTTTGGTTCAGTCATATTATTACCTGTAGAAATAAAAACTTTCATTAACAAACAGCACCTGTGATAAAAAAAAAACAATAAAGTATGTACTTACTTGAAACAGAAGATTTTTGTTCAAACTCAAATAAATAAACTGTGTCCTCAGATTTTCTTTTTCGTAGTACTGCTCCTCAATAAATAATTATATTCAAAGTTCAAATCACAAATAAGTACATGTCACATCAAACGAACCAATTTAGAGTGTTTTATGAAAGCATGACTGTACAAGACTGATAGATTCTGCTAATATCGAATATCCGTTTTGTCGTCTTACCGTGAGCAAGTGTGGACATGCAACGGTCTTTCATGTCCGCACTTGCATTGATACATTTGATAACACAATGCACAGACATGTTTGTGCTACATGTATTGTCATGCATTCTTACGTGTGATTCTTTTAATGACACATTTTACCTTTTTGTTCGCAAGTTTGGTATGTAATGTGTTTTTATCAAAAAAGTGTTTTTTTGAATTATTTTACTTCTTAATTAGGTACCTATTGGAATCATAGAAATTTTGAAGTAACAAACAAATAGCAGTAGTAAGGGGGTTTATTTTTGCTGTCGTTGACCCACAAATTTTTTTTATTGAAACTATCGACCACTTTGGGAACTCTTGTATTAGACAATAGTTGTTGTATGCACCGCATCTCCAGTCTTATCCACTGTAGCTTGTAATTCATCTGTTTTTGTGGAGAGCTGGCTTTGGGCAGATTTACAGCTCTGCCATCTTCTGTCCATTTCCTAATGATTGATTTAACTGGACTCCAAGGGATATTCATCGATTTGGATATTTTCTTGTCTCCATCCTCTGACTTGTGCTTTTTGTCACCATTTCAATGAGCTTCTTGGACTATTCTTTTTGCCTTCATTGTGCAGATCAGGCCATGATACTGACTCACCACAAGGTTGCAGGCGCATTTATACTACAGTCAACTGAAACTCCAGCAAGGTGATCTCCATTGAACTAATTATGTAACTTCTAAACCGAATTGGCTGCACCAATGATGATTTAGGTGTGTCATGTTAAAGAGGGTTAATATTTATGAGATCTATTATTTTGTATTTTACATTTAAAATAATTCAAATCACTTTGCAGAGATTTTTTTTTCAATTTGACATTAAAGAGTCATTTTCTTTTTATCCATGCCAAGAAAACCAAAGTAAATTCCAATGTTTTGTAAAAATAAAACTCCCTTCAGATTTATCATGGGTCTCTTTGTGGGCTTCCTCATTAGTCTTCTTGCAGAATTACACAGTTTTTGTGACTGAACAGCTCTTGGCAGATTTACAGCGGTGCCATACTCTTGCCATTTCTTAATGATTGATTTAACTAGACTCCAAGGGATTTTCAGTGACATGGATATTTTGTCTCCATTCCTTGACTCATGCTTTTCAATCAAGTTTTCACTGAGTTGCTTGGAGTGTTGTGTTCATTGTGTATGTCAGGCCATGAAACCAACTCAAAACAAGCTGGACCTTTCAGATAAGGTGTGTTTATAGTACGGCCAATTAAAAACCCCAGACTGGTAATGGTGGTCTCCATTGAACTAATTGTGTGACTTCTAAAACCAATTGACTGCATTAGTAATGATTTGTAATGATTTGTGTGTGTTGAATGAATACTTGCACAGTGCAGTTTATTATTTTGTATTTTATATTTGTAATTATTTTTTGAGAACTTTCTGTTAGGCATTAAAAGGGTATTTTTTTTTCTTGATCAATCACTTTGACATTTAAACAGTATTTTAAAAAACAAATTTATTCTACTGTAATCTAACGTTGTATACAATAAAATGTAAAAAATTTGAAGTAGATGAATACTTTCTGTAGACACTGGTAAAAGAAAAAAAATCCCATTCCTTAAATTTAATTTAGGTATAACCTTTTTGGAATGATGACATAGATTCTTTTGAAACATACATGGTAGTTTTTGCCATCTACAACCAGATATTGTACTAAAGAAATTAAAAAGTCTAATGGAATGTTAAGATATATAGTATGCTTTGTCTTTTAGAGTATTTATGGGGCACAGCTCAAATACTTATCATGGTTTAGATATTCATATTATTACATATAATTGTACAACAGCATTTTAATAAGTCCAGAGAAGAGCTAATAGACCTAATTCAGGTACAGTATATGCAATGAGAGCGTGGGAAAAAAAATTAGGTAGCACAGGACTCGGAGGAGTCTTAATACAAGCTTTTACAATTCTTAATCAAATGAGAAATGTGAATGCCTGTTGTTGCTGTGACATATACAAAAACATATTTGTAATGTGTAATGTATAAATGTAAATATCAGGTACAAGTTACATCTGTCTGGAGTTGTTGATAGTGCTTTAAATACCCTTAGGTGCTGACTGATAATTTGTTTAACAAATCACGTGAGAAGTTGGCAAGTTAAGTCAGACCAAATGACTATCAGCAGTTCCTCTTTATCTTGTAAGGGATTTTGTATGACATACCTAGAGTTTTGCTATTTCTGTCACCATAATGTTATTCATTGTGAATGAGAAATTATAGGTTTTCAAGCCAGATTAGTTTTTTACTGCAGTTCCTGGATTACCTGTTTTATCCAGAGCTAAGCCTCATAGCATTCAGATTTTTTCAGAGCATGCTTTGAGCCCCCACATTTAAGTGTTCCTAGGGGTTAGATACACAGAGGCTCCCAGTTTAAATTCCAGCTTAATCTCTGACTGGCTCATTACCAAATAATTCCAACTGCTCCCCATGAAGGCCCTGTCTTCTAAGAGTTATGAGAGTGGAATCAAAAAGGCCTTCAATTCACAATGTAGCCACTTTACACCTCACTGTTTTGCACTGTTTAGGCAGTCTGTAAGAACATTACCAATTTAAATCCCAAAACATTGTCTTGACTTTAACTGTCTGCCTTGAGGTTACAAGTATAAGGCTTTAATTTTCTAGTTGAAAAAGGCTTTTTACCAGTGCCTATACAAAGTATTCAACCCTTCGAAGTGTTCACATTTCATTGTATACAACATTAAATTACAGTGGATTTCATTTGCTTTTTGGACATTTTTTAGTCAGTTGCCTATTTATTTGCAGCTCTTGTGTAGATCATTGGAACCATGTAAGAAGGAGGATCATCTTAAAATGTATTGTTTTCCCCACTAACAAAAGATTGCCATGTTACAGTAATAAATGTAAAAATCACATTGGGGCTGAGGTGAGCAGGTGATTAGCTTACAAAACTATAAGTTGAATGTGCTCCAAAGATGTGTGGGCTTCAATGAGTCATCTGTAATTCATTTTAAAGTTATTCCACCCACTACCCAAGGTTATCTAAGACAGGATGGGGAATCACTGGAAGCCCCGAGTCGCAACCTGACCCGTAGCAGCTGTGCTGATCTTGTCTCATAGGTGAATACTGACAGGATATACAGGCTGAGTGGATACAGATCCAGCGCTGCAGGCTTCCTTCACCTTGGCAAGCAAAGATACCAGGAAAAATAATTGCTGTGGCCTGCTTTCATTCTGCTTTACAAGAATAAAGGTCAGAAGGGATACTCTGCTCAGGTGCATAGAAAAATAAGCAGCTAGTGTGAGGCAATGAGTAGTCCAAGACTTCCATATAATTTAGCTCAGTTCATTTCAAAGTTGATTTATGGCTTGACACATGCAGTGTTGCCAAATTGTTACAAAAGTATGCAGATAAAGCACGATAAACAAAATAAGAATTACAAAGATATGATCAAAAATACAAATGCACTTAGTTATTTTTGCACCTACATTAAATATTGAGAAGCAATTTAAACAATAAAAATAAAGTAGCCCCTTTTCAATAGTGTCACATTATATGGAATTAGAAAAGATTCATGGATTACACAGGTACAAGGTCAAGGTTAAAGCTAAACAAAAATAAGATTAAAAATAAATAACATCTTCATTTGTTAGGAAAAGATACAAAAAAAGTAAAATAATTTCATTATGCATTTGTACATTTAAACATAAGTGGAAAGGAAGTTATGGAAGTGGGGAATTGAGAAACTGGGCATGAATGAAAGGTTATTGTCTACAATGATGTCATTTGGTAATGATTCGTGTATAGTGCTCTGGGATATAGATGGGTTAGCATAATGTTTTGAGGTGAAAGTGTGATGTCACCAGAGTTCTCTTAATAATAGTGAGGAAGCAAAGAAGGTGATCAGCATAAGTGATGTGAAGGGTGCTCTGGTACAGAGTTGATCTCATACTGACAGAAGCAAAATTAAGCCATATTGCTTGAGAAGATATCGTAATGGAAAGCTGATCTGGAAGTCAAAGGCAAGTAGGCGAATGCTGGAAAGCCTGAGGTGAATGGGGTGGAATGGGGTGGAATAATTGGTGAATGTGAGGAACAAAAACCTAGTGGTTTAGTAGCTAAGCCCCTGGACTTTACACCCCAAAAGCTAGCACATTCATTATTTTTGTTGGCTTATTGAAAAGCATACTTTAGAGTAGCAGAATTTGTGTCCATTTTAAATTCAAGATTAAAATGGTCCGGTTATACAAATTACTCCCATCATATTAAAATATGATAATTTTATAGGACATTATATTGCCATTGATAATGCAAAGGTGCTCCTTCCTGCACTTTTAGATCAATATTAATAAACTCAATAAAAGGGACTGGAAAAATAGTACTTTGAAGTATAAAAACTGCAGTACATTTGGTGCCTGTTTTAGTTACCTAACATATCATTAACATGAGAGAAAAATTAAAATGAGTGCGGGTATAAACAAAAATGAGATACCAAAATTAGAGATTGTGAATAGAGCAAACAAGAGAGTATAAAGGGTTGGGGGTTCAGGTGGATATCATATTAATGTCTAGCAAAAAAAGAGAAAAGTTGAGTACAGAAAAATGCAAGGTCTGTCGTATTTTAGCCAGGGCTTGAAAGATGCTGCTGGGAGGTCAGACCTCATAAGTAGCTGGTTCTACAACGAACGACAACTTCTGGCACGAATGGAAGAAGCAGAGCTAACATCGTTTACCTGGAAGTGATGTCAAAAGTATTTTGCCTTTAATCTTCCCCTTTTGTTTCCCCATGCTCGAACCCATGGGGAATTCCTGATGCTTGTGTATGACAAGCTTTAAGCATCTGTTGGAAAAACAAGTTGGCTTAAGTTAAGAATTTTTGAGTGTTTCCTGCATTTATGACTATTTAATGTTTATAGCAAACACACTAGTACTCTCTGAAATTTTGAGAGGCAAGTTAAAATTGTATTATCGCTTTAGAAGATCCCCTTAATTTTGATTATTTTTTTCTTTGCTTCAGCTGCCATATCCTTTTTCCCAATAACACTTCCAAATGGATTTCCCTACCCCTGCTAAAGTCACAATCTCTCCTTGTAGCATTTTTCCAAATGTGTATTTATTTAAGCTTCTGCATTATCTTGTATATGTTTCCACTTATGTATGATAATTCCTTTAAACCCTTTTTGTCTGCACTTTAAATGTGAGAGCTAAAGTGTGGAAAATACAATTCTGCTGGTTCATTCCCTCGTCTTACTCACCACTTGCCCCCCAGCAAGTCATTCAGCCCACCAATATGGTAATTATACTGTGAACTTCTAATTTGTAACATGTTTCATATAATTAGTACAATTCAGGTCTCAGTAGGCTATCTCAGCAGTATCAGGAAAAAGGCAAGAATTGTCCCTGGACAATGCAGCCGTGCATGTTCACAGAAGTTAAAAGAATGAAAATGTCTTGGCAACAAATGAGCTATCCGAACTGATAAGAGTTTATTGTAGAATATGGCCACCACCAAAAAAGAAAACTTTTCTTAGAAATATAAAGAACACCACACCACTGGTATTTTTATATACTTGTTGTTATATGGCATTGGCAGAATCTGAGAAAGCCATAAATTGTCAGTACTGTATTCCTGCCACTTCATAAAGAAGTGTTGTATGGCATAGTGATAGAAAGTTTAACACTGAACTTTGTTAAAAGTATTTGCATGAAATTGTTAACATGTAGTTCTGGGATTGTAGACATAATAGACACAAAGGTTTGCATTAGCTTACAGAAGATCCAGATTTATTTTAAGTACAACCTCTGTCACTCTAACAATATGATATAAAGGGACATATGTTCATCTGCAATCCTTGGAACAGGCTATGTGGCATAGTGGTTAAGGCTTTGGACTTCGGACCTAAAACCCTGAGGTTGTGGTTTCAAATCCTGCTACTGACACTGTGTGACCATGAACAAGTCGCATCACTTGGCTATGCTCCAATAAGAAAAGCAAAATTAATGTAACCAATTGCATCTCAAATGTAAGTCGTCTAGGATAAAGGTGTCAGTCAAATATGTGAATAATACATAATAGTAATAATTCTTCTTTCAGCTGCTCCCATTAGGGGTTTCCACAGCGGATCATCTTCTTCCATATCTTTCTGTCCTCTGCATCTTGTTCTGTTACATCCATCACCTGCATGTCTATGCTTACCACATCCATAAACTTTCTCTTAGGCCTTCCTCTTTTCCTCTTACCTGACAGCTCTATCCTTAACATCCTTCTCCCAATATACTCAGCATCTCTCCCCAGCACATGTCCAAACCAATGCAATCTTGCCTCTGTGACCGTCCAGCTTGAGCTGACCCTCTAATGTCCTCATTTCTAATCCTATCCATCCTCTTCACACACAGTGCAAATCTTAGCATCTTTAACTCTGCTACCTCCAGCTCTGTCTCCTTCTTTCTGGTCAGTGCCACTGTCTCCAACCAATATAACATAGCTGGTCTCACTATCGTCCTGTAGATCTTCCCTTTCACTCTTGCTGATACCTGTCTATCACAAATTACTCCTTACACTCTTCTCCACCCATTCTACCCTGCCTGCACTCTCTTTTTCACCTCAAGTGTGAAACATTCCCAAGAATTTAAACTCAACCACCTTCGACTAACTCTACTTCTTGCATCCTCACCATTACACTGACCTCCCTCTCATTTACACACATGTATTCTTGTGTTGTTCCTACTGACCTTCATTCCTCTCCTCTCCAGGGCATATCTCCACCTCTCTCCTCAACCTGCTCCCTACTATTGCTACAGAACACAATGTCATCATCAAATATCGTAGTCTACGGGGACTCCTGTCTAATCTCGTCTGTCAACCTGTCCATTACCACTGCAAATAAGAAAGGGCTCAGAGCCGATCCCTGATGCAATCCCACCTCCACCTTGAATGCATCCGTCACTCCTACCGTAGACCTTACTACTGTCATACTTTCCTCGTACATATCCTGTTATGTACTTCTCTGCCACTCCCAACTTCTTCATACAATACCATAGCTCCTCTTGAAACACCCTTTCTTATGCTTTCTCCAGGTCCACAAAGACAACAACATTTATTTATATAGCACATTTTCATACAAAGACACAATGCAACTCTTTCTGGCCTTCTCTATACTTCTCCATCAACATCCTTAGAGCAAACATCGCATCTGTGGTGTTCTTTCTTGGCATGAAACCATACTGCTGCTCACTAATCATCACCTCACTTCTTAACCTAGCTTCCACTTCTCCTTCCCATAACTTCATGCTGTGACTCATCAATTTTATCCCCCTGTAGTTACTACAGTCCTGCACATCCCCCTTATTCTTAAATATCGGCACCAGTACACTTCTTCTCCACTCCTCAGGCATCCTCTCACTTTCCAACATTCCATTAAACAATCTGGTTAAAAACTCTCTGCCATCTCTCCTAAACGCCTCCATGCTTCCACACGCATGTCATCTGGACGAACAGCCTTTCCATTTTTCATCCTCTTCATAGCTTTCCTTACTTCCTCCTTGCTAATCCATTGCACTTCCTGATTCACTATCTCCACATCATCCAGCCTTCTCTCTCTCTCATTCTCTTCATTCATCAGCCTCTCAAAGTACTCTTTCCATCTGCTGAACACACTCTCCTCGCTTGTGAGTACATTACCATCTTTATCCTTTATCACCCTAACCTGCTGCACATCTTTCCCAGCTCGGTCCCTCCGCCTAGCCAATCGGTACAGGTCATTTTCTCCCTCCTTGGTGTCCAACCTCTCATACAACTTATCATACGCCTTTTCGCCACCTCTCTCTTCACCTTGCGCCTTATCTCCCTGTACTCTCGTCTACTTTCTGCATCTTTCTGACTATCCCACTTCTTCGCTATCCTGTTCCTCTCTATACTCTCCATTACTTCCCCATTCTACCATAGGTTTCCTTTTCCTCCTTCATCTGTCCAGATGTCAGGCAAAGCACTCTTCTTGCTGTCACCCTTACTACATCTGCTGTAGTTGCCCAACTGTCTGGTAACTCTTCACTGCCACCCAGTGCCTGTCTCACCTTCTCCCTAAACTCAACCTTGCAGTCTTCCTTTTTTAACTTCCACCATTTGATCATTGGCTTTGCCCTCACTCTGTTCCTCTTCTTGATCTCCAATGTCATCCTACAGACCACCATCCTATGCTGCTTAACTACACTTTCCCCTGCCACCACTTTGCAGTCTTCATTCTCCTTCAGATTGACTCTTCTGCATAGGATGTAATCTACCTGTGTGCATCTTCCTCCACTCTTGTACGTCACCCTATGCTCCTCCCTTTTCTTAAACTACATATTCACCACAGCCATGTCCATCCTTTTCACAAAATACACTATCATCTGACCTTCTTCATTCCTCTCCTTGACACCATACCTACCCATCACCTCCTTGTATCCTCTGTTCCCTTCACCAACATGTCCATTGAAATCCACTCCAATCACCACTTTCTGTCCCTTGGGTACACTGCTCATCACTTCATCCAACTCACTCCAACAGTCTTCTTTCTCATCCATTGCACACCCAACTTACGGGGCATTAGCACTAACAACATTCATCATCACACCTCCAATTTCCAGCTTCATAATCATTACTTTGTCTGACACTCTTTTCGCCTCCAAAACACTCTTGACATACTGTTCCTTCAGAATAACCCCTATCCCATTTCTCCTCCCATCCACACCCTGATAGAACAATTTGAATCCACCTCCAATCCATTTAGTCTCTTGTACGCACAATATATCAACCTTCCTTCTCTTTATCATATCGGCTCTCTCCCCTTACCAGTCATTTTGCCAACATTCAAAGTTCCTACCCTCCGTTCCACTCTCTTTACCTTCCTCCTCTCCTTCTGCCTCCGGACACGTCTCCCCCCTCTTCTTCTCCATCTTTGGCCAACAGTAACCCAGTTTCCGCCAGTACCCTGTTGGCTAACAGTACTGGTGGCGGTCGTTGTTAACCCGGGGCTTGGCTGATCCAGTATGTAAATGGACTGGCACGAAGAAGCACACTGGTTTATGTATCCCCTGTGGCTGGGTGATAATAATAATGAAGGAAAAGACAGGTCTTTCTCCTAAACTGACAAGGTCATCATTCTCAGGATTTTGTCCCTCAAAAAATGCAGGATCAAAACTGCATATACTATGGAATGACTTAAAAAGAAATGTACATTAGCTCTGGTAAGGTACCTACAGTATATTAATCTGAAGAAAATGCATCTCATCAGACTGGCAAATTGCCAATCATCCAAATTCTCCAAGTATACTGGTAAAACTGCAGTGCATTTTCCAGGTAGGTTTAGAAAGTGTACCCCATGATTATCATGCAAACTTTATGCTTTTCAGCATGGCCTGTATAGCTGGACCTAGAAGGAAAGGGTTGAAAGGCCATAAGCCTATTTAACAATCAGACATTACTTATCAAAGCCACAGAAGGTTCTGGTAAAATTATGAAATTGTTGTATTTCCACTTTGTTTTGCTTTGGCCTAGATTTGATTCTTTAATGGTGTTCTTTACTTCAGAGACTCTGGTTTATTCTCAAAGACTAAAGACTTGCAAATAAGATTACATGATGACAGTAACCTGGCTTATGAGGCATGGTGGTAGATGTGACTTTTAACATACTGGCATGCATTTCAGGTTTGGTTTTTGCCTTGTACATGTTGCTAGTGGAGTCTGCAGAGTCCAGCAAACCTGGACTAAACAAAATGCTGATTCAGAAAAGACTGGACAGATGACCCACTTGATTTGTGTTCAACAATTACCCAAATTAAATTGCCACCACAACCCTCAAAAACAGTTGAATGCACAGTACCATTACATACCTATTCTAAGCACTAAGCTTGTTTGACCTTCTGTCATACTTGTTAAGATAAACTTGTCCTTTCCCAATTTCAGGCTAAAAGCCACGATGAGTGTGTAGCCGCAATATCTGCAAATATCTGATATGCTGATTAGCGGTAGACATGTGATGCAAACATTCTTTCTAGGAAACGTTGGATTTCATTGCATTTCTCCAAATAAAATATTATTTTTCTAAGTGATCATCTTAAAGCTCCATTAGAATTTATGTCATTACATACAAAGACATCCGGGAATATAATTACTGCTAAAATAACACAGCTTTTATTTTTTAACATACAAAAGCTTACTTTACTCAAGAAGTTCCTGTCTCTAATTAATATTTCTGCATGCAAACCTGTATAGCTGTAATAATTAATAGCTAGGCTTTATGGGCACAAACACCATTTAAACTTCTCCTGAGGGTTAATAAGGTTATTGATTAATCGATTGGGAAAACATTGTGACCATTAGCTGAAACTTGTGAGCTTGACATTGTAAGTGAATAGCATAGGGACACACTCTGAAAATATTGTTTGAAATTTCTTTTTAATCATTTAATCTTTTATCTGTAAAGAGTTCCTTCTAGGCTACTTTAAGTTCTAGAGCTACAGTGATAGGATCTCACTCCCGTTATAGAAGATGTGAAGGAAGTCACTTCACACATTAAAGGAATGCAGTCCCCTAAGGAAAATGAGCCTGCTCTGTCCTTTCTTATATAGCTCGTCTGTGTTCGGAGCCCAGTCCAACCTGTCATTAATGTGGACCACCTCTAAATCCACTCCTTGAATAGTGTCCAGGCATAGCAGTTTTTTGTTGTGTCAAAAGTCAATAACCAGCTGCTTGGTTTTGCTGGTGTTCATTTTAAAATTTTTAAAATATTAATTTTTAAGAAAGCCATTGTCCTCTCTTGTTCTGGTACCTCTATTCTGTTTATTAATGCATTCTTGTTTATCATGGCACCATGGAGTGATGGTGTGTTGTGTGTTGCTTGGACATGCAAGTAAGAATTTCACTGTACTTGATACATGTGACCAGAGGTGGGTAGTAAAGAGTTACGTTTACTCTGTTACATTTACTTGAGTAACTTTTTAAAAAAATTATACTTCTAAGAGTAGTTTTACTGCACCATACTTTTTACTTTTACTTGAGTACATTTGTGAAGAAGAAACGCTACTCTTACTCCACTATATTGGGCAACACTCGACTTGTTACTTTTTTCCATGTACAAATTACACTATATTTTTGCCAGAGAGAAGCCTCCAGTGGATCTACTGTATGACTGTTTCACAATCACACGTAGCAATAATAATCACAAGACTCCGTTTCTCCAATCAGACGTAGCAACAATAGCCACATGGCTCCGTTTCACAAATCAGACGTAGCCATCCAGTCAATAACCACACACAAACTGTGGCGGCATAGAGAGTGACTGCTGTGTCTGTGTATAGGAGAGTGGAAGATCCTGCTACAATAAATAACCGCGCTGTTCCTGTTTCAAGCTGAATAAAGATGGTGTCACTAAAGTATTGAGACTCAGCTTCGTGTTTTAGGGTGCAAGACGGAGACTCGCACATCACAGCACACACACATGGTCACAATGCTGTAGTAAACAGTATACACTCTAAAGATGTTGACTATATGAGTGAGGTATGCTGACTGACGATTGCCCACAATCCCGCAGTGAGAGAGAGAAGAACCATCAGCTCAGTTGTGATCATGTGACGCTCGGCAGACAAAGCGTGTACGGACTACTCATATTGCAAGACTTCGCTCATTTTTTAAGTCAAAATTTATTAAAAATTTTAGCTTGTCTTGTAAAACACTTGCAAACCAAAATACTCGCAATCTAAGCTTCCAGTGTACATGAAAAATGACAGCCAACTCCTGATGAAGCTTAACCACTGGGGCACTGAGTAAAGAACAAGCACATTTTAACCAAACATGCACAGACAGTCAAGGTAAAGTGAGACTTCTTGTACGTGCACAAGCTGCCTTGTTCTAATGTTATTTTCCATCAGCTGTGCTATTTGGAGGGCAAGTGCATATGCAGTATAATACTGTCAGTGTACAGTATATCTTGTCACTGTAAGTAGTTTGTACTGTCCAAACATACATGTTACCTACTGTAGATATTGGCTTCAAAAGCTTTGTTGTGAAAAACTGAGATTTGGAACTTTGTGCTATATGTGCATCTTTATTTTGTAAAGATGTTATTTATTTTTACTCATTTATTTTATTACTTGTAAATAGCACAATTTGCACATTATTTTATATTTTTGTCTGTCTTATTACATCCATCCATTATCCAACCCGCTATATTCTAACTAGAGGGTCACTGGGGTCTGCTGGAGCCAATCCCAGCCAACACAGGCAGGAAACAAACCCCGTGCAGGTCGCCAGCTCAATGCAGGGTGTACACACACACCCACACACCAAGCACACAGTAGGGACAATTTAGGATCGCCAATGCACCTAACCTGCATGTCTTTGGACTGTGGGAGGAAACCTGATTACCCGGTGGAAATCCACACAGACACGGGGAGAACGTGCAGGTCTCCTAACTGCGAGGCAGCAGTGCAGCACCATGCCTGTCTTATTACCATCCATCCATCCATCCTCTTCCACTTATCCGAGGTCGGGTCGCGGGGGTAGCAGCTTAAGCAGGGAAGCCCAGACTTCCCTCTCCCGGCCACTTCTTCCAGCTCTTCGGGAGAATCCCAAGGCGTTCCCAGGCCAGCCGGGAGACATAGTCCCTCCAGCGTGTCCTGGGTCTTCCCCGTGAGCTCCTCCGGTTGGACGTGCCCGGGAACACCTCACCAGGGAGGCGTCCAGGAGGCATCCTGATCAGGTGCCCGAGCCACCTCATCTGACTCCTCTCGATGTGGAGGAGCAGCGGCTCTACTCTGAGCCCCTCCCGGATGACCGAGCTCCTCACCCTATCTTTAAGGGAAAGCCCAGACACCCTGCGGAGGAAACTCATTTCAGCCACTTGTATTCACGATCTCGTTCTTTCGGTCACTACCCATAGCTCATGACCATAGGTGAGGGTAGGAATGTAGATCGACTGGTAAATTGAGAGCTTTGCCTTACGGCTCAGCTCTTTTTTCACCACGACAGACCGATGCAGAGCCCGCATCACTGCGGACGCCGCACCTATCCGCCTGTCAATCTCACGATCCATTCTTCCCTCACTCGTGAACAAGACTCCGAGATACTTGAACTCCTCCACTTGGGGCAGGATCTCGCCCCCAACCCTGAGAGGGCACTCCACCCTTTTCCGGCTGAGGACCATGGTCTCGGATTTGGAGGTGCTGATTCTCATCCCAGCCGCTTCACACTCAGCTGCGAACCGCTCCAGAGAGAGCTGAAGATCACGGCCTGATGAAGCAAACAGGACAACATCATCTGCAAAAAGCAGTGACCCAATCCTGAGTCCACCAAACCGGACCCCTTCAACACCCTGGCTGCGCCTAGAAATTCTGTCCATAAAAGTTATGAACAGAATCGGTGACAAAGGGCAGCCCTGGTGGAGTCCAACTCTCACTGGAAACGGGCTCGACTTACTGCCGGCAATGCGGACCAAGCTCTGACACGGTTGTACAGGGACCGAACAGCTCTTATCAGGGGGTCCGGTACCCCATACTCCCGGAGCACCCCCCACAGGATTCCCTGAGGGACACGGTCGAATGTCTTTTCCAAGTCCACAAAGCACATGTAGACTGGTTGGGCAAACTCCCATGCACACTCCAGGATCCTGCTAAGGGTGTAGAGCTGGTCCACTGTTCCGCGACCAGGACGAAAACCACACTGTTCCTCCTGAATCCGAGATTCGACTATCCGACGGACCCTCCTCTCCAGAACCCCCGAATAGACTTTTCCAGGGAGGCTGAGGAGTGTGATCCCTCTATAGTTGTAACACACCCTCCGGTCCCCCTTTTTAAAGGCTGTCTTATTACAACATTTCTAAAAAATAAATCATTTATTAAGATCAAACAGTTACTTGGTACTTGAGTAGTCTTTTCACCAAATACTTTTATACTCTTACTTGAGTAATTTTTTGGATGACTACTTTTTACTTCTACTTGAGTAATATTATTTTGAAATAACACTACCCTTACTTGAGTACAATGTTTGGCTACTCTACCCACCTCTGCATATGACAGTAATAGTGCTACAATTATTACTGTGGTTGTGAACAAGAGAATGGAGTAAGCAAGAGCTGATGGAAATATGTAATCTTATGGGATAAGTCATGAAGCTTCGTAAACCAATATAATGTATGTGTTACTGTTTATGCATCATTATTTATTATGTGTTTCTGGATTTCCCTTTGACATTTCTGGGAGTTTTGATTTTCAGAGACCAATTCTATTTGATTATTTTTATCTCATTAAGTCTATTTATTTACATATATTTTATTATTTTTGTTCTACGGTTACATCATTTTGTTTTGTTCATGGGTGCTGCCATTTTGATTTACAGATTGTCGATACATGACTTCTTGTTGCTGGGGATGTGGCCCTCACAGTCACACCAGTGATGCTGAACCTTTTTAAGCTGGCGTCATGGGTCCGTCTTCATGAAAGATAATGGAAATTCAAAAGAGAGTTTTTTGTGTGTTTCTGACTTAAAAAAAATACTGATACCCCTTTCACCTTATGTTAACAGTTTTGAATACCCAGTTAACAACATTGATTTGGTATTTTGTGTTACAGTTAATCTCCATCTATATTTCTATCTGCCCAGTTTGTTAGCATTGACAATACAAGATGGATTCATAAAAATTAATTACATATACTGCGTGATGTTTCACTGCAGTTGCTTGTTTTTTAATTTGTTAAAGTCTGTTACTGTATTTGAGTATATTCGTATCTCCTTTTCTAGTCTTGGTCTGTAGAGTCTGAAATAGAATGAATTGCAAATAACAGCTCTTGCAACTTACGTAGGGAGGAATTATTAGTTGGAAGACAGGATTGTAATCTGTTCATTAAATGTTGTAAATAACCTAAGGAGAAAACAATAAAATAGCATAGACTGCATAGATGAACTCAAAAGACATGCAGACAAACAAATTTGCCTGTTGACTTTTGTAAACAAAATCACTGCAGCTTTGCTTCCAGTGAGTGAAGCAATACCCAGTGATAGCACGTCATAAATTAACCTACTGTAATTGTGTCAAGAGCAATTTAGAAGTGCCTGTTTATTCCTGAGGTGCTTTGCATGGTTTTCAGCCTGTTCTTATATTGCATTTTAATTAGCTAACATGCTTTTGTAAAATGTGGTGTGAAGTGGAATGGCTTTGTAGGTACTCTTTCATAGGAAGAGTCACCAGAGACATGAATGCCACTGCCAAAGTAAGTAAACCTCTCGACAAGGTCGACACTCTCTCCACAAACAGACACACTGCTGATGGCTGTGCCCAAGAGATCATTTAAGACCTGGATCTTGGTTTTTATCCAAGACACTTGCAAACCCAGACACTCGTACTTCTTGCTCAGTCTCTCGAGTGACCCGATCAGAGCTTCCATTGACTCTGTGAAGATCACAGCATCGTCAGCAAAGTCAAGATCCGTGAATCTTTCTTCACCAACAGATGCCCCACAGCCGCTGGACCCCATGACTTTGCCCAACACCCAGTTCATACAAGCATTGAACAGAGTAGGTGCAAGAACACACCTGTGATGAACCCCAGAATCAACTCTGGGAAAAACACAAGAGGTTCTGCCTCCACTCTGCACAGCACTTACAGTACCAGTGTATAGGCCAGCCATGATACCCAGCAACCTCGAGGGGATCCCGCAAACCCTTAGGATGTCCCACAGGGCAGCTCGATCAAATGAGTCCAACGCTTTACAAAAATTGACAAAGGCTGCAAAAAAACTCTCCTGATATTCACGTTTGCGCTCCATGAGAACCCTCAGTGCCAGGATGTGGTCGATGGTAGACTTCTTAGGCGTAAAACCAGACTGTTCTGGTCGCTGGTAGGTGAGCAAGTGATCATGGATCTTATTGAGGACGACCCTAGCAAAGACCTTACCCGGCACAGAGAGCAGTGTTATCCCCTTGTAGTTGCCACAATCCAGGCGATCACCCTTCCCTTTTCAGACAGGGACAAGAAGTCCTGTTTTTCAGTCAGTTGGGATGATGCCAGTCTCCCACATGGAAGCAAAGATTGCTTGCAATGCCAGGAGGACAGCCTTACCACCAGCCTGGAGAAGTTCACCCTGGATACCACAGATCCCTGCAGCCTTTCCTCCCCTCAGCTGGTTCACCACCTGTGCAATCTCAGTGAGATTGGGTGGTTCACAGCTAATTGGAGGATCAGCCTCAAGAACTATGGACCCAGAGATATCCAACGTTCTAGACGGAGGATCAGCTTTGAACAAATGCTCAAAGTAGCCAGCCCAGCAGGTCACAACTGCAGTGTCATCCGTAAGGACCGTTCCATCAGCCGCCCTGACTGCAACTCTCCATGGAACAGATTCAAAAGTGCGTAATGCTTTGATTCTTCTGTAAGCAGGACGTGGGTTGCTGGACCACAGAAGGTGTGTCACTAGCTCACAGATTCTTCTAACAAACGCCTCTTTGTCTGCCCTCAGAGCCCTTGCAGCCCTTGCTGTGACTCCTCTTGATGATACCCAGGGTGCCCTGCGAGATGAAACACCTCCTTCTGGGAATACCGGTAACACAAACACAACCCTCAGCAACCTTCAGGGTCTTGTCATGGAAGGTCTCCCACATCACATTAGGATAGGCAGTCGCACCCATATCTGCAAGTTCCTCACACAACCTGTGTGCAGTCTCATTAAAAACTGCCTGGTCTTGGAATCTGGCCAAGTCCAGGCTAATTTTCCTAGTAGGTGGTAAGCTGGATCCTAAGAGTAGCAACAAGAAGTCTGTGGTCAGAATTCACAAACTGGGTACTTCTATACACACTGCAGTTTTGCAAGAGCCTCCAGCATCTGCCCACGAGGATGTGATCGATCTCCTTCACCGCATCACCAGTATTGGAGTACCAAGTCCAACGATGCGGTTCTGGGTGCTGGAACCAGGATCCAGCGATTTGCAGTCCCTGACCTTTTGCAAAGTCAAGGAACACAGAGCCAATTTCACCACGGTCACCAGACCCATGGGGACCAAGACAATCCTCATAGCCAGCACTGTCAGTGCCAGTGTCTGCATTGAAGTCACACATGACCAGAGAAGTGTCACCTCGTGGGCACCCATCAACCACAGAGCAAAGCTGCAAATAAAATGTTTCCCTCGTCTAGATGTCACTCACTGTGGTCGGAGCATACACTGAAACAACAGACAAGGCACCCAGGGATTTCCGTAATCTGAGTCTCATAATACACTTGTTGAAAGTAGTGACATCGGACACCATTGGAAGAAGCCAATCCGCTACAGCAACAGCTTCTCCCCGAGTATGACAGCCATCAGAGCGACCAGACCGATAAAAGGTGTATCCACCCACAGAGATCTGGCCAGCGCACCTTGGAGAGTGCCACCACTGAAATGTGGAGTTTACGCAGCTCCTCTGACAGCAGAGGAAGATGATTATCTTGCTGGAGAGACAAGACATTCCATGCACCTACCCGTATGGGCCGTCTCATATTGGACCAGAGAGTTGCTGTGCAGCTGGCAACACCTCAGCAACACACCAGTTCCGATCCCCATCAATCCTGACCGCATTGGCTCTCCCGACGGTTTCGACTCTTCCGAAGATGGGGCTCCTGAGGGCTTTCCCCCATCCCCTTCCTGATGCGAGCAGCCTTCCTATGGGCGGCTGCAGCAGAGCTACTCCCGAGAGCAAAAAGGAGTCATTTCTGTCATCTTGGTGTTGTGTGAGGTTTTTTTTACGGTGGCTGGAGTGCCTGTCCTGCCACCAACCCCCATGATTTCCCTGCAAGTTGGAGGACCGCTTGCAGGGCCGGATGCAGTTTAACGTCATACCCAGTACTAAGTTTTAGTATACAGGTGCCGGTCATAAAATTAGAATATCATGACAAAGTTGATTTATTTCAGTAATTCCTTTCAAAAAGTGAAACTTGTATATTAGATTCATTCATTACACACAGACTGATGTATTTCAAATGTTTATTTCTTTTAATTTTGATGATTATAACTGACAACTAATGAAAGTCCCAAATTCAGTATCTCGGAAAATTAGAATATTGTGAAAAGGTTCAATATTGAAGACACCTGGTGCCACACTCTAATCAGCTAATTAACTCAAAACACCTGCAAAAGCCTTTAAATGGTCTCTCAGTCTAGTTCTGTAGGCTACACAATCATGGGGAAGACTGCTGACTTGACAGTTGTCCAAAAGACGACCATTGACACCTTGCACAAGGAGGGCAAGACACAAAAGGTCATTGCTAAAGAGGCTGGCTGTTCACAGAGCTCTGTGTCCAAGCACATTAATAGAGAGGTGAAGGGAAGGACAAGATGTGGTAGAAAAAAGTGTGCAAGCAATAGGGATAACCGCACCCTGGAGAGGATTGTGAAACAAAACCCATTCAAAACTGTGGGGGAGATTCACAAAGAGTGGACTGCAGCTGGAGTCAGTGCTTCAAGAACCACAATGCACAGATGTACCCATGGGTTTCAGCTGTCACATTCATTGTGTCAAGCCACTCTTGAACAAGAGAAACCATCAGAAGCGTCTCGCCTGGGCTAAAGACAAAACTGCTGCTGAGTGGTCCAAAGTTATGTTCTCTGATGAAAGTAAATTTTGCATTTCCTTTGGAAATCAAGGTCCCAGAGTCTGGAGGAAGAGAGGAGAGGCACAGAATCCACGTTGCTTGAGGTCCAGTGTAAAGTTTCCACAGTCAGTGATGGTTTGGGGTGCCATGTCATCTGCTGGTGTTGGTCCATTGTGTTTTCTGAGGTCCAAGGTCAACGCAGCCGTCTACCAGGAAGTTTTAGAGCACTTCATGCTTCCTGCTGCTGACGAACTTTATGGAGATGCAGATTTCATTTTCCAACAGGACCTGGCACCTGCACAAAGTGCCAAAACTACCAGTACCTGGTTTAAGGACCATGGTATCCCTGTTCTTGATTGGCCAGCAAACTCACCTGACCTTAACCCCATAGAAAATCTATGGGGTATTGTGAAGAGGAAGATGCAATATGCCAGACCCAACAATTCAGAAGAGCTGAAGGCCACTATCAGAGCAACATGGGCTCTCATAACACCTGAGCAGTGCCATAGACAGATCGACTCCATGCCACGCCGCATTGCTGCAGTAATCCAGGCCAAAGGAGCCCCAACTAAATATTGAGTGCTGTACATGCTCATACTTTTCATGTTCATACCTTTCAGTTGGCCAACATTTCTAAAAATCCTTTTTTTGCATTGCTCTTAATTGATATTCTAATTTTCCGAGATACTGAATTTGGGACTTTCATTAGTTGTCAGTTATAATCATCAAAATTAAAGGAAATAAACATTTGAAATACATTAGTCTGTGTGTAATGAATGAATCTAGTATACAAGTTTCACTTTTTGAATGGAATTACTGAAATGAATCAACTTTGTCATGATATTCTAATTTTATGACCGGCACCTGTAGAGGTGGTAATCTTTATCCTTTTACAACATCACTAATTTAGAATACCACTTTCTGATTTAGGCTTCAAACTTTTTGATAACCAAGTGTATAATGTATTTTAAATAAAACAAATAGCACTCGATAGATACTTTCATACCATATGAATGATTTTTCAATTCTGATTGGTGAAAAAAGGGCAGAGAACTTACCTGTGACAAGCCAACCACCCTATCTTTGTTTGATGTTCACCTCAATGTGATAATGATGGCTATGTTTCTTGTTGAATATTTTGGATCTGGAAAGTGAAAATGGGGTCAAGTACTCATACACAACAGTAGTTGTGCCAGAAGAGTTGGACAGTAATATATTTACATGTTAGAAAAGTGTTTTAATGGGCAGGATTTTCTTCTAATGTAAGGAATAAAGGCAGCACAATTTTTATGAAGACTGGACTTGAATCTTGGCCCTGTCACTGTTTGTGCAGAATCCACATGTTCTACCTTAGTGTCAGTAGTTTTTTTTTTTTTGATTGGTCTTCTCACATGCCAAAGAAATGCATTCTAGATGTGTGTTTGTCACTCTAATTTGGATTCCTACAAGTGAATGGCAGTGGGTGTGTGTGTGGTTTGTGCATTGCACATAATGCTTAGATTAAATGACTTCTAAATTAATAGGTTCATGATTGAATGCAAAAATGGAAACCCATCCATCCATTATATTACATTGCTTTTATCAGTTGGACATTCTTTAACTAAATACGATACAATTTCTTATTATTTTGTAGACATTACCATTTCCACTTCTTGCCACTTGGCTTCCAGGTTTGAGGTGGAGCTGGGATTCCTTCCTTGTGCAAATGTTTCCTCTCTTCCCATCATTTGAAGGATTTTCTTTTAGGAGCATGTACTGTACTCTAAATTTATGCTCAAAATTGCTGTTTTGTGTACGTGTGTATACACCATTTTACTGCTAAGTTTGAGTATCTGCTTTGTACTTTTTTGGTTAGTCCACAGCTCACCTGGGTGAAGTGTGTTTGGATGAAAACATCTCCCTACTGTATGTTTCAGTTGGATCAATTCCTTATACTAAAAGTGTGGTTTAGCTGTCTGTCATGTTGCTGTAGACGTCCACATATGCAATCAGGAAAGAATGGTCCCCACTGTAGTCAGTAACATAATCTTCTTGTGTTACCCTGACACCTCCCACCTGACCTAGGCTGACCCCATTTATATTTTTCATTTGTGCCCTTATTAAAAGGCGTCGGTTGTCTTCTGTTCAGTTTTTCTGGCAGGGTTTTCCCAGCAGAGCTTCTTCTTTCTCATTGTGTGATGGTGCTTTTAATGGAACTTATGAGCTATCCAATTAAATAATAATAATGATAGGATAAGCTCTGTCAGTGGAGCCATCTTGTCTTGTGTGAACCTTTGTCTTAAGACTAGTGCCTTGATAAATGGCAATGGCTACATGGAGCTTTAAATAGTTCTGTTATTATGTGAAGCCTAGGGGGCTTATCTGTCTGTCTCAGTTTAACTAAAGCTCACCCCAGAGTTTCGTACATTGTCTCCAATATTTGAAAAATATCTCATTGCACATTGCTAAACTACTTAGCCACGCTTTGTGTGTGGCCCTTTTTCTGGCCAACACAAACATTTCAATGATGAGTAGACTGCTTCATGAGCTTTGTGCCCTAAAATCCTTTATTCTCTTGACTTTGTAAACACAACACATTGATGCTGGCTGAATTCATTCAGATATGTTTATTTTTGTGACCTATGAAAGGGCAAGAAAGAAGTGGAGACAAAAACAGACAATAAACCATTAAGTTCTTTTAATTTTGTTACTGAGTGATTAAACATCCATCCATTACTGGTCAGAGGTTAAGGAACCAGTAAGTGCACAGCAGGTCACTTTGTTGCAAGGCATGAAAACACATGCATAACATAACATTCTCAAATCTCCAATTCACAGTTTTGAGGTACCTACCTAAGCTGATCCAGGCATCTTTGGGCATGTGATAGGAACCAACATTGGATGGGGGTACCTAAGGGGTATGGCTGATTCTAAAAAAAACAACAATGTTGCATGCTGGTAGTTCTACCTATCTGCTTGTGTTTGGAACAGCCTGCCAACTACTAAAGCAGTAGAGATTCCATGAAGCATCCATGACCATTTACATTGTTATTGTGGCAAAATGACCCCCATAACACCCAGGGAAAGCGTTTCGGATACACCGCTCATCAGAAGTTGACATAACCCCCCTTCAAATATTCAGTTTCAGTAGTTGGAAAACTGTATGTTTGATCAAAGCAAGACAATTTACTGAGCAAAGCAAGCAAGACATTATGGTATCCTCAAATATGTCCACTAAGGTTTATGCAAGTGAAACAGTCTTAAGGGTCTCGTGTGTAATTGGACAGATCTTGAAATATGGGAGCTACCATTTTTCAAAGTCAAGAAGACCATACAACTATGCACCACCACATTTCTGCAAGCACAAGGAGCATCTTGGTCCAGAAGCTGCAAAACTTACTGGTGCTAAATGAAGTTAGTGCAGCTTCCCAGACAAGTTAAAATGTCATACAATTCATTTTTATTTATCTGAGGCTATGTGTGTGGCCTTTTTAATTTTCAGTTTGCAATCCATAGTTATTTTCTGTATATCTCAAAGACATCTTTGTATTTTAAGTATACTGTGCAATAAATGAATAAAGAAACAAAGCATATGTAGTATTTCAGTAGTGTATTTTATTTTAGAAAAATTGTGACAGACGGGTATCCGCAAGAGTTAAAGGGAAGGTATGCCAGCTAACTATGTTATATGGGTTGGAGACAGTGGCACTGACCAGAAAGCAGGAGACAGAGCTGGAGGGGCATAGTTAAAGATGCTAAGATTTGTATTGGGTGTGACGAGGATGGACAGGATTAGAAATAAGTACATTAGAGGGTCAGCTCAAGTTGGACGATTGGGAGACAAACAACAGCAACAACATTTATTTATATAGCACATTTTCATACAAAAAGTAGCTCAAAGTGCTTTACATAATGAAGAAAAGGAAAATAAAAGACAAAATAAGAAATTTAAAATAAGACAACATTAGTTAACATACAAAAGGAGTAAGGTCCGATGGCCAGGGTGGACAGAAAAAAACTCAGGCGGCTGGAGAAAAAATAAAATCTGCAGGGGTTCCAGGCCATGGGACCGCCCAGTCCCCTCTGGGCATTCTACCTAACATAAATGAAATAGTCCTCTTTGTAGTTAGGGTTCTCACGGAGTCACTTGATGTTGATGGTCATACAGACTTCTGGCTTTTAATCCATCCATTGGTGTTCCATTATTAAAGACGAAGGCCTAAGAGAAGGTTTATTAATGTGGTAAGCACAGACATGCAGGTGATGGGTGTAACGGAACAAGATGTAGAAAAAGATGATCCGCTGTGGCGACCCCTAATAGGAACAGCCAAAAGAAGATTTTATTTTAGAAATAATAACCTAAGTGCTCACTAGTGGCCGCTAACCTTCTGTGTTTAAAAAAGAAAAAATGCTTATAAAGTATCACAGAAGAGTGAAATGGAGTGGGACAGTGCATGTAGTAAAAAAGCAAAAAAAAAAAAAGAACTCAAACATAAACATAGAAAACACAGGTAAAATTAAATATTTATAAACAGGAGGTCAAAATAATACAAGTGAAAAGTTGACTTAATAGTTCAAATGTACCAGTAGCCAGATTAAAGGTGACCATTGTGAGACACATTCATTTACCTAACTGATGAGATGTTATCCCAATAGCAGTCCTGCTCAGTAGTAGAGGAACCACATCATCATTTGGTGTATGTGCTTGACTGAGGAGCCACTGTTGCAAAGCTGCCATCTGACTGAGTGCCACTAAGATAACCTAGCACTGCAAAGCTTCAGAGAGCCAGGGATAGTTGGCAGCTTATCCACATAGGGTAGAGCAGCTTGGAGAGTCATTCAGGACAGATCTGTGGGGGCATTAGTGCTAAAGCATTCATAGACAACCTGATTATCTTTATATATAATACACTGCCATGGCTGTTTGTTTGTCTGTCCAGGAATTTTAAATCACCTGTAGCTCGCAAACCTATTGACCTGAGATTTTGTACACACATACTACGTGATGTCTACTATCTGCTTTTGGGGTGATGATTGACCTCCAAGGTTATTCCGCTTTTTATTATATATTGTAGAATCAACTCTCGGCAGCGGCCAGCACGGAGGCCATGCTGTGCATGTGTACGGGTGCCTTTCTCATCCCTAACACCTTCGCCGTCACTTCCCCTACCTCTTCATATCTTAAACCATTTTTGAGGTAGTTAGAGGACTTAAGTGAAAAATTAAAGAAAATGTACTAAGTAATAACAACACAAACATTGACATGAATCAGTTTTAACATGAAAAGATGCTGACGAAAGAAGAAAAGAAGCGGGTGAGGAGGGGGAGGCTGCTCAGTAAGCAGCAAGCACATCAACCTCTGAACAAACAAATTCTAAACGTACATAAGAATATGATAACTATGAATGCTCAAGTCAATTGTGTTCTCTGCATGTTATCATGCAGTGTGCCGTTACTGGTGGATAAATAAAACAGAGAAGTGTTGACAGAAGATGTCTTCTAAAAATATAGTATGCAAGAGTTTCTTTGTGCCCATACCACCAACAAAGCATAAATATGGGATTGGATGCAATGCCTTGCTGGACACTTGGTATCTGTGTGTCAGTTTTAGATGGACTAGGATATGGCAATAAAAACTGTGTATAACGTTGACTGGAACTGTTCATCTCCGCGAACCACATTGACTCTGGAACCAGATTAATTGATTAGTGATGGTCTGTCTGCTTTTTCATAGTGGGCCAGCTAGCTGTGTCCCAGTCCGTTTTAGGTACTCCTGACTAATTCCTGGCTAAGTAAGTGCTTAGCAGGGAAATTTTCCAATTGGAAGAGACTCATGAAAAGTATCCTCTGTTTTCAGAGCAAATTTGTTTGGGATCTCCTTTTACTCTGCGGTGGGCTGGCGCCCTGCCCAGGATTTGTTCCTGCCTTGCGCCCTGTGTTGGCTGGGATTGGCTCCAGCAGACCCCCGTGACTCTGTGTTAGGATATAGTGGGTTGGATAATGACTGACTGACTGATCTCTTTTTACTGTATGTTATGGTACTTTTTCAGTGGTTTATTTACTGGTCACATGTCCCTATTCACAGTCCTTATTGGGGTCCTATACTTTTACTAGGAAACGATTTTAACAGACTTGATAAGAGCATTGTCACGTATGTTACATTTTGAATGCGATATTGTGTTCACATAACTCTAGTAAAACATTTTTCCATAATTCAATAGTGAAATGACAATTGTTTAACCTTCAAAAAACGATCGGAATCATATCAGTAAATCATATGCAGTAAACAATTGAAATTCTATTGTCTTTTAACATTATGTTGCGCTATTTCAATTAAAGACCAGTTTTCAAGCAAGTTGCTTAAGTTGGCTTAGTTGCTATTAAATTTAATTAAATATAAAATTCTGAAAAAACAATTTATAACATTGTTTTATTTATAGATCCATTCACTAAGATATAACAAGGTTTAGTGTTTAAATTTTGTATTATTGGAATATAATATCAGAAAAAAGTAAATGAGGTGGATCAAAAACTTCAGAAAAACAATGAGTGCTACAATATACTTGTATTGCATACCTTATATTTATAGACATTAATACAGAATCAATGTGAATCTATATTTCAGTACAATAATTATCCATAAGGTATTCTTGCACATAGAAAAAAATAATTGATTTGGCAGCTAAAACGCAGTATGTCTGCATTTATGTGTTTTAAAACATTTGCAGCTTTTAATTTTGCTACAGTTTAAATGATTTTAATTTTATTTATACAGCGCCTTTCCCGTGCTCAAGGTGCTTCTTCAAGTATATGGTTAACTTAATGTATTTTACAAGTGTTTTTTTATAGTTTACTAATTTGTCATTCTTAACACCTAAGGTGTAATTATTTTGTGTTACTCCAAGTGTAAAAAAGTGTACTTTTTCAGACAACTGTAGGTCATTCTCTTCATGTTGCTGCACCTATGGCTTCACTTTGAACACATTGAACTCTGTGAAGTATGAATGGCAACTTTTAAAGATACTTATTTTCTTCCAGGACAGCCACTCATTAAAACTAGATGAAGACAGTATTATGTGGTCTTTCTTCCTTTGCTAGGAGTGACAAGCAAGAATGGAGCACTACTCAATTCAAAGTCAGGTACAAAATCAGGAAATGTGGTGAATCGGAAACATTTCTCAGGCAAGGAGCAAAAAATCTTACTGAATGATAAACAAAATGTAAGTGCGATGGCACTCATCTGTAAGACAGAAATACACAAGTGAAACAAAGTCAAAATTACAAGAGACAACAGGAAAGCCCAGAGTGTTTGCTTACAGAAACAAATTAGATCAAAAAATTTTTAAATCTGACTTTTCATTTATGTACAAATGATATAATAAACTGACATTCCAATATTTCTGCCTGGTAAATTCTATTTTGCACCCTTTCTGTGTGTAGGTATTTTATTTTTTATAACAGAAAATTGCACTGTACCAGCTACGTATTTTTGTCCTAGTTAAGCTGATTGTACTGTAAACAAGGTTTTGGTTTCACCTTTGGTTTTTGGTATGGTTTTGATTTTAGTTCTAAGCACTGCTTTAAGCATCCAAAGCTAAAAAGTATGTTTTAATCTAACAATGAGACATTTTAATTTTTAGTGGTTTTGTGTTTCTGCTTTTAATATGAAAAAACACTCTATTCTCAGGGTCATGTATAAATGAAATTGTTATTATGATTAGGTTTAGTCTGTTGCATACAGCAAGCCAATTGGTGAAAAGAAACAATGTGCTGCTCCCACAGCCCTAGGGTGCCTGAGATATGTTGCTGTCACTTGACTATACTGCAGAGAGGCATAAAGATAGAAGCAGAAGCTGGAATACCAGTCCCACATTTCATGTGGCTAAGCATACTGCAGTTTGATTAGAGACCCCAAAGCAATTGCGGCTTACTGTTTGCCCAGCACAGTCTGCTGAGTAAATTAAAATTTACATGGATTTTAAATTTATATGTGCCTCAGCTGTGATGGAGGGTGAGGTAATTGAGGCAAAGCTAGTACCTTTAATCATCGGAACTTAACCAATTGAGAAAGACAGGATGCTGTGCAGTTTACTGGATTTTATTTAGGTTTGGTAAGAAGCCCAGCTTTGGGTTTTGGTTATAACTGTCATTTATTATAGAAGAATAGATGTTTCTTGTTTTTCTTCTTCCTGAAATTGCGTGCTAGATGATGAAAAGTAGCCGTCATCCCGAGTCTGCAAAATGTTTGTACGTTTGCTGATACTATGTGGTGATTCTAAGAGGGCTTAATTAAATTTGGGGATGCTTGAATTCATCTGGAGTCTACTCTACCCAGGTTCAAATAATACACAATGAAATGAGATGGTTACTCACTCATCACTAATTCTACAACTTCCTGTGTAGGTAGAAGGCTGAAATTTGGCAGGCTTATTCCTTACAGGTTACTTACAAAAGTTAAGCAGGTTTCATTTCGAAATTCTACGCGTAACGGTCATAACGGTCGACAACGTCCTCCATGTTAAACTTTCTTATTTATGGCCCCATCTTCACAAAATTTGGTAGGCGGCTTCCCTTGCTAACCAAAACCGATTTACATACTTATTTCGGTGGTATGATGCCACTGTCGCCATATTGAACTTTCCAACGTCACTAATTCTCCAACTTCCCGTGTAGGTAGAAGGCTGAAATTTGGCAGGCCCATTCCTTACAGCTTACTAACATAAGTTAAGCAGGTTTCATTTAGAAATTTTACGCGTGACGCTCATAATGGTCGACAAGTCCGCTATTTTGAACTTTCTTATTTATGGCCCCATCTTCACGAAATTTGGTTGGCGGCTTCCCGGCGCTAACCGAAACCAATGTACGTACTTATTTCGGTGGTATGATGCCACTGTCAGCCGCCATATTGAACTTTTCAACGGTCTTAGTTACTTATGGGCCCATCTTCAAGAAATTTGGTACGCGGGTTCCAACGCTAACTGAATCCTACTTACGTACATATATATGTCCATAGCCTGCAGCTCGGTCACCGTGTGAGGTGGCGTTGGGTCCCCCATTCCAACACCTCCTACGTTATTGGCTGCGTGCCTATATAAGGCCGCCCATCGCTCCGGTCTCTACGTTCCCTTCCTTGCTTCGCCGCGGGATTCACATCTCCCTGCTGATAACTACAGCCTTTTTATTTAATCCATGGCTTTTCCACTGTTTTATTGTTGGTTTATTACGATTATAGTTATTGTGTAGGTATTTTAGACTTACTTTACATTGTTGAGGTACCCATTTCCTTTATCATTCCAACCATACCCCCATTAACATGCCTATCGAGGTGATCACCATCGATCAAAGAACTGTTACTTACCGAGTGGTTTCCATGCCCGGAGATGGCACCTGCTTTTTCCATTCTCTTTGTTACATATTGCACGGCCATATCAGGCTCACTCTTGATAACTGGAGGAACATTGTGTCTTATGTATTGAATGACTGGGACAGGTTCAAGGTGTGGACTGATGACGGTACAGGAGATAATTATACTACACAGGAGCACTATAAGAATGAAATGCTTAAGCCCTTCACCTATGGTTCTGCATGTGAGTTGATGGCTGCCGCTGAATTGTTCGGTTGTCGCTTTCAAGTGTACCGAAATGGCCAAATATTTTACACCTTTGGACAACCGCCAATGCCTCTTAAACATCTTAGATTCACAGGTGACGATTTCAGTAGTGGGCATTTTGATGTTTATGAATGTTTAAACTCTCAAAAGCTGGATGTGAAGTTATCGATGAAACCGGTTGTATGCTTACAACACCTGACAGATGCCAAATGTCACTTCAACACAAGTCCTGCAAATACTGTCATAATTGAAACAAACCATGAAACTCAAACCGATTTTGAATGCAGCAATCCAAGCTGTGAGATTTCAGACAAGATGATTTTGGCAGCAGCAATCCAAGCTGTGAGATTTCAGACAAGATTACTTTTCACATAGCCAACTGTATGTTGCATGCTCAAGAGTAAGCTCAGCGCATAGCTTGGTCATATTACAACCGGAGGGCCGAACTAACAATGTGGTATACAAAGAGATCCTTAACAAATAATTATTGGCATATTTTCCCTCAGTTTAAAAAGGTTTAATTTTCTTCTTAATAAAACTTTTAAGGCAGTACTTTGCCGCTGCGAAGCGCGGGTATTTTGCTAGTTAATCTATAAACAGTAGCACCACTTCATGATTGCACATTCTGTTTGTAGTTTGAACACATTTGGTGACATTTGAACTATAATAAAATAAAACTATGACCTTCAATTTGCAGGTAAGAGAAGTTAATGACCTTAAAACTCTATTAGAATGCATTCTTAAAATCTAATACCAAAGCTATTGCAGTGATCCTGGGTTTGCAGCACCCCTAATAAATACAGTATTTTAATCTGAATTTTACCACCATCTGTAATTATTGAACTTCAGCAGAAATAAGCTTTTAATTGTAGCACCACAGCATTGTATTGTATTTAGTTTACAACTCCAAGCACATTCAGTGACCTTTGAACTGCTATAAAGCCAAAATCTTTGCTATTCACTGTGCAGAAGGACAGACATCAGTGGCCTTAAATATGGGGAGGATTGTGGCAAAGATAATTTCAAAAGCCCTTGAACTGACCTTCAAGTGACAGGTGAAAACTTCACACACTATACCCTGTAGTTATGTAGCGTGGTTTGACATTGAACTGGTATTATTAGTATTGCAAACACATTCAATAACCTTTGAATTATAGTTCTGGTCAGTGACTTTTAATCTACTTCAGACCCCAACTCCATAACCCTTGAGATGCATCATCATGGTGTGACAGCCTCCCAAGTAACCTTTGAACTCTTGCATTTTAAAATTCAGTGACCTTCACTTTTACAGCACACCAAAGGTCAACTTCTTTAAAATTCAAGCAGGTACTGCAATTGAATAGTTGTATCACAGCAGGTAAGGCCTTTGAATTGCATGTAACAGTTTAGAGACCTTCATTCTGCAACTCAACAGAGGACGTTAGAATTTCAGAAATGACTTTGGACCTGTAATACTACTAATACTAATATCATGGTGGAAGGTTCAACTTTCAGTGCATATGAGGTCATGGACTGAAACAGAGCCCAATGTCTTTGAATTTACATGCCTTTGTATTACAAAAAAGTCTTGGCAGCTCTAGAGGAAGTTCAGAGAAGAGCAACTGGGCTGATTCCGGGACTAAAGGTGTGAGGTATGAGGAGAGATTGAAGGAGCTGAACTCATTCAGTTTGTGCAAAAAAAGATAAAGAGCGGACATGATTAAAGTGTTTAAGAATAAAAATTAGTGCAGTGGATTCCAGTTGTTACTTTACAATACAATAACTTGGGGATACAGTTGGAAACATGTTAAGGGCAGATTTTGCACAAATGTTAGAATGTTTTTCCTAACGCGAAAAGAAGCTTAGACACAAGGAATAAATTACCAAGTAGTGCGGTGGATAGTAGAACCTTAGGGACCTTCAAATCTTGACTATATGTGGGTGAATAGGATGGATGAGCTCTCTGGGCTGAATGGCCTTTTCTTATCACACCTTTTCTAATGTTCTAATGTTTAGTTGTAGCACTGCAGTACTTGCACATTCAGTGATCTTTTAACTGATGTAATATAAAATTTAGTGATCATCAGGCTGCTGTTCAACAGATTTTAAAACTTGGCCATAAAAACTTTTGACGTATGGTACGATGGCATGACCGCATGATGCAGTGTTCGAAGTATAGTGTGGACATAGTCAATAACATTTGAACTGCCACTCAAAAAGTGTTCACTGATATGTAAACCTTGATGAAACAAAACAGAAATGCAACACTGCATTATGTTCATTTTAAGCACAAGCAAAAGCCATTAATTTGATCAATGCCTAGCAAAATTTAGTGAGCTTCATTCTGCAGTTCAACAGAGGTTGTGACCTGTGAAGTCAAGGAATGACCTGTGAACTGTACCACCACCATATTCACAGTCACACTTGGTGAACTTTGAACTGCAGCTCAGCAGATCTTAGTGACTATGGAACTTTAGGAAAACCAAAATCCATAATCTTTTATCTATAGCACTGTAATATGAAATTTTACTAGCTGTCCTAACACATTCAGTGAACTTTGAACTGCCTCATTAGAATATTCAGTTACCTCAACCCTACAGATCAACCTTAAAGATTGAACAAAAAAAACTATCAGCTGTTATAATATAGCATTTTGTGACATTAGCTTTGCATTACAAGCACATTCAGAGCCCTCCAAACTTATGAGAAAAAGAGACCAGTGACCTTTGGACTATAGCACAACAGCATGCTTTAACATTTCCGCTGCAGTACAAACCTTTACATTGACTTGAACTGCAACATGAGAGAGGGAGCATCCTTTGAACTATCATGCAGCTGGGCTTAGTGAGTCAAGTCAACTGCAGCACAATAATTGGGAAGAATCAAAACTTAGCGACAAAAACATTTAACCGACTTCAGTTATCAGACACGAGCAGCCAATTTTGTTTTAATAGAAAGCGATTGCCGTCTATATCAGAATTTCTACAAATGGACTAAATAAAGAGCGAGTGCAGTCACTGAAGCACAAAGCCATTCTGCTGGCGCCTGTCTCTTAACACAAACACAAGCTCAAAAACCCTTTATGATTTTGCTGTAATATATTCTTTACCAAAAACACTAGTCTTCAATTACCAACATAAGATAATCTCTAAATTTGAGTTCTAGCCAATCTGGGGATTTTGCACCGGAAAGAAGGTTTCTGATTAGCTTAGAAATTGCAGGAAGTCTCTACTTACAGAAAAAAAGGAATTATGTGAATATGAAAGAATTCAAATGGATTTTTAATTTCTTTTGGATGTTGTCTGACGCAATTATTGACGAGTGGATCCTGTTTTGTATAAATCTGAAAAAGAAGTGAAGGGCAACTTTCTTTTGCAGCTTGGGATGCTTACAACAACAATACAAGTGTTCGCCTACTCTCTTCCCCACATTTGAATTGGTTATAAGGTTTAAAATTCATAAGCACGACTCGCCTCTCCTATTTTCAAATCACATCTACTTGGATTTCGGGAAACATTTCAAATAGTGTGCCATTTCCCTTCCCAGAGGACAAAATCCTGTGGTTTCTGAAATAGAGACCACACACTGAACAAAGCAGAATGTGGCATTGCCACATTAAAAACTAACAAATAAATGCAATTAAAAAATTAACTGGAGTGCCCATCTATGGGAAGAATAAAATGTTAAATCATGTTTTCTTAAATGTGGCAACTTTTTAATCTTATTTTTTGTTTATCCGTTTTATCAGCAAAATGCTGAACACTTTAAATCAGTTCTTCACACCAATGATGTAAAGCACCTTTTTTACCACATATTTACCAGTTCTCTGCTCTTACCAGTTGCTGTGACCTCAGGAAGAGTTCCTTTTTCCTCTGTGATGGGCAATTATCTAGCTTGCTGTGATTGGATTGATTCTAAGGGAAAAGAGAAAGCAGCACTGCACCCCTCACCCAAACCCAAAAAAAGCAGATGTTCTTGTCAAAGAGATTTTATTACCCCACTCCAGAGATTCAGGGTCAAACAGGAGGGGCTGAAAGAAGTGGGAGTGACGGACAAGTAGGAGGTGTTGGTTGACAGGGTCCTCTAGGATCTCCAACACTGATTGAAGTGTGTGGAACTTATTCACTTGGGCACTTGCTTTAGCTCTCAGAGGTGGATCAAAGACGAATGTGAGGAGATCTAGAGGTGGGTGTGTGTGTGTGTGTCTGCTGGAAATGGAGTGGGGCACAGGTCTGAGGTGTCAAGGTTGCTGCAGCTAACATTTTCGTGTAGGCTTACATTGGTGAGTTTGTTAATGTAGCCATCAGGTGCCACCCAGTTTAGGCACCTCTGAGTAATGTTTGGGGAGAGTGATGGTTAAGCCTATTAGTGTAACTTCACAAAAAAGTAAGCAGCCCTCATTCTGTCTGGAATCATTCCTTTTTCCCTGAAGGCATGGTGCAGAGGGTGGTCTTGTTGTAAAATGCAGTGGTTTGATCACATGGTGCCGAGTGCTGCTTTGTAAATGTTGCTTTGTTATGTCTATTCTGACAAACAGAATTCTGCTCCCACCCGCAGGACTGAATGTTGCAAAGAAACAGTTGCAGTTTTTCCTTTGTCTTAAATTTGGATTTTGTTTTGTCTTGTATACATTTTATTGCTTGTGTCGAAGTACAGACTTGGAAAATATGTGTTAGTTGTCTGGAACAGTGAAAGCTTTTGCTGGTGTGCATTTCTAGTCTTTTATTTACACCAGCCTCTGGGTTAAACTTTAATGAGGAACTGACTTTTCTTGTCACCTTTGAGACTTGTTTGCTTGCTGGGACACCGTGTTTCTGGATGGGTAATGAATGCCTGTCCATCTGTTCTGGGGGTGCAATGTCTGTTTGGTCTTTTATTGCTTTGGTTTGTTCTTTCATTGTGCTTGAAATTCCTCCTGTTCTTTCTGCTCTTCTCCTTCCTACACATGCCATAAACACATATATTTCAAAACAACTGTGAAAGTTAGAATGTGCCTGTTGCTGAGGAGAGGTCAACTTTGTATTTTCATGCAAGTGGGCGTATTATGATTATGTAATCTACAAACATTGACATAAGGATTGAAGCATGGGTAACCTTCTAAGAAAGTGACTTATTATCCATCAATTTTAAAAATTCGGGCAGCATTGGGTTCAGGGCAAATTGATCTGCACACCTATACTCACTCAAATGGGGCCTACAGTTAACATGCATGTCCTTAGGATGTGGGAAAGTCCCTGGAGAGAAACCCATTCACACATAGGTAGAATGTGCAAATTCCGTCCTCAGAAAATGTGGTATTATAGGTTTAAGTAAAGTTAAATGTCAGTCAGCCATTATCCAACCCGATATATCCTAACACAGGGTCAGTAAAGTTATACTTTAGAAAAAGAGTCATTTGTGATTGTGTTTATTATTATGATTATTATTATTATTGTACATTTACATGACATCTTTAACCAAGAAAACTTGCAATAACTGGATACATTACAACTATTAATAGCTCAATTTTCACATTTGGAGCATAGTCCAGTATAAAGTGACTTACTCAGGGTTACACACTGATTCAAAAAAGGGAATTGAACCAGCAACCTTCTGGTTTGAAATTCAGTGTCTTAGCTAATGAACCATAATGCCTAGCTGCAGAGGTGTCTTAGCAGGTAAGTAGGGCTCAAGGTGGGACTGGTGTCAGGGTTTGTGGGATTCTTATAAAGAGTGGTGGCAGCAGGATGCAATTGTGAGGTGATGAGCTAGCCACCTAATTGGTCTGCAGAGTTATTGTTATTGCGATCAATACCTTCAGGTGTCTTGCTAACATGCTTGTCATCCAGATCACTATCCATGTCCAATTCTTTCTCACTTCTGGTTTTTACTAAGGAACCTTTCAAAACGTCCTTTAAGTGGCATATTTGTATTCTCCCACTTTTGGTTCCTTTTTCTTTTCTTTCACCCACTACAGAAATTTATCTCCACCTCTGCTTGTGCCTTCCATTATTCCATTTGTGTATTTTCTTAGTATTGTAATGTCACATTCCGCAATAACTTTCAGCTCTTAAATGATGAGATACTTAGTGGAGGTGTGGTAAAATAAGGGGTGTTTTTAAATGTTTTAGTTATTTAGTAGTTTTCGCTCTACCTTTTAAGTCATGCCAGGTCTCAGTGTACGTGAGAAAGCATGCTCCGGCCTAATGTGGTGATCGCTGGCTAGGCTGTATTACACTAATCAGCAGGTCCTGGCTACAGCACACCTAGATAAGAGGGAAGCTGTTTATTGATAGGGAGAGGATTGTTTGGAGTTGGTTTTATTTTGCAGAAGAAACAGAATTTGAGTGATTGCTGGTGGGAGAGGTAACATGATTCTGGAAAGGGCAGCATTTGTCTGACTGGCCACCATTTAAAGAGGTTGACTTTAAGCCTGCAAAGGATCTGTGAAGTGACTGTGCTGTTGCTGTGGCTGTGCAGTGGAGGTGGTGAGTGGGAGGGTATGTTTGAGAACTAAGAGCTGGATGGAAGGAGGCGGCTTATGGTACCGCAGGCTCATGAAATGGGCAAGAGACCCTGGGAGGTGCAGGATAGCCATTGGCAGCAAAGGTTCAGATCCATGGGATGGATCATGGATGCAGCAGGCTGCAATGGGGAAGGAACCCAGCATAGCATCATTTGTAGATGGGCAGGATATCCTGGGAAGCAAGGAGGCCTTGAACAGTGCAGTTCTGTTCTTCATGGCACATCTCAGGCATCACTGTGGGATAAACATGCCTCCAGTTTTAAATGATGCATCTATACTTCCACTAATTTTACATTTCATCTTGAGTAAAAAAAGTTTTAAAAAAATTAACTTTTTGTTATATTTATGCATGGATGAAGAAAAGTTGTGTATTGGATGTTGTGGGGCAAAGGTACTTAGGGCAGCCATTCCCTTCTGAAAAAACTGCAGCACTGATGAGCAATATGTGATTTACACGCAGATCAATCACGTAGCAAATGGTGGGGATTGAGCCTGCAGTTTCTGATTCTTTTCTGTTCTGACTCCTTTGACCTTACTGTCTGGCCTTATGATTATTATATATCCTAAAAAGTAGTCATTATATGTCACATAGATAATGAGAAATTGTGCATCTTAAAAACATGCAAAATTAGAAGAAGAGCTAAGGAAGAAAGCTGCTCTCTTAGGCTACTCCACAATATTATCTTTTCTTTTTAAAAACAGTATTTTAAAAAGAAAATCATCTCTGTCCACACTAGCATTTTTTGATAGTTTATGAAAGTATCTCTGCCCACACTAAAATGAATGAAAATGCACATGGGCTAGCTGTTTGCCTATAACAGGCATGCAAGCATCAGCGGAAAACAAAGAAAATTTAATTCGTTTGCAGCTTACACTTAAACATGAAGAACAGCAATGGTGATTATGAAAAGCAAATCAAAAAGAAATATTATTTTATTTGCACTGACTAAAAAGTAGAATTGTTTTTAAGAGTAATACATGAGTATAAGGTAAGCAAAACGACTGAGGAAATGTGCAAAGATCCAGTTAGGGAAGGGCCATGTAATAAGCATTAACCAATCAGAGCATAATTAGAGTCTTCATTTTCAAAGTTCTCTGTTTACACCCAGCCACACTGCAATGCAGAGCCAGCGTTATTAGAAATACCGGGCTTTCTAAAATGTTCTCAAAGGTCTTAGTCTTCAGAGGTTAAAAGTGTCGGGGTAGTTTGTATGAATATCAGAAACGGAGTCTGTCAGCATTTTAAATTAAAACAGAATAGTGTGGATGTAGTGCTAGAAATGTTGACACATTATGAATGTTTTTTCAATCCATGAGAAGTGCATCTAATCTTAATGAAAAAACTGTTAGAGACATCAGTGTATCACATGGCATACTCACTCATACCAGGCTAGTTAAGCCTTTTGTATCAAACTTAAATATGGTCTTTAGAATGTTGGAAGAAACCCAATTCCTTATACAAAACCTACCTAGATGGGTATTTGTAGAACAGAATGTGAGGAAAACGTCCTGATTGCAAGTGGACCAATATTTAGCATGGATCTGAACCCAGATGCTTGGATGTGTTAGGGTAACATCCCAAAAAAGCGCATTAAGATGTTGCCACTCCAATTTAGGAAAGAGAGAGAGAGAGAGGATGGAAGCATGTGCTGATATAGCGTCTTGTCGCACCCAGCACAAGACAAACCACCTCAGACTTCCAGATTAGGACCCAAGTGCAGTGTGGAACAGTGTGAGGTTTTTTTTTTTATATAATACAGTAGCTGGAGTCCCAATCCTATCACCAACCCCTACATTTTCCCTGCAGGTTGGAGGGCCTACTTGCTTGATGCAGGTTAACATCATACCCAGGACAGAGCAATTGCAGGTTAAGAGCTTTGCTCAAGGGCCCAACGGAGTGGAATCACTTTTGCCATTTACTGGATTTGAACCAGCAACCTTCTGATTGCCAGCACAGATCCCTAGTCTTAGAGCTACCATTCCAACCCAGGATAGGGAACTCTGTAAATTAGAGGTGCGTACAGAGTGACATTGAAATAAAATAATTTATATATTGTAAATATTATGAACTTTTCCAGGTAAACGTGAGTTTTGCTAAAGAGGCAAAGTGTAAACTCTGACTGTGCTTCCTTGACCAAGACAGATGAGAAGTATTCCTTGGAAGATTAAGTGTAGTTCTTTAAGGTGTCTCTGGCTAAAAAAAATAGTGCACACTTCAAGAACAGCAAAAACAGCACTGATCATTTTTTGTTATATGTTCTATGGTACTTCTCCTAAAACTGGGAATTAAGTCAGATCAACCTGAAGGTAGATGAAGAGTATAGTGGTAAATGTCCAAGATCTTAAGATGCTAATCCTCATGCCTAGCGGCTCCCACCTGCTTTCCTAGGAGTGCCGTACTTGGATATTATGCTGATAGGTTGCTACAGGCAGAGTAAGACTGGAGCAGCTGCCAAGTTGTAGTTCAGTTTTGGCAGAGGTTTTGCAGTGGAAGTGGAGCAGGATGCCATCTTCTCAAAAGCTCATGAATGGTCATCTGTGCAGGTGTTTTAGTATTTATGCACAGCTGGTGCTTTTTAAAGTGGATAATGAAAAAGCCAAGTGGTTTTGTGCATTGGCACACTTATCAAACAAGCAGATAGTTCACGATTTGGAGGGCACATTTAGTATTGCCTTTGCCTGCCTGTAAAATCTCTCTTTTCTCTTGCTATCTTTGTGAGACGCCTCTACACATTCCTACTGCGGTCTTGGAGATTGTTGCTGGGCTGACTTTAACCCCTGCCGCCCCCAGCTGTAAATATCCTGTCTGGTTTTCAGTGACTGATCAATAGAGTTACGGCCGCTGCCATCTGCTGAGCCCTAAAATGGACTTTTTCTTTCCCTTATTCTTTTCTTTTTGCTCACTTGACTCAATTGGATCTTTCTGTTTGTGTCTGTCTCTCTTGTTTTTCACAGCCCGTTTTCTGTTTTTCTTTTCATCTTACTGAAATTCCAGCTGTTGCAAAGGTTTTTTCCTCTTTATTGTTTACTCTGCTTTTCCTTCCTAGTTGCACTGGGCTGTTATTTTATCACTATTGTTCTTGAGTATTCTGTAGGGTCATGACTAGCACAATAACTTTTCCATTATGATTTTCACCTTTATTTGCATTGTGACTGTGCTTAAGGAGGATTCTCTCCTTCTCTTTCTTTTTGCATTATAAGTGAATCTCTGCTATGTTGGCAAAGAGGATAATTGGCACTTTCAAGTGGTGCTTTCATTATTTCACTAGCATTACACCTTCTTCACTGAGCTTTAAGTTAAGATCTAGAAGTCGGTACTTATTGGTTAGGGACAACCAAACAGAGGATGTTGAACTGCTAGAGACATTAAAGATTCAGCCTGGTTATGCTCAAAGAGTGTGTTCAACAAATTGGTAATCTTCCACACGTGCAGAGTTCAACCTGGAACCAAAGAAGTTTTCATTTTGTGTACTATTAAAGGTTCAGCATCAGTTAGAATTACAGGCAATGTGGATGTCTATGATCTTGACACATCATGTAGGTTTTCCTTTTAACTAAATTCAATTTAAGGATGTTTTAAATGTAAAAAGATGATAAATGATTAGGCATATCATTAATGGTGTCATTTGATTAGGGTCACATAGATTGAGGATACTGTGGCTTAAGAGATTTAACATGAAGGTTTAGATTAATAAACTCCAAAACAGGGCCGCATTCAACTGAATTCTCTCATTCATGGAACTTTTGGATAGCCAAATTGTATTGTTTTTGCATTCATTTGCTACTTAGAGAAAATGTCAAAGATTACTGAAGATTTTTTTTTCATAGCTATGCACCATTTTGCAGTTGTCTTCTTCAGGTCTTTTGGGCTTGTATGTACAATTTTAAGGGGCTCCAGGTACAGTAGAGTTTATGTCCTTTTATGTGATCTCAAGCAGTCATCACCCCTTTTTTGATTGAAGCAATGTGCCCACCACAGGTTTGCCTTGCTGGTTTCCTGCTGAGTTGCGGATTATGCAATTATGTTTAGGGTCACACAGAGATCTAATAGTGGAGTCTTAATAGTGGTATTCTGTGCAGATGGATTTAATTTAATCTTTAAAGTAAAGCAGTTAGTTGGAACATGATAGCAGTTCTGCTTGGTTAATAGAAAAAAAGAGTGCCAGTACAATGGATTGATACATTGGAAAGATTAATCTTATCATCAATGAAAATGATTGGTACGCTTCATGTCCATGCCACTTATGGTAAAAATAAAACAAACAGGTGATTGAAAGATAGCTTATGTTTGCCAGATGAAAGGGTAGTCACTGATGTTTTGAACTTTTAAATACTATCAGACTGAGTTCAGAAAAATTGTGCACCCTGAATGTTTGTAGTAGTTCATGAAACATTTTTGAACAGCTTGGCTGAAGCTATACATTTTTTTAACTGTTGGTACATAGTGCTGTAGTGAATTTATCAGTTGGCCGCTATCATATTTCTTTTCTTGAGTATTTTTGCTAAATTCATCAAGTATTTTTTTGCAGATTCTTCAGTCAGTCTTTTTGTAACCACAGAGACATTACCAGCAGTCACTGATTAGTATATTTTTGTCTTTCTTTTCTGATAAAGACTATGTAGGCTTGTTTTTCCTTTTTGTGGTTCATTGGTTTTCTTTTTTATTTTTTGAATATCAGCATTTCTTTATTGAATTGGTTCATTTTACACTTCGGCTTTCAAGATTCTGCTGACCTCTGTCATTTCACTGACTTGGAGTGATTAGTTAATCTTCAACAAGGAAAAGTTAATGTTTCCTTTGATGATGATAATTATTATATTGTAGTGAGGTGTCTGTTCAGAACTATGATATCATGGCAAGGGGGCTGCCACAAGGCAGGGGTGGGACTTAATAAGGTCCTTGCATAAAGAAAGATCTATTATAGTAAAGTAATAGTTAGCATATCACTAGGGGAGGCTGCTTAAATATTCTTAGTGAGTGCTCTAGGAGTAGTTACTGGAGGAGAACTCCCCCACAGGGCACCCAGGGGGCTTTCTATATTATATGTTGGTCCCTGTTGTATATTTTGAAGGGCAGACCTCATAGGGGTTATTTGCTCCTTAAATGGAAAGTTGTTTATCTTTATACTGGTTCCAGTGTTGGCATAGTACACTGAAAATTAATCTGAAATGTTTGTGGCATTAAGTTGGTAAATGACACAGGAACACAGGCAACTATGAATGAAAATAGCATTAAATATCCATCTATTCTCTTTTTCAGCTGCTTTTTTCAATTTAAGACTACTGAAAGTGGCAGCCATTTCCAGAAATATACTGTACTGGATTGGAATCAATTTATGATAGGAAGTCACAAGGTTGTTATTAAATTGTAATTCTATAACAAAAACATTTTTAATTGCATTTCAGTTGAATTAAAAGTATTCCTTATGCTAGCTGAATAAGTTCTGGAAGGCAATTTGAATTAATATCATAAGATGAAAGATTCTTTAATTTTTGCTTTGTGCCCTCCCCCACCATAACATATTGTCTATGGGAGAGGAGCGAAAGCTTTAGATTTGTGAAAAATTTCGATCTCTGATTTTTGTCAGATCTTGATGTTTTAGGGTCCCTTGATATCAAAAACATTGATATCTCAATGATGGATGCGTGTCTGTCTGTGTGTGTGTCTGTGCATCACAATTTCTTGAGGATGCTCTAGAGCTAAAACGGCTGGATTGTAAAACACCAAACTCGACACTTAAGCCTGTTGTGAAATGATGATATGCTGATTAGTTTTTGAGCCAATTCATGCAAGTTAAAGAGGCACTCTTGAGCAACCCTTAAATACCGCAATTCTGCAATTAATTATGAATTCTTCTTCTCAGTTGCTATCGTTATGACCTAGTTTGTGATCAGAAAGATCAGCATTAGAGTAGTAAATAATTACTGAAATGTTATAGGATATTTTGGGTAACTTGGTTCCTATGGCGTAAATCCCACTGATGCTTACGTCCGAATTTTTAATAACTGCTCAGCAAGGATTTAAAAAAAAAAAAAAACACAAAAAGTTAATGCTGTGCATTATGAATTTTTAAGTTTTAACAGATATTTTTAACAAAGTTTCTCAACCAGATCTGATATTTATTACTTGGTAGGATGTGTTGAAAAATGACAGTATGTTGGTCTTAATCTGCATGCATAGTTAGAAATAGTGAAGTGAGTCAGTTGATCTAAAAAGTTGACTTAAAGTTGAAGCAAATTACGGGTGTTACTCTGTTAATAGCAATACAGTGACATTCGGTCAAATAGTTGCTCCCCATGAAGATTCACAAATATGTGCTAGTATTCACTGGTATTAGTGCTGGGCGGAATGACCAAAATTCTATATCACAGTATTTTTCAAAATTATATCAGTTTCACGATATTCAACGGTATTTTTTCCCATGGATGAGTGAATGTTAACCACATTTTCCACTGCAATTACTGCAGTAGACTGGCTAAGAATAACCAATTCCACTGTCATGAGAATTGTACATTGTACAAAAAAAACATTTTAATGTGCACATAAGTTTTAATACAGGTTTGCATAGCCCCATAAAGTGATAGTTTTAAAGGGCTGGCACTAATGAAGAGAACAAATCAAATTGCATGACAGTTGCAGTCAAAATATAAAACCTTTTTATTGAACAAATTTTGCAAATAACTTAAACTATGATTTTGTCAGCATATTTTCAACCATCCAAAGAGGCATTTAGATTTAGTAAAATTTCCAGAGGTGCATGTCAAAAGTTGTATTGCACTGAACCTATCTTAGAAAAGGAATAAATAGTAAATGATTTTTGTAAACCAACTACACTTTATGTTAATGTTAACAATCTCTGTCCACTGACATGTTAAAGTGACTTTTTAAACAACTTTACCATCATTAAACTGCATAATATTTAAACTAATAAATAACAACAATAAAATAGTGCAACGTCCAGTAATAATTCTATTACTTCAAGGCTTCAAACCCAGGTACATTGCACAGTATTCATCAAATATAAATAAAATAAAACAAGTGTAACTTGGTGATGAAATCTTTACCAACTGAACCATTATATTGCAAAATGCATTAATATGGACCTTGCTTCAAGCTAAGCTATATACATAAATAATAAAAGTGCAACTTGCATTTATAATGGTATATGTGGTATAGCGGGTCCACAGATTCAAAAAAAATTATGGGTAGTTTTTAAATCAAGTTCGCCGTGTCTGTCTCAGTGGGCGTGATTGCACGACTGCGGGGAGTTGATGAGGTAATTGGGGCGAATCACACCTGCACATGCAGGTGCGACCGTTCTCAATTGCTTCATCGGCTTCCTGCGGCGTGTGATTAAGGTGCTGCGCCCACAGAGACGTATATTTATGGGCTGGCAGGATAGGGGGAAGGAAAAAAGAAAAGTTAGAACAGAAGGAGGTTAAAGAAGGTAAATCGCAGTCATGGGAGACAATCCAGACACCAGGAAGGAAAAGGCAGCATGAGCTGGGGCTCCGTGAGGGAGCGCAGGTTGAGGCGTTGTAGGGGCTGGTTCGCCCCACTGATTATGCATGTAGAGTGGGGAGAGTGAGTGAGCGCAAAGGAAGACTGGAGGTGTTCCCAACCTTGGACGGTCTGGCTGCACAGTATGGCGGCAGCCAAGACGGGGGTCAGCAGAAAGGATTTTGTGCTGCAGAGGCTCCGCCGGCAACACCAGAGACAGGTGAGCCGGGGAGACAGAAGGTGGTGGGCTGCGATCGGTTGAGGAGAGAGACTGCATTTTAACCTTTATTTTAACGGATTTATTTATTATGGATTTTATCCCCACGTTTCATTGGTTTTATGGATTTTCTATTCGGGTACTGTTTTTTTGAACACCGCACAATGGACACTTCTGGTTTTACTTTTGACTCTTTTTAATAAAAGCACTTGAACACTTTCCACCATCCCCTGGCTTCAATGAGATTTGTCAGCTCATCTCAGTCATAACTATCGACGGTGTTGGTCCAACAGACTCCCATGTGGGAAGAGGGAGTCTGTAGGGGACTGGCATCATCACACTATTACACAGTACCCAGGTACATTACACAGTATTGAAAGAAAAAACATAAAACAAGTGCTACTTGGCTTGCAGTAATATCCAGTACTATAGAAACAGTATTCACACATTTGAACATAATGGTTAACATCTAACCCTTTAAAACCAAAGTATCTCCAGACAACAGACGTGACTCCTTTTTTCGGAAAAAGTTCTTCTGTGTCATCATGTTCAACTTTATCGTCTGCTACAGCTTCAGTTTCGGGAATGTTCTCTGTCCATTTTCACCACGCAAAACCTCCACTAACACATGTACTCCGTTGCATGCGTGTTTAGCGGTGTAGCAGTGAAAAAGATTCCCCCTTAAACAGTTTCCCACTGCGCCACGTTCCAAACGTTGTTTAGGTTATTTAAACCGGTGTTGCGGTATAAGAAAAATCCATATCGTAACAAAAATAAAAAACAGTTTTCGGTATCAACCGGTATACCTCCCAGAACTAACTGGTATGCTAAGAAAAAGTGCCAGTATGGTGAATTATAGTTTGTCATGAAATACTGAATACATCAGTAATTGATTAAAGTGTGTGGTGGGGGGGTTCCTCCATGAAGATGTCAGAAAAGGTGCCGGTATGGTGAAACTCGTTGTTGTGTTAATACAATTACAGGTGTTCATAGAGTGGAAGCAGGGAGAAGAGTTGGGTTGAGTCCATGGTGAAAATTAACAAACAGGTGCCTGTATTCACCAGAACACAAAGATGAGGTGCCAGTACTGAATATTGAAATTGGAAGAGATGCCAGTGCTGCCTGGGATTATAAGGTGAAGGTCTCTGCGGTGAGCTCAGACAGTTCTATGCAAAAGAACAAAGCTGTTTTGGATTATACAGGTACAGTAAATCGGAAAATTACTATGTTAAAATGAGTTGATTTGTAATGTGCATTGAGTGGCTAGAAAGTAATATTGAGATGTGGTTTCTTCAATGTTATCACTTGAAAGTGTACTACATAGGGAGAACTGCAGTTTGATAATTAAATTTGTATATCAGACATTATACTTTCTGCTTGTGAGTTTCTAACAGGATGAGGTGGTGAATTGAGTTCACCTGTTTTTTATTCAGGCTTATAAATGGAAAATAAAAGTTAGGCAGCACAGGACAGCTTGCTTTAACCAGACAGACTGTATTTAAATCACTCTCACAAAGTTCATGTTCCAGTGGACTTTATTTAAATTTATATGAAACAGAAAGTTTGGAGGATTGAGATCAGATGTTCACTTTTTAAGTTTATTGCATGCATTGAAAAGCTTTGGAGTTGAACCAAAATGTTGCATCTGCAGGGTTATTCAGTGTTAGGCCAATACATTTTGGCATGATGATTTCTTTGCTAGTTAGTGAAATGAAAGAAGGTATTTAGTCATAACCAATATTTTCAAATCATCAAGGGGAATTTGTTCTAAATCTGTCAGAATGTCTCTGCTGAAAGCCATAGATATCAACAGTAATAAAGAAAATTAGATCTTAAGCTGGTTAGGGACAGGAAACATAAAGTGCAATTAAGAAGATGATATTAGAACTGAAAGTCACCTATACCAGCCATTTCAAGATCTGTGTTAATTTTCTAGATATTCATTATATAAAGTCAGTCCTGAGTGCTGATGCTTCACTGCCCCATGTGGTCCATGGTTCAAATCCTAGCCCACTCCCCATGTTCAAGTGGATTTTCTGTGGGTGCTTTTGCACTCGCACCTTAAGTCATGTCAAAAAGGCTAACTTTACTGCCCCACTGGGTTTGGTCTGTGGCACCTGACACCTTGCCCAGATTTGGTTCTTTTCTTGGGACTCTTGTTGGCTGAATAGGTTTCAGTCCCCTGCACACCTGAAATGGAATATGTGGTTATGGACAACAAATGAATGATTATGCTGTATTACGTCAAATACAACCAATACACTGGAAAGATGTAATATTGACATGAAAATATCAGGCACAGTTAATATGATGATGGAAAAGATCATTTTAAAAGCCTATTAAAAATGGGTACACCACAGAAAATAATTCTACTTAGATAAGTACAAAATTGTTTCAGTGCAGTAATAATGTAATATTTTAAATACAAGAAAAACTGGACAAATTGAGACAAAAAAGCCCCTTCTTTATTGATACAGACATTTATATTTACACAAAAGTCTCATTCTACAGATCAGACTAAATGATAAGACTTGTACACTGTAAGGTGATATGAGGGCAAATCAAAAAGTAAAGGAAATTTGAAAATGAAGTAATAACTTCAACAGATAAAAGCTTACACAATACATCACGGTCATGGTGACTTATGGGTAGTTGAAACATGTACAGTACATTGCTCTGTCATTTCTCTAGTAGAAGCCATGGTCAAATGAACATGGACACTCCTCTGCATAATTGCACCATTGTTGAACAACGTGCCATAGTGAGATTTCTTTGGAGTGAAATCTGCTGATTCGATGAAAGGTGTATGCATGGGTAGAAAGGTTTAAAGTTGGAAGAACAAGTTTAACTGGCAAAGCTCAGTCTGGTGACCAACATCATACACACAACCCCTTCAACGTGACAAATACCTTCATCAGAAAAGACTGACTGATTACATTGCCTGCTGTTGCTGCACATTTCGATATCAGCTATGTATATCCACATGCCATAGTGCATGATGACTTGGGGCACCTAAACAGCTTACTGATCTGTACAGGCAACAGTGTGTGAAAGTTGAGACCTAGTTTCTGAAACATTATGAAGAAGATCTGAGTGTTTTGGAGTGGATTGTCACCAGAGATAATACATGGGTCCATCACTGTGAGCCGGAAAACAGGAGACAAAGCATGCAGTGGAAACACCCGTCTTCTCCAGTAAAGAAGAACTTCAAACAGCAGCCCTCCCCCAAGAAAAATATGCTTTAGAACATGAAGGATCCTACTCTGGTATGGTGCAGACCTGGATTGAAAAGCAGCTGAAAAGCTTCTTCTCCCAAGGAATTAAGAAGTTAGTGGAATGATGCAAGAAGTGCATCAACCTGCATTGAGACTATGTGAAGAAGTGATATAACTATTTTAGTGATCTGATACGACTCAGATTCACACCATTGTAGGAATTAGGGTGATTTGTTCATTTTTTTGGTGGGGAACCCAGGAACGCACCCAGCCTTGGCCCGATTCACACCACTCACACTCAGAGACACGAAATACAACAAATCAAATAAATAACTGTGAAGTACTGTATATTAAATGAAAAGGAAATTAAAAAAAAAAAAAAACAAATAAGCAGATAACCCTCCCCTTCTCCTATGGCGATAAGAAATACATCACACAACAATAAACACCAGTCCCATGTATCAGAAGCAATTGAAGCTCGGAGAGTGGCAGATCCTGTTAACTGTTCGTAGAGGTGAATCAAAACTTTGTCCTACTGTTTCTGAAGCATTTCGGGATGAAGCACAATGCAGATGGGCACAAGATAGAATCAAGACAGTAATCTAGGACAACCATGCATAATCCAAACAGGTGAAATGGCAATGGCTCTGACAGACAAACAACAGTAATTCTTCTCCGTCTATGTCTTGCCGGTTCCTGCATTTAAAGAGCCTGCCTTCTTCCCAGCCACCCCTGTGCCCTACGAAACTGTCCAATAGTGCAACACCCAATTGGCAGCTGGGATATACAGTTCTCTTGTCTGTAACACTGGAGAGTGTTGTTCACTTGGTTGGCTGTTGTGAAGGGGTTTCTCTTCACCATGGAAATGATTCTGTGATCATCCACCACTGTTGTCTTCCGTGGACGTCCAGGTCTTTTTGCGTTGCTTGTGCTTGCTTTCTTCCTCAAAATGTACCAAACTGTAGATTTTGCCACTCATAATATTGTAGCAATTTCTCTGATTTTTTTCTGTTTTCGCAGCTTAAGGATGGCTTATTTCACCTGCATGGAGAGCTCCTTTGACCACATGTTGTCTGTTCACAGCAAAATCTTCCACATGCAAGCACCACACCTCAAATCAACTCCAGGCCTTTTATCTGCTTAATTGATAATGACATAACGACAGACTTGCCCTCACCTGCCCATGAAATAGCCTTTGAGTCAATTGTCCAATTACATTTGAGCCCCTGAAATGAAGGGATTGTGTTTAAAAATGCTTTTGTTGCCTCACATTTTTATGCAATCTTTTTGTTCAACCCACTGAATTAAAGCTGAAAGTCTGCACTTCAACTGCATCTGAGTTGATTCATTTAAAATTTATTGTGGTAATGTACAGAACCAAAATTAGAAAAAAGTTGTCTCTGTCCAAATATTTATGGACCTAACTGTAATATATATAATAATATATGTAATATATATATTATATACAGTATGTAATGCAAGTCTTGGCTGTTTTGAATAAAGCTCTAGGACGCACTAGTAACAGTACTTCACACAGTTCTCACCATTTAGTAGAATATGACCAGCAAGCATTGCTTACTCCGTTATGATAAATAAGTCTCGTTATTCTGAAGTAGAAAAAGCTTTTGGAAACTGCCAAATCCAGATGTTCAAAATCTTCAGAGACAAACATGACAAAATGGATCAAAACATGAAAACCTGATGCTCCCCTTCATGCATAAGACAGTGGAAATCTAAAACAATCTGCTGGATGTAATTTGTTGCTGTCATTAAAGAATCAAAGGGAAACTAGCACAACATATGTGTTTAGTAACCATCTGAGGTTGATGATTTTATGTTTAATGTTCTGCGACTTAAGCTATACAGTGCATCCGGAAAGTATTCACAGTGCATCACTTTTTCCACATTTTGTTACAGCCTTATTCCAAAATGGATTAAATTCATTTTTTTCCTCAGAATTCTACACACAACACCCCATAATGACAACATGAAAAAACTTTACTTGAGGTTTTTGCAAATTTATTACAAATAAAAAAACTGAGAAATCACATATACATAAGTATTCACAGCCTTTGCTCAATACTTTGTTGATGCACCTTTAGCAGCAATTACAGCCTCAAGTCTTTTTGAATATGATGCCACAAGCTTGGCACACCTATCCTTGGCCAGTTTCGCCCATTCCTCTTTGCAGCACCTCTCAAGCTCCATCAGGTTGGATGGGAAGCGTCAGTTCACAGCCATTTTAAAATCTCTCCAGAGATGTTCAATCGGATTTAAGTCTGGGCTCTGACAGAGTGACCATCGGGTTCTTGGTCACCTCCCTGACTAAGGCCGTTCTCCCCCGATCACTCGGTTTAGATGGCCGGCCAGCTCTAGGAAGAGTCCTGGTGGTTTCGAACTTCTTCCACTTACAGATGATGGAGGCCGCTGTGCTCATTGGGACCTTCAAATCAGCAGAAAGTTTTTTGTAAACCTTACCCAGATTTGTGCCTTGAGACAATCCTGTCTCAGAGGTCTACAGACAATTCCTTTGACTTCATGCTTGGTTTGTGCTCTGACATGAACTGTCAACTGTGGGACCTTATATAGACAGGTGTGTGCTTTTCCATATCATGTCCAATCAACTGAATTTACCACAGGTGGACTCCAATTAAGCTGCAGAAACATCTCAAGGATGATCAGGGGAAACAGGATGCACTTGAGCTTAATTTTGAGCTTCATGGCAAAGGCTGTGAATACTTATGTACATGTACTTTCTCAGTTTTTTTATTATTAATAAATTTGCAAAAACTTCTAGTAAACTTTTTTCACGTTGTCATTATGGGGTGTTGTGTGTAGAATTCTTAGGAAAAACATGAATTGAATCCATTTTGGAATAAGGCTGTAACATAACAAAATGTGGAAAAAGTGATGCGCTGTGAATACTTTCCGAATGCACTGTATAAACAAGTCCAGAGTGTGTTATTTACAATGATTTATGTTGTTGGAATGATTAGGAAGTTGAGCTTACTCAAATTCTCCCAACTCTCACCCATTGAAGAAAGTCACTTAATATATCTCTGCTCTTTTACTGTGTACAGGTTTCTGGGTAGTTATGTTTTATCATTTATATAAAATAGAGTAATATTACATTGACTAAGAGATTTCACTGTAGTGTGTTTACTTCCAAAACTTTATAAAGTGATAAGAAAGAGGCATTGCGATGCAGGGTATGGTCTCCCTGGTTTTCTCTCTAAGTGGAAGCCTTCCTTGTTTATTCTTGAACTTTAAGCCTACCCCCAACACCATTTCTTTCTGATTCTGCAAGCTTTTCTTTCCATCTGGAAAATTCTGTACATTTGACAGCACATTAAACAGATCTTCTGCGGGACCTGGTCTGCTCCCACCTGTAGTTTCTTATTTATTCTTTTTTTTTTTTTTTATTACATAGCTCTGCATTATCATCCTTTCCATTCTGTTGTTTGTCAGTTTCCCTTTATGAAAAAAGGCTGTGGGTAAAGAGTGCACTTTTCCATTTTAATATTTTTTGCCCTTTTTTCAAGTTGTACTTTGTGCTAGCAAAAAGGGCAGTCTGAGCCAATGGGGAGAAATTACTGGGAGTGCATTTACTGTTATGTATTCTTTCCCATTTATCAATGCTTTGCCCTTTCAAAGGTTAGTATTGAAAATGCAGCTGGGACAAAAGCCATTTGAAATATGCTACAGTTGTTTAATTGTCAGAGTGGCACCAGGAATGAGACACAGGCCAGGATAAAATGGGCTCTATAGCTGGGCTGTCAAAAGTGTAGGGTTTTGTGATTTTTCATTCTGTATAATGTGCTTACTTAATTAACCTCTGGACAATTGTTTTCTTATTTCCCGTAGTCTTTACAGATCAATGCACTCTGAGTGTATTTATGTACTTCTGCATAATATACTGTATATGTGTTGTAATTCAACAGTACCAAGCTTTGTTATGGTGTTAATTATTAGAGGTGCTGTCCAGAGTAAAAAAATATATAAAAAAGAGAGCTTTTGGTAAACTGTTTTTAAATGCTCAAGCTGTCTTTACCTTAAAACCTCTAAAGACATAAACCACATATGCACTGGCATAAAAAGCAGAAAACCAGCTTATTGAGTAGTTTTGAGAAGTAGTGTCTGACACCCAGATTTGATTCAGCTCCCTTTTAAACAGTAGTGATGCAATGTATACCCTGTTAAATTTTCCTACCCTTCTTTAACTTTGCTGCTTGATAACACTATGTTGTTGATAAAGCTGATCATTCATCTACATGGCACTGTTCAAACAAAATGATTGATATTCCACATGGACGCCTGTGTCTTCTTGTCTCCCAGCTCCCACTCTGAAATGCTGATCCATCTGTGCTTATTATTAGGCAGAAGCCAACTCTGGTCAAAATGTAAGGCTTTCCAATGCCACATTCTTGCACACCTTGACATTAACTCATACAGGGGGTACAATTTAGTGTTACTGAGTCCAGCATAAAGATTGGATTGACACAGGAGACCTGACCAGAATTTACAGAGCAAACCAGTGTAGACATGGTGAGAAGCCCAAAAAAAATGTGTCTAAGCAATGTGAAGCTTTAGTGATCCTCATTGCTGTAGTTATCATAGTTTTGAGTTTGTGTTTAACATTCACTGGTAAAATCATCATCATATTTTACACATACAGGGAAAAATGTAAGCAAATATTAATGTCAAAAATCCAGGCCCAGTCATTTGGTGTTTGTGCAGTCCTCCTATGTCTTTATAGGTTTTCTCCTTGAATTCCATTTTCCACCCTCTTCTCAAGTATGTGGAAGATTGTTTAATTACAAACTATAAATTAGTCCAATATACATTTTTGGTTCCTGTCTGTGTCTGGGACAGGCTCCAGCACCCCATGATCCTAAAATGGGGGGAAAATGGCTTCAGGAAATTGATACAAGTGAATTCCCCTTACATTGTAAAGGATATTGACTCTATCTTTCCATCCATTAATTTTTTGAGACCACTTAATCCAAATACTGATTCTTCAGCAGCTATAAATTGTAATTTTACTTGTTTATTTCTTTACTAAAAACTGTTCTTGGTGCTGTTTTATTGAATTCCATCCATCCATCAAGTATCCAACCCGCTATATCCTAACCACAGGGTCACGAGGGTCTGCTGGAGCCAATCCCAGCCAACACAGGGTGCAAGGCAGGACGCCAACCCACCACAGGGCGCGCGTTATTGAATTATAAAGCGTTATTTCTGAGAAGCAAGACACAAGACCTCACATGGTGTAGATGAAAATGTAAATGATATGTGAGGTTGTGGACATGTGTCTCATGTGCTGTTGATAGTAAAATAAATGCAGTCATAAGAAAGAAAATGTAAAAATAGTTTATAATGGGTGATGGTGCCAGAGAGTGACAACATTTTGCATGATGGTCAGAATATGCAAAGAGAATTTCAATGTACACTGTGCTTTTGATGATACTATTTCTACCTTGGGAAGGTGTATAGAAATAAAGTGATGTATTCAAAGTTTTGATTTTTCTGTGGCATTCACCATAGCATTCAAACAAAAAAGCATGTTCATCAGTTGCAATGAAATTAAAACAAATTTATATTTACAGCAGAGAAATGGACTCATGTCTGTTGAATTATCAGAGATATACAGTAACTGTATTCTTCTTTTCTTTTCTAAAATGAACTCTGAAGTTGCTTATCTCCTTTCTGGTAATATTCAGGTTGACAAGAATGAGTAGAATGAAAGAGGCTATAGAGTAGTTACTACTGTAATATTTTGGAAGAAACCATACTAATGTAAGTAAATCACTTGATTATGACTGCTGCTCAACTTCCATTTTAAGGTGACAAAATAAAATGAAAAACTGAATAGCACTTGATCAGCATTGTTGAATAGGAGATGTATATTCACCTTACATTCAGGCTGTTCCATTCAAACTTTTATGTTAAGGTCGGGGTTATTACTGGAAGAGTTTAAAAAAAAATCAAGATTGATAATTTTTTTTATGTTCTTTTCAAAAAGTCTAATTTTTGTTAATCCAAGTACCACCTTTCCACTTGATTTATTATTTAGTTATCCTTGCTATCCATTGCCTCTTTACACATTTTTTCTATGAGTCCACTTACTGCATGTTGCAGTCTTGTGATTGACTGGTAGTGAAGTTTAACAGGTACTTGGAGACAGAAACGTTTTTATTTCCTGTAATAAATGTACAACTGACAGATTCTGATTAGGGTTGGAAAAGTAGAAAGTACTCTTTCCTAATTATTTGTGACTGTTTTTTCTTTTTCATTATTGGTCTAGCAGGCTTGATGCTTAATACAGGAAGGCCACACCCTAGGTTTTAGTTTACCTTTAAGGTTAACATTAGAATAAGCCAGGCCACGATAAAGGATCGGTAAAGGAAACCCAGGATAAGTGACTTGAAAAATGAATGGATAAGCAATAAAAAATAGCTTGGTGTGTCAACCATAATATGCACTTCTTTTATTCTATATACAAGAAAATTGTGACAAGAGTTCATTCAAACCAGGCTACAGGCCAAAATGAATTTCACAGCCAAGTTTTTTTTTGGCAGTCTAAAGTTAAACATGTCCAAACACTCCTAAGGTAACATATGAATATAGTGAAATGAAGCAACCAAGGCAGTGGATTCCTGACTGCAGTTGCAGGCTTTTAGTACTTAGATGTGTTGGACCAGGAGACAGCAGAGTATGGCTTCAGGCTCTCAGAAATGCTTCTTGTATTACAAAATCAACTTTAGAAGAAGGAAATCAAAGGAGGGCATTGTGAAGTGGGTCATTACATTTTGCACAGACATTATGGAGAGTAAAAAGGGAATCTATGTGCATTTGGAGGTTTAGAAGTAAATCGATCAGCTTCCCTTTTTTCAAGACATTTATCCTTCAGTGTATAAAATCAACAGTGCAACATAGTGATGCATAGATGGATGGATGGATAGAAAAATAAATAACAGATTATACACATAAATTATAAAATTGGGAGGAAGTATTAAATTGGCTTATAGAAGTGGGCAGAAAATACCCTCAGAGAGACAATATAGAGGAAAGAGCCTCTGACTAAAAGCGCTCCAAGAGAGCGCCTTCTGGAGGAGATGAAGAGAATTTTTCATGATGGCATCCAGCTTTGCCACCCTCCTCTTTTCAACAACATCTAAAAGTGTATCTAGAGCAGAGTTAAACCTGTAATGGAGAAGGCCCTCCCTATGTTTATTCAGGTATTGGGCATTTTTTGAACTCAAGTTGCTTCCCCAGGAGACCACAGGATAGAAAAATGTACTGGCTCCTATGGACTGATAAAACATATCCAGCAGCATGCTGCACACATCAGAAGACTTGAGTTTTCTCAGGAAATACAGTTTGCTCTGGACTTCTTGTACAGCACCACTGTGTTGTCAGACCAGTCTAGTTTGCTGTTATGTGAACCTACAGGTACTTGTATCTCTGCACCACTTCCATATCATCCCCTTGTATAGTGACTGGTCTTAGAGATTCTTTGGCACACTGCAATTCCACTACCAACTGTTTTGTCTTGCTGATTCTGAGCTACAGGTGGTTCTCCCTGCATCAAAAGACAAAGTCCTCCTCAGGACTGCTGTAGTCCAACTCATTTCCATTTTTAATGCAGCCTATGATGGTAGATTAAACAGGAAGGGAGAGAAGAGAAGTTTCATGAAGTGCTCCGAGATTACTCATCACCATTTGCTGTCTGTTTTTTAAGTAGTCCATGATCCCGGAGACTGTTGGAATCAAGATGCATAGATTTTAACTTTTTCCTCAGTTGATGATGCAGAATAGTGTTAAAGGCACGGGAAAAATCCAAAGACATTATCCTACTGCATGTTAGTTTAATTAGTCTTTTAATTAGTTCGATGTAAATGTGTAGGATGGGCTTGTTCACTACCTAAGCTTTTTCCTGCTTTGTGCATCACAGCTAGGTAAACAAAAAAAAAGGGTTAAAAAACAATGACCTGAAGAAGAACCAATCAACAAAGTAGAATTGCCTTTGGAAGAACATTTCAGATTTTCCTATAAATATAAATAGAGGACAAAGATAAAGAGTAGAAGTAGTAAGATGTCCACACCGCATAAATGGATTTGGGGAAAAAAAGAAATGCAATTATAGCGAAGAATTGTCTTTGCAAGTCCTTGCTAGTGTTATCCTCAATAGGATCTGCGATCACTTGTTCACCTACAAAATCTACTTTTTTTTAGATACAGCATCTATCACCAGGTTTTGTCTGTTAGCTAATTTAACCTTGATACTTATTTAGAAACATTACTATGATTTTTGTGTTGTAATAGAAATTATGAATCATAATTATTTTTTCTCTTAAATACTATTAGCAAAATACAGCCACACTTTTTTTGCAAATAGAAGACTAAAGTGGATTAATTTGTTTTATGCACCAATTTGCAAGCAGTTTAAGATAAAATGTATGTGTATCTTTTGACAAAATTGACCTACTAGCCTTTAGTCCTTCATCTACAATATTATCAGACACACTCAATCCAGCTCATGTGTGCAGGGCAGGAACCCACCCTGAGTTGGATGTCAGGCCATCACAAGGTAGATTTATGCACACAGCCATACAGGCCCAATATTTAGACACTGATTAATTTGACTGTCACATTGTTGGAGGAAGACAGTATCTGAAGAACAAATCACAAATTCAGAGGAGAAACAAACTCTTGAAAGACCGTGTCTAGACTGTATTTGAATGACCCTGGGGGTGAGAGTTAGCATCACTAGATGAGGCAGCAAATCAGTAATTCACAGAAGAATTGTGTTCATATTTATACAATTGGTTCATGCCTGCTGGTTAGTTTACTTGTTACTAGGCACACAGTGAGAATGTGGTGGGGGACACAATAGGCAACATTGTGGGTTACAATCTAAATCACTATGCCATGTTGCTAAAAATATTTAATGGAAAATAACTTTCATCTGTCCACTTCCTAAACCTGCTTATTTCTGTATATAAGGTACCAGGATGGTATAACTTGCCCCAATAGCATCCGACACAAAGGAGGAAAAAACCTTAAACAGGGGCCACTACACTGTAGGACAAACTCACTCACAGCAGGTCTGCTTCAGTTGTCCTGCAGTACACCCCTTTGGGATGGGGGACTAAAACAGGGGTAGCCGCAAAACAGAAATTCACAAGATTTAACCATAATGACGCTGGAATATCCTCCTGGATTCTGAAAACCTGTAACAGAAGCGGTAGGTTAAAAAAATAATTATTTATCTTAACTCAATTCTTCTTTTTGTAAAAACTTGATTGCTTTGTATGGATTGTAATAAAATTAATAATAAAAAAAATAATAATAATGATTTATGTCTAGATGATAATTTTTATATATGCCATGCTCACTGTCATCCCAGATGCCTAACATCTTAACAATTTTCTGCTTAATAAACATGAAGTTCATAGCATTGGTCACTTGATTCAGGAGTAGGAATTGGCCTCAATGAACACCACAGCCAAAGAAGGTTGTCTTCATTGTCTGACAGGTCAGCTAGCAGAAGGCTCTGCAACAGACAGACGTCCATCTATGAACATGAAGGAATATATGCGAAAAGGCCAATTTTATGTGTTTAACTGTAAAGTACAGGTGGTTTTACAGATCTTGGAAACCCAAGCTGAAATAACATCAGGATCAAACATAAGGTGAATACTAACAGCTTGCTTAAATACTGTTTAAATCAGTTCAGGTGCTTATTTAGCTACAGATGTAAGATTATTACGAGAACATGTTGTCTGGTAAGCGCCAAATGCCACCAGACGAAACATAGCCAGCAAGAGTGTGCAGGAAAGCACTTGTGGCTTTATAGAAACTCAAAGACATCCTTGGTTTTCTTGCTATTGTCAGTGCAGTGGGACTTAATAAGAGTGTCTGAAAATTGGTCTTGTACGTGTCTCCTAGTTTAATTGAGGACTATTTGAGTGCACAACCTTATGTTTGATATAGTGTCTTTCATTTCTAGCAGTTATATAAATTCCCTACTAAAGCAATATGTTTTGTACTGTATCATGTGGTACAGAGAAGGTATGTGTCAAAATCAGAATTTATTATAGAATGTTTTCCTAAAATCCTTGAAAGGGGTAAGAACCAGGTAAGGACTTAATAAGGTTTGTGAATCTGAAGAAAGTATTGGCTCTCATCAGGAAGAAGGTTTTTTCTTGGTTTCTTTTTTAGTCTAATGGTTAATTCTCTGTGGATCCCTTTTCCTGCACTTTTTCTTATTAAGATTTTTTCTTTTCAGTTTTTCTTGGTATAAATGAGTGTTGGCCATTCTGCTGAAATATGCTGCATACAAAAGAATGCTAGCTTTCAAACTGAGCCCTCTAACATCCTGCTTTGGGTCCAACCCCAGGATATATACTCTCTTAGTGCATTCCTCTGTTGATTGATGAACCTTGCCTGTTGTTAAGACCATTTTCTATTCGTTTTTTCTGCTGCTCTTTTTGAATATCTTTTTTTTCCCTTTTTGGAATAGCAGATGTTGGAAAGTAACTGTAAATGTACTTCTCATACCAGAATGTACTCTTCAACATCAATCCTAAATTTATAGACTGGACACTGATGTCAGCGCATTATATAATGATAAAGTCCTTTTTTTCTTGTTTTTATTTTATGTAGTACAAACCAATAAATATTAAATGCTAGGAGAGTACTTGCGTGTGCATTTGTGTGTGTGTATGAAAGTATATATGTGTATATACTCTGTAGAATTATACATATAAGTTTACTGGCTGTGAAATTTTCTAAGAAATTGGACATCAGTTATAATGCAGTCTTTTAATCTGATGTATGAGAAATACTGTGTGACTAAATACTTTTATGTACATAATCTGTGTATTTATTTTTAACCGGGGCTAACATTATTTGACAGGAGCTTCATAGTCTTGAATATGGTATATTGAATTGTACCTGAGTAAAACATTACATCAGTTACTAATTGTTCTAGTGACTAACTTTAGCTTTTGTTGATGGTCATTTCAAAACACAATTTTACAGAAAAGTTTATTCTTTTTAACTGAAATAGAAAATTAGTAGGGATAATATGAATTTGAGTATACTGTATTATTATTATTATTATTATTTTATTAGCTCAAAATGTCTTTTAGTGTTTTTCAACAGTTGTATATTCAGACCTCCATTTTTTTTTCCTAACACTGGATCACGGCTTTTTTTAACTTATTAAAAATGTCAATGACCATTTTGGCTGCATATTTAGGCAGCCCATACAATGAATGGAACATTTTTAATTTTGGTGTTGTTTTGTCTACTTGTTGAAGTGGAAGAAAATAAGGGGTGGTAATGCTTTGGAGAATTCTTAACCATTTGAGAGATATTAAAATCCGTAGCCACGAATGTAGATTTAAACTGAGATGGAAGAAGCAGGGATTCTGTAGATGGGAATATACAGGATGGGCCATAAGTTTCCATACATAGGAAAATAAACATTTTTTTATAAAAAAACATTTTTATTTATATAATATGCTCTACATGACTGCCATTGTTTTGAAAACACATTTCAATACGTGTCCACCACTGCTGATGAACACGTATTAGCACAGCTGGAGTTATGCTTTTAATGGCGTTGGTGATACGTTCCCTAAGATGATTTATGTTTTGTATCATTTCCTGATACACCATGGCCTTCAAATGCCCCCAAAGATAAAAATCAAGTGGGGTGAGATCTGGGAGGCCACTCAGTATGATTTCAATTCATTGCTCTTTATTCAAACGCATTTTTTAGGGTATCTGAAATATTAAAAATAAAATGTTAAAAAGCATATGTATGGAAACTTATGGCCCACCCTGTATATTAGAATGATTATGGGTTAGGGCTGGGTGATGTCGAAAAAAATCTTTTCACAACAATCTTTTCATATCAATCGATATCGATATAAATCAAATCACTATTTATCTCAATCTTGTAAATGAACTGTAGAACATTATACAGCTCTATTTCAAATAAATAAGGAAGGTATATATAATAAATCAAAATCTTAAGTGTTATAGGAGAACACAAACAAAATGAAGAACTAAATTCTTTGGACAATTCCAAATAAATAAAAAAGATAATACGAAATAAAAAAGTCTGAATTCTGACTAGTGAAAAGCTTTCAAGTTTTACAGGAGAACACACTAAATTTGTTGGTCAACTCCAAATAAATAAAATAAAATCTTAATACTAAAATTCTAAAATCTTAAATCTAAAACTAAAATATTAAAGCTTTCTGGTTTTACAGGTGATCCCAAAGTAAATTGTTTGGTCAGTTCCAAATAAATAAAGTAGGTTTTAATACAAAATAAAATCTCAAAAAACTACCTCTATACTGTATTCATTTGTCTTTGTATCTATTGTGGCCCAGGAGGACGTGAGGAGGGCTTGTGCCTCCTCCAGACCGCGAGGGGGCGTCCGTCCTGGTTCTGTTGGGGGCCTCGGGTAGGGGGCTTTGAAGGCATGGAAGCCCTACCCTGTAGGGGCCCGTGGTCACCGCCAGGCGGCGCCCAGATGCAGGTTTATCCCGTGTGGTCCTCGGCCGGGGCTGGAGCCCGGCCGGGACGCCTTAGAGGACCAGAGGAGGGCATGTGCCTCCTCCAGACCGAGTGGGGGCATCTGTCCTGGTTATGCAGGGGGCCTCGGGTAGGGGGCTTTGAAGCCGAGCCCTGTAGGGACCCGTGGCCACCGCCAGGCGGCGCCCCAGTGCCTAATTGTCCCAGGAGCCCGGCACTTCCGCCACACCGGGAAGTGCCGGGGGGAAGACGACCGGGGAGACACGGACGGCTTCCGGGTGCACAGCCGGCACTTCCGCCACACAGGGGTGTGGCCACCGCTAAGTGCCGGGAAGCAGCTGGAGCCCATCTGGCTCGCCATAAAAGGGGCCGCCTCCCTCCAGTCAGCGGTGGAAGTCGGGAGGCAGAAGGACGGAGCTTGAGGAAGGACTGGAGGCGGCCAGGAGAAAAGAGGCACAGGACTGTGTGGACTGGACTTGGGGGAATCAGTGCCAGCAGCACTGGGGTTCGTGAGTGCACGTGACTTTTATAGTTGAGTAAATAGTGTGAATAAAGAGTGTGTTGGGTGCAAAAATGTTGTCCGTCTGTCTGTGCCGGGGCCAGCGTTCACACTATACTTTCCTTTGTATAGATTCAAACTATTTTAAATGGTTGGGAAACAAACCCACAAATAAATAGATAAAAACATTCTATATATATCTCCTGCACAAATTCAAGCAGCTTTCATATGTAAACAAAGGATAACATAAACAAAATTGACATATTCACTCAATTGTGGTCAGCTTATGCTCCAAGACAAAAAAAGACAACACTATATTTGTATATAATTCTGCTCACCAACTTTCCAATAGCTGAGTGAAGTAGATGCCCAAAGCACTGCACCTGTGTCCAGTTGTTTAGTGATGTGGCCTTTGCTATATTCATCCCACTGTCTGTTGTGATGCAGTTTGTCTTCACTCAGTCCTCAGGATGCAAGCTTTTGTCAGTCCTAAAGCAATGACTTCGCCTGTATGGTCTTCTGGAAAGTAGGTAGTTTAAGATATGTTTTTAAAATCCCAATAATGGTCTGTGAAGTGGGTAGTGAGACTCAGGTATGGTTCAGATATGCGACTTGACCACAAATCCAATGTGGCAGGAAAGTATGGCACACTTTGCAGCTCTTTATCAACCAACTCTCCACATTCTTAGTTTAGTTGTGTTTATGCCCCTGAGAGAAATGTTTATGGTCAGGGAGTTGGTAACGAGGGTCAAATACTTTAATCAGCCTTTTAAATCCAACATTTTCGACCGTGCTTACTGGCATCATGTCTTTTGCAATAAAGTAGGCTATTGCATTTGTGATATCACTGTGCCTCTTTGTTTTTTTTGTCGTAAGGCATGGTACTGAAGAAAGTGGACACTGTGATCTGTTGTTGCGTAGGTATCACACTGGTTGTTTAGTGAGACCACCAGCACTTGCTTGGGTCTGGGACTGTAAAGTCTTGCATTGTGTGTCCTAAAGGATGGCACTGTTACAGATTATATTACCTTTCTTTGTGGGAATGTGCTTTCAAAACAATTTGCCATGCATGCTGCTCTCCTTCTTGTTGGACTTTAAATAGCCAAAATATCTCCACCGTACTAAATACCTCTGGCCCTACTTTTTAACAATGTCCTTGTCTTTTGACCCTTGGGCTGTGTACATTGGGGTGTCTTCTTTGGTAACACTGATTTTTTTTTTTCAAGTTTTTGTTAATATTTTCTGTTGTCATTTTTTCTTTTCTCTTGCTCCCACTCCTGACGTATTGGTGTGCATGGTTGCACATGTGCTGCTAATAACTGCTACTCCTATGCTCAGTGCTGTGGACCTCAACCTAACCTAACATAGCTGTAACTCTATCCGAGCCACGTGATTGGTTTAGCATGGTGCTATTCTCATTGTCATTGGCTTTTCTTGTTGTCTGACAAAATATAGTTGAATGAGTTTTATTGACATTGTATCGACTGTGTCTTATATTTCTATCGAGGAAAAATTATTTTCTGATAACTATCTTTAGGGTTTTATCGCCTAGACCTAGTACATGGGGAGACTTTGTGAGAAGTGCTAGTACTTTGAGGGCAAAAAGGAGTGAATATTGGCACTGTGTTTGGCTTTCCTCCTGTAAATGTGTTTTAATGACATTTTTTATGGCTATTTTAGGAGAATTTTTTTTTCTTTTTAAATACAAGCGTCCCATATGCGTTGTGAGGCCAGCACAACTTCCTCCAGAGTTGTAACAGCCAGCATTGATGGGACCACCCCCCGGTTATATAATTCTCATCATCTGTATTACAGAATCAGTGGGAGGGGTTACTGTGCTTATAGTAAAATATGCAGGTCGATCTTTGAGTTCCAAGTCAATATAAGAGAAAGAGGCACATGCCTTATGCATGCATTAATAATTAGCCACGTAGCGTGGCGAGAGTGAAAATAAAACAGACAGTTTGGAGAGCCTTCAGTGCGACTTAAAAAAAATAGAACAAACCAGTGGCATCAATTCTGACACTTCACTTTGAATTTTCTGCCTTTAAAAGACCTATATATTTTTCCTGACTTTTTACTATAATTTTGCCATTTCCTTTTTCTATTGACGAAATATATGATTGTGCATCTCTGGCTGCATTTCTTCTTTGATCTCATAGAGATATGGTGGTGCTGTGGTTGGCACTGTTACTGCACAGCTCAGGTCACCTTTTTGGCCTCAATAATTGGTCCAGGATAGTTGACAGATGTTTCCCTAGCTCTCGGGGACACTTTAGAGACGACTGCTCCATTACAGTCCTGTCGAATCTAGTTCAGTTATTCCTTCCCCATTGACATTAATGCATTTCACCTAGTTCGGTGAATATCGCAAACGTTTCTGTGATTTCGAGGAACTCATGGTGAAGTGAACTCAGCAATGTTTGCTCATCACTAATAGGGATGCCTAGTGCCCTAAATATACTATCCTGCCAAATTTCAGTGTTTTAAGGAAAAAAGAAATAATTTGTTTTTGTTGATGAGTGAATGATTCCAAATTTTGGCCATTTTAACCATTTCTTTTTGTTTGCCAATTTCAGATATGCCTTTTTCTTTGAAGTTCTGCGTAAGCTATGCATCTGGGATTTCTGTTCTATCCAGTTTGCCTCCTTTTTCTCAAGACCGTAGTTAGACACATTTGTATGAAATTTCCAATTTTTTGTCAACTTGGCGTAACATTCATTTTCCAAAACAGTAATAGACTAGCATGTTTCTTGAGGGCGCTGTTCTGTGTTGGCCATAACTGAAGTTTAGGAATGCCAATACCTTGCAATCCAAAGAAAGACAGTGTACTTTATTAAACATAATGAACAGGTTTCAGCTATATTGAAACCGTTACAAAAGTTTCTCAAACAGTTTGCCTTTAAACATGATTATTTAAAGATGAGCCTAGAAAGTTTACTGTTCAGTCATTGGACTCCACTTAGTTTGCGGCAAGTAAATTGAGCTAACAATCACAGCTATCCATGAAGACCTATTTGTTAACCAGGTGCTTCCAAGAAAATTTCCACCACAGTTGCCCCTTCAGACCATGCATAATAATAATAATAATAATAAGCTATTATTATTATTATTATTATTATTATTATTATTATTATTATTATTATCTAATGCAATGATGCTTTCCTATTCTTTCCTCTTTCTCTAAGTGGCCTATGCCAGGCAGCCTGTTATCATCTTTCAGTCTCTTCTGCCCCGGTCATTTCTTGTAGCCTAGTGTTTTAGTTATTGGACTTGAAACTCAAGGCTCCTTAGAGTTATGTCTTTCTAACACTGAAATTCTCTTAAACTTCTAGCTTAATGTGCACTTGCATTTTATAAGTAGGACTGATATATGAATCAGTGAAATGAATGTGATAAAAGTTTTCTTGGCATTTTACCTTGGCCATTCCAGGTTGTACTCTTTCCCAATGTTTATAAAACACCTTTTTTTCCAGAACACTTTGGTATGTCGCCCAAAATATAAAAAAAAAGTCTGGAAACAAAAAGAACATTGTATAAACATAAATGAAAACAGAAAGGTGCTATTTAAACAACAATCCCAGACTTTGTGTTAGGTTGTTATTAGGAGAATTAAAAGTACATTTGGAATAAAATGAGGAAAAATATTTTTTATGTTCCAGCTATAAAAAGTGGTAAGATCTATAAGTCTATAAAATGTCTTAAGTATATAGTATAGCATATACTGTTTTACAGAATGTTATAACAAAATGTATACATTTGTATAGCTTACTGAATTAAACAGATTACCCTGGCTTCCTCCCTCATTCCAAGAATTGTACTTAAGGTTATCTGCCAACTCTAAATCGGCCTGGTGTGAGTGAGTGTGCATGTATACTGGTGTCTCATCTGAGGCTGGCTTTTGCCTTTTGCCTGATGATGTCAGTATAGGTTCCAGCTCATCATGACCCTGTAATTGTATAATTGCGTTTATTTTGTGTCTAATGTTGCATTCTTGTAGTGTCACCTTTGACAAAGCATAAGGTGATTGAATTTGAGATCAGCAAACACCTCAAGCCCCATTATATGTTTTTTTTATGCAGAAAAAAAAAGAAATTAATTTCCTGTAGGCTTTGTGGTATTAAAGGTGACTTCTGCAGTCACCTTTATTTTTTGAGGATTAGCTGGGCATTTTGAAAACTAGATAGTCTTTTTATTTTGGGAGGCACAGAGTGGATCGGCTGTTTTTTATTGGGTAAACAGAGAACAACTGACTTTAATATTCACTGAAATGTAGAAAGCTTCTAATGGCCAGTGAAGAATGTATACTAAGTCAAAGAACAACAAAAAAAAACTTTTAGAACGGTGTACACCAAGTGAAAACTTGTAACTGTTATCACTGTAAAAGCCAAAGGAACTTGTAGTGATGGGAGATGCATATCAGAGCTCCAGCTGTAGCTTCAGCATGATTAATGTGGCAACATACAAGCTAACAAGTGAAATCGTATGTGATCCTTGATGGTGCGGTAACAGCATGTGTGTTGCTGATAACTCTTTGCTCAAAATTCTTAATATCTGGTGGGGAAAAAAAGGGTTTTCTGTCTTATTGAATTACTATAGGACGGGTGGAACTCTCATTGTTTCTTTATAGCCTCTCCCTCATGCTGGGTGGAATAAAAATCATTTTTATTAGTTGCTCTGTGGGAATATTTGGGCCGTTATAACTTGGATCAGGCTGTAGACTTCATGTTTTAGTGAAATATATACTTACTTTCCTGGATTTATAATATATCAATATATAAACATAGATATTTATTACTAAATCACCTGGCTGTAAAAATAAATAGCGACTTACAGATGCCACTTGTGAGGCATTTCTTTTCTAAGCCTCCTTTCTTTTAGTTTGGCCCAGGATCAAGTTATCTTGGAGATCTTTTGAGACATCCTAACACCATGCATCTGGTTATGACATAATCTGCCCTGATTTATCCTTTGGGAACATCCATTTGATGAGGTTTGATTTTCAGCTATCAACAGAAATAAATGTTTTTAGTAGCTAGAGCAAGTTGTACACATATGTGGTGCTTACTTGGGCACTATTTTCTAGAGGCCCCAAATGGGGCCTTTAGGAGTTGCCTTTAGCTTGGCTTTATGATTTTAAAGTTACTTTGCCTGTATGCATGAAATTACATTGTTTCAAATAAGTATTATTACTATTACAGAGCTTTGAAAAAAGTTACTGAGTTAGGTTTATTATGATTTGAACAGCTAGGCCCATAAATATTTGGACAGAGACAACATTTTTCTAATTTTGGTTCTGTACATTACCACATTTAATTTTAAATGAAACAACTCAGATGCAGTTGAAGTGCAGACTTTCAGCTTTAATTCAGTGGGTTGAACAAAAAGATTACATAAAAATGTGAGGCAACTTAAGTATTTTTTAACACAATCCCTTTATTTTATGAGCTCAAAAGTAATTGGACAAATTAAATAACTGGAAATAAAATGTTCATTTCTAATACTTGGTTGAAAACCAGTGCTTGCTTTCTTTCTCAGGATGTACCAAACTGTAGATTTTTCCACTTGTAATATTGTAGCAGTTTCTCGGATGGGTTTTTCTGTTTTCGCAGCTTAAAGATGGCTTCTTTTACCTGCATGGAGAGCTCCTTTGACCGCATGTTGTCTGTTCACAGCAAAATCTTCCACATGCAAGCACCACACCTCAAATCAACTCCAGGCCTTTTATCTGCTTAATTGATAATGACATAACGACAGACTTGCCCACACCTGCCTATGAAGTAGCCTTTGAGTCAATTGTCCAAATACTTTTGAGCCCCTGAAATGAAGGGATTGTGTTAAAAAAAATGCTTTAGTTGCCTCACATTTTTATGCAATCTGTTTGTTCAACTCACTGAATTAAAGCTGAAAGTCTGCACAACTGCATCTGAGTTGTTTAATTTAAAATTCATTGTGGTAATGTACAGAACCAAAATTAGAAAAAAGTTGTCTCTGTCCAAATATTTATGGACCTAACTGTATATTTCACAGAAATTTGCTTTGTAAATTAAAAGCCTGTTTGTTCTTATTCTACCTTAAAATTCAAGCCACCTTACTCAGTAGTACAATATTTAACTTCCTCCATAATATTTTCAATCAATAATACAGATTTGGCCTGCATATGTATATTCAATGTATGGTTTGAAGGTTTACCAGATCTCTGGAGCTGTGATTCAGTAAGTGTGAAATTCATTTTCATCCATTTGTTCTTTATAAATGCATGCATCAGATTATAACCCATTATATAACAGTGTCAAGCATGTTACTGAGGGCTCAGTTCATCATTTCACTTGTTGCGCAAGTCTCTGTCTTTCTCTCACTGGCACAATATCATTGTAAGTGAATAACAATTGAATTGCAGTACTGGCCTATGAGGACAGTGCATGCTACATCCTGGAGCTGTCACTGGCAATTTATGAAATTTCTGTCTCATTTAAAAAAAAACAGCCTATTTCTACAACATATTAAAATACCAGTCGTGCAGTGAATACACTTGACTTGAGCATTCATAGTTTTCATCCTCTTTCTCTGTACGTTTAGCATTCATTTGCTCAGAGGTTTTGCACTTGCTGCTTCCTGAGCAGCTCTTTTTTTCTCCACCCTAGCGGCCCGCTTCTTCTCTTCTTTCATCGGCAACTTTAGGGGTGGAGTGGTGGCTCTGAGGCTAAGGATCTGCGCTGTTATCCAGAAGGTTGCCAGTTCGAATCCCTGTCACTGCCAAAAGAGGTCCTACTCTGCTGGGCCCTTGAGCAAGACCCTTAACCTGTAATTGCTCCTGGGGCGCTGTACAATGGCTGACCCTGCGCTCTGACCCCAAAAGTCAGACAAATTCATAGTACAAAAAATTGTATAAGGCAAAATAAAGAACAAAAACAAAAAAAAAACTTTCCATGTTAAAACTGATTAAATCAGTTTTTGTGTTGCAATTACTTAGTATGTTTTCCTTAATTTTCCACTTAAGCTGCCACTTAAGTCTTCAATCTGCCTCAAGAATTATTTAAGATATGAAGAGGTAGGGGAAGTGACAGCGAAGGTGGTAGGGATGAGAACGGCGACCATACAAATATGCTACACAGCCGCCCTGCTGGCCACTGCCGAGAGTTGATTCTACAGTAAAATAAAAAGTGGAATAACCTTGAAGGTCAATCATCACCCTGAAAAGCAGATAGTAGGCATCACAAAGTATATGTGTACCAAATTTCAGGTGAATAGCTCAAACTGTTTGCGAGCTACAGCTGATTTAAAATCCTGGACAGACAAACAGACAGCCACAGTAGTGCACTATAAAAGTGAATATACCTCTACTTGCCAGAAGAGAAAAATAAAACAGTGAAAGCACAAGATCCCCTATTTAACATACATTGCACGTGGATGGATTACACACTGGAATGCCCAAGACTTTGTATGTTAAATTGTGATGGATCTGACCACATGTGGCAAATACATACGTATATGATTTTCTCACAAAGTATCAATACAGTGTTGGAGAAACAGTAAAACAACCAGTACAAATGTTTTAATTAATCTTCTGTTTGGGTACATATATTATTTTGAAACTGTAGACCACAATATGAACGTCATGCTCAGATAACAAAATCACTCTGCCTTCTGACACGGCAGTAGGCAAACTATGCATTTACTGAAATTTCTCCTTAACATGAGCAAAATGAAAGCCTGGCAACAAATGAACTCTTCTTTTTAATTCTACTTTTTTGACAATCATGTGAAGTGTTTAAAATGAATGCATTGTTTGCATTTGCAAAATGCTTAAAATGAAAGTGCATTAGGCTTCCAACTAGGCCCATCACAATTATTACAAAATTGGCTGATTGTGATTATTTGGCCTAATCATTAGAATCATTTCCATTCACCTATATAATAATAGCTGGATGAAACAGAAATGTCATATTTCTGTCACTATTTCTTTGTCATTCTCCACCATGTAATTTTTTATTAGTGCTCATTTAATGAAATGCGATGTTTGGGGAACATTACTTTTAAAAGTAACATAGTTAAGTACATCAGTCGCTACTTACAAAAAAGCAACTAAATCTTTATTTACTTATAAAATATAATAAACAGCGCGTGACTTTTGCATTACTCATTCTTCTTTTGTATAAAAAACTGCTCATTTCATTGGATAGCATTTTTATTAAATTCTAAACCGAACAACCTTCAAACAAATGGCCAAACACACAGTCAAATTTGATCATTTTCTTGTGTTTTATAAATATTATAGCTAACTTAGGTTGGGACTTGAGAGGGACACGCTCTACAGAATACCTGGTCAAGCCGGCTATAAAAAGCAGCCCCTTGAACAGCGGAAGAGTGCCACAGACCCCGCACTACAGAGCCCTGCGATTGGTTCTTGCCTTACACCCTGTGCTGCTGGGATGATCACCGACTTCCTCTTACTTTAAACTAAGTGGATGAAATTCACCCCTCAGCGCATGCAGGATAATATGTATACTTATAACTTTTGTTCAATATTTGTTTGACTTGACATGTTCGTGAGAGCTGTATGGCAAAAGTGGCGACAAACATGGCAACCAGCTGCCTCTTATGCATGCTGGGTTTTCCAAAGTGGTGAATTTCAAGGAGAGACTGGTTATGAGAGTGTCAGAATGATGAATGAAGGGCAGAATATGATACAGCAGGTCATCAAGGAGCAAGATAGACATGCAAAAATATTTGAAATGCATCTCTTCATCATGTAGGTCATTCATTCACGAGAATATTACACTTACCCTCCCTCTTCTGCTTTTGGTTAAGGGGTATGAGACTCTGCCTTCTCTTTTTCCTTTTAAAACCAGTAATAACAGACACAACTCTTATTCCATCAACTGAGTCTCATTTCTCATCTGCCGTGACATTGTTAGTTTTGTGACATTGACTGAACACTGTCACCTGCTGACTAGGAGAATATCAAGATATAAATTAACAGAAAAAGACAATCAAATCATTCACCATAATTGCATATATGACAATTAATCACCAACTAACATTTCATGATTGTGACCACGCTACTTCCAACCAGAAATTATATAGACATCCTACCATATCTTTTATTTTAGTGCCACATTTCAGACACAAATATCCATTTATTCTGACACAGTTTATGGTTAAGGAAAGCAAAGAAAAAAAGAAGATAAACCACTGTGGAAACAAAGAATGATTACTACTTTAAGTGCATAAGCTTACAAATAAAAAAATTGCTTTAAAGGGAAAAAATTTAAATGACACGTTGGGCTGTTTTTACTATATATATTTATTGGGACTGGGGTAAGGGATATCTGAAGTGAATGCTCTGATTGGGTTGCAGTTTTTATTATGTATAGAAGGCAAGTCAGTAAGTGACAGAAGTCAGGAGAATGTCTGGAACCTTCTATTTAAACTCATAGTCTGCATGTTTCCATGTCTGAAAGAGACAGTGGGAGGGCATGGCTTGCTGCACTAATGGATGCCATACTCTCTGGACAACCTATGTCATCTTTTTCATATCTGTCAACCCAATCTTCTCCATTAAGAATAATCCTATTATTTGACCATAACAGTGAAACTATTGTTTTTTTATAAATTAAAATCCATATGCAGCATATAATTTCCTTATTCTACCTTTTGCTGAAAAGAGTGTTCATCAACACATTAGTAAGCTGACTCTTTAAAACACTGAGGGGAAAAAAATCCTTTATTTTCAATAATGTGGTTAAAAAAACAGAACTGGAAAGTTTCAAATACTTTCCTCATTGGAGGTATTCAAAATGGTCCTGAGGGAATCTGAATTCAGCTTGGGTTTTGCAAATATAAAAGGAGGAGTGCTTCCAGTTTTCATTGGTTAATAAACATCCAGAATCAGAGATGAGTCACATGGTCTCAAAATACAAAGGAATACCAAGACTCAAAAAAAACACCCTGTCAGAAAACAATGTATTAAGAAAAAGTATCAATTTGTAATTCATAACCTTAGGAACCACACCATATTAATCATAATTATGATTAGTTAAAGAAATAAGTCAGGATTTTTTAATTCATTTAGCAGCTATAAATAAAAAACTGCCATTAAAAGCACTGTGTTAACTGCAGAACATTTTATTTTTGAAATAGGAGTAAGCAGAAAATTAAAACTGCAGATAGCTTTACTTTTTATATTTAATGTGTTTCATCGTAACATTGTTATATTAATCATATAATCAAAGCAAATATTTGTAAAAATCAGAATATGTTTTTAAAGATGGACCAATAGGTAAGACTGAGAATATTTTTTGCATTGGGCTGCTTCAGTTTGTGTGCTTTTGAGATTCTGGTACCACAACAGATAGAAAATTACTGTTTTACTGATAACTTTATATTTTATAACTGTGATCAGGTTCCACCTTGGCATCAAGCCTTTATCTTCACATTCACAGACCTACTAAGGACAAGACAAACAAGTGACCAAACAGGCATAGTAACAATGCAGGGCCAGCTTGTAATGAGAAAAAGGGACTGTGTAAACAAAAGCATACTAATTAGCGGTATACTGGATGATAGCCGGGGAGGACTCTTGGATCCTACACACAGAAGCTCAGTATTATTTTAATGATTCCAACCATACTGAACCTTTTTATTTAAAAGTGCTGTTGTAGCCTTCTAAAGCTTTTTTTGTGTGTTTTTGTGGGTTTTTAATACTTTGACTTTTATTAGGTCATGTTCAAGATGGTCTGTGTACATTAGTACAGAGTTTTCTTCTTTTCACTCTGTATCAAAAATAGCAAAGTTCAATTCTTTTCCAGTAGTGGGCATAATAACTTATTTGAAGGAGCATGTTCTTGAAATATACAGAGCCTTCTTTTTGCAAGAGCAATCCACAGGGAGCTGCATGGGTTTGACTGCTGGCTTATTCTGAAAAAACTTAATAGACATCACTCTGGGAAAAAGAGGACATTTTGCAGATTAAACACCTCCCTTCATATGGTGTGTTACCTGGGCATCTTAAGAGTAGAGACAGGTCAATCTGCTGACACTTTTCACAAAGAAGTTCATAAATTTAAATAGGCAAATTTGTTTTACTAATCTTTGTCAGTAATTACTTATAAATTAAAAGTATATAAAAAAAACTGTTCTCTTTTTAGCTGGCAAGGATGCAGCATCATGAAATTGAATATCTTTTACAGCATAAAGCACTTTTGTTGCTTAGGACAAACTGCTTTGTCAAGCAAGCTAGAAATATATTACAGGGCAGAAATTGGAATTGATTATTTTTGTATTATATAGTTATTTTTTATTTATTTCAGTGATATCTGACTTAAAAAGAAATAACTCTGAAATAAAAATTGTCATTTTCACTTTCAGGGTTGAAAGATTGGGCTCTAACAAGTTTTTTTTATTGGTGAATCGTCCACATGATAGAGTTTTGTGCTTTGCTTGACTTGGGAATCCTGTGGCTCATGCACATGCTCCAAACTGTGAATGTGTGCATTGGATACGAGTGCAAGGAAAAGTTGCCTTGGTTTATTGTGCTAATCGGCTACTTTATTTCAGAAAACTCTGGATTCATCATTAGGAGTCTGCATCTGAAGCGTCTGCTGTAAATGTGGCACTTGATGGCCAAAGGTTTATCTCCACGCTACCAACCACCAGTCAAACAATAGCACTTGTTAGAGCCCTCCCTCTCAACTTTGAGGAGTGTGATAGACATTTTTCATTTCAGGACTTATTTCATGTTACATGAGATGTTTCTAAAATAAATAAATGAAATAATTAAAGAAATGCATAAAGAAATAAGGGTGACATGTGGGTAGTGGGTAGTGCTGCTGCCCCACGGTTAGGAGACCCGGGTTCACTTCCCGGGTCCTCCCTGAGTGGAGTTTGCATGTTCTCCCCGTGTCTGCGTGGGTTTCCTCCAGGTGCTCCAGTTTCCCCCCACAGTCCAAAGACATGCAGGTTAGGTGCATTGGCGATTCTAAATTGTTCCTATTGTGTGCTTGGTGTGTGTGTGTATGCGCACCCTGCGGTGGGCTGGTGCCCTGCCCAGGGTTTGTTTCCTGCCTTGCGCCCTGTGTTGGCTGGAATTGGCTCCAGCCGACCCCCGTGACCCTGTACTTAGGATATAGTGGGTTGGATAATGGATGGATAAAGAAATAAGTAATAAAAATATATTTTCTGACACATTTAATTATTTGTACTCACATTTCATGTTATTATTTATTTGTCACATTTTAACATCCTTTTATGTATGTATATGTTTATTATTTATTTAATTTTGTCCAAAATATTCCTTCATACTTTTTGAAGTGAAGAACCAACTCTACTCTCAATCGCTGATCAAGGGTCCTGTTTTCAGTTCAAAAAGTTACTCCCATGAGACTTTATATTACAATATTTTACAAAAAATAAATAAATAAAGCATGCATTTTGCTCATTTGAGCATAATGACTAGATTCAGGGCAAATGGATTGTACACCACGAGTAAGGTAAGATTTATTTTTCTTTTTTCCTTGAATGTTTTTCACATCATTTGCCATGGTAGAATAAGGCGTGCTATTACCTTCTGTTATGTCATAAACTTCCTTCTCTCCATTCTGCATGAAAACATGAGATCAAAACTTTTTCTTGTACGTGGTATAAGTAATGCATAAAAAGTATCATTTTTGGTTAGAGTAATCCTTGAACGGCATGCACTGTAACAATGTACATTACAGAACTAACAAATTTAACAAATGATGAGTACAATGTTAGGAGTATACAGACAGTATATTCTAAAATACACTACAGGTAGATTCCAGGGGGATATAAAAAATCAAAAGGACCAATACAACCTTAGTATGTAATTACAAAACAGAGTTGGCTACAATATAAGCTACTCAAATAGCACAAATTTTGGCCAAAGAAAATTGAAAAGTACATCAAAACCATTTTATTCATAATTGCTTGTAAAAGAGCGGTGTTTGGGTTTAGTTTTGAAGAAATAGAATTCTGTCCCTATTAATGTGTGCATCTATTGTGTATGTTTACATACAGAGAAAAAATAACCACATGAATGATGAAGGTAACATTTTGGAATCGTACAGACAATCTTGATTTAATTTCCATCTTTTCAACAAGGTATGTAAAGCATCTTTCAACTGTGAGATTTACAATTTCACTAGGCAGGGCTGTTACCTGAGCATACAAGATAAAAAATATACATGGAAGACAGCTAGACAGTTATCAATGACTTCATTAAGAGCGAAAAGTGTGGTCTGTTGCAGAGGAAGATATCTTTGTAAGTTAACTCCCTTAGCACATGAGTAGTCCTAAAACCCAAACGTTATGTTAAACTGAAACATGCCTCTGATTTTTCATATAAGACTTCAGCCTTCAGTTCGGTTTATTATGCGGCTATGAATTTAAGTGCTGAAACCACTGATAGTCTGCTTACAGACAGCACTCTGCAAATTCTGTACCCATGGTAACCTAGTCAGGAAGACGCGGCGCTGGAGGCACATCGACAGGCTAATCGTATCATATTACACATGCCCTTGAAATGATTTAACAGCAGGAGGAGGGCAACACAAGGGAGCTGGGGTTGAACCCCACCTGACGCTAACTCCATTAACAACCCCCCTCCTCACCCTACCCCACCACATCATGTTCCCACGTTGACTAATGAAATGAAGAGCACATCTGGTCCATTCTGCTCCAGTGGGAAACGCTCGCGCTGAAGTCGCTCGGCTCCGCTACAAGCTGCAGTTTACTTCCAAAAATCGCACTCCCACAACTGACGCCCACAAAACTCCTCACGATAAAACGGCATATATTTGGAGAGCTCATTTCTACTGCGCCGCTGCCGACGCCTGGACTGAATACTTCTAAAATTAAGCCAGCCCCGCGCTGTAACCAGTGCATGTTCCCAACCTCTGTCTTTCTCCTACCTGCTTCGGAGGTTTTTTTAGGGAATCCTAAACTGGCAAGATTTTGTGATCCACATGATTCCAGTGTGATCATGAACAAAAGCGGCGGAGAGTCGGCTCCGTTATCGGCGATCGGTGACTCGCACACAACAGACAATTGGATCTGGCAAGCAATACGTTTCGCGGAGCCCACCGCGGCGAAGAAGAGCGCAGAATTGAGAGAACTGATACAAGCCGGTATGTTAGAAAGCTTGTTCCATTTTCTAATTCTATATATAAACAGAGAAGCCATATAAATGTCAGTGTTTCAGCATCCTTAAACTTGTATACTTCTGCTTGGCGTGTGAGGGAATTTGTTAAGTGGGTGAGTACCCTGGTGTCACTGGAGGTCTACGCGGGGACACGCGTGGTGTCACCACATGGTGACATTCTGTATTTTAGGTCAAGGGTGCAAGAAACAAATGTGCCCATGGCTTTTAGTGCGATCTCAAGTGTGTCGGTAAACAGTACGGATGTAAAATGTGTGTTACGAAGTGAGTGGATGGGATTTTAGTCACCTAATGCACGAGGCGAGTATGTATGCGTGATTGTGAGGGTACGGACATCTGACTGAATTGGAAGATGCAGGGGAATGTCTGAGCGAGTATACCGGCGCAGGTTCTCTAATAGGCAAGCTGCCCACAAGACGCTTTTCTGGTCGTCGGTCACTTTGTGGCCATGTGCCTTATGGAGGCTCATATAGCCTACTTTCATTAGCGAATTCAATCAACCACATGTGGGTGTGTGCACACGAAGTCTAGTACACATGAGTGTTTTTATCTTTGTCAACATGTGAGTGTCTTGTTTTGTGCGTGAGACCACGGGGCATGTGGATTATATGAATTTAATTACTAGAGATAGGAAGGATCGATATGGACCCCCTTTTTTAAACTGGTACCTCAGTTTGTGACAGTAGGGATTCAGTGGGTGGTGGATATTATATTATATTATTAATACGCATGGTATGTAGCACATGAAATGATGGTGTACCCCATATCTGCCGTCACACACATACAGTATCTTATCAGAGGTGTTACAGCAAATGGCGAAGGGGAGCTGGAGTAGAAAACTCGTCTGAGATGCTTTTCATGTGGAATTTACTTTAAGGCTTTCAGTTCTTTAAACAAGAAAAAGAAATGGATGTCCCTGCATGCAAATAGTAGTGTGAAATTTGACCAAAATTCCAAATATTTCTAAAAAAATGTGAATGCTGAAAATACGGTCACTGCCTTAAATCATTCATCACTGTTTGGAAGAATGTTTTATAGAAAGCAGAGGTGATGTTATTTAAGGTAAACTATACTTTTTTAGTTTTGAGTCTTAAAATTTGCTAAGGTCGCTGTTGAGGTGCAAAGTTAATAAACTTGCCCCATCTCAAAATGCACTCTGAAATGCTACATGAAATTGTTGTTTGGAGCAGTGTTTATATTCTGTAAACTAGCTCATTTTGTGGTTGAAGATGAAATAATATAGTAATACAATTTAAATAATATCTGTTCCCATTCATTTTTTTCAACCCACTTATCCAGGGCAGATTCATGGGGCAGCTGGAACCTACTCCAACAATCATCAGATGTAATACAGGAGCAATCCCTTGACATGTTGCCAGTCCATCACACACACACACAAATGCACCTACACACATAAGGGTCAATTTAGCTATGTCAGTTCATCCAACCTTCCTGGATTTTGGACCACCTGGAGGAAACCCATTCTGACTCAGAGAAAGATTTTTTTTTTTTACTGGGGCTATTATTGGTTTACATGAGCTGCATATTCTAGAACATACTACATGCAGTCCTTAGTGGTGCTGGTGTGAAAGAGACTGCAGAAGAACTCTGTTTTAGAGGGCATAACATCACCAATGGTGTTATTTGGTAATGTTACAAATATGATTTTAAGTTGATTTAGTCAAAGCTAAAAACTGCTAAAAAAGTCAACTCTCCATTAGCATCAAAGCCTAACTTTTAGTATTGCCTCAGTGTGCAGTGGATGTCTACCAATAAAAGACAAACAGAAGTGAATACTTATTTTTACTCATTCAAAAGCACCATCCTATTCTCTTCTTCTAACATTCTGAAAAACTGCACCTCCATTAGCTATAGAAAAAGTTGCAGTAATTTCTGTTCAGTCATAGCTTGGCTCCATCAGTTAATTTGTGGTGTTTTTTTTTTTTCTTTTTTTTTTCCGTTTTGTTTAAAACTTCAAAAAGTTTGAGGAGGGGGAGTGTCTTTTATAATTGCAACAAGACTAAACACGGTCCAGGAAGACCATAAAACTTATCCCAAAGTGTTTGAGGAAAAAATGCAGCAGTTTCTACATTTGATGACATGCCGTGCTGATGACTGGAGCAGCACACTGGGTGATGGGCATTGTAGTCCCCAAATCAGAAATTTCCACAAGGTTGCAGACAAGATGAAGGAGGTCAGGTAATATATATTAAATAATTTTCTTACTGAATTAGTTCTGTGAAATTGACTGTGCCCAGATATATAGTGCCTTGCAAGTACTTGAGCTTTATAGTGCACTTGCTACACACATCTTCTTCAAACTTTGCAGAACTTTACTCCCATCAGTTCACTTCTGCATAAACTAGCACACCCCAACTCTCCGTATGATTGTTGTCAACATGAGTGGAGAAAAATGGATGTGGTGTGTTAAAATGCCTTACTCATTAGGGTATCATTAATAACAAAAATCAACAAGTAAAAAAATGTGTTGGCTTATTTTAATTTTTCTATAATGTCACCAAATTTCAATCAAATTCATGAAGAAATTTTTGATATTTTAAAGTGTTTAATTTTTCTATTGTGACCCTGTAGTTAGGATAAAGCGGGCTGGATAATGGATGGATGGATAATTTTTCTATGGTGTGTGGGCGGTTGTGGGAGGGGGTTACCCCCTAAATATTCATATATTGCAGTGTCCACTTGTAGTGCACACTTACTTCCCTAGATGTCCAAGATGTACCATTGTGGCAAATTTCAGCTTTTTAGCTAAATGGGAAATAACATTTTTAACGATAAGAGAGTGAGAGAGTCAGTCAGTCAGTCAACTTTGCATTATATATAGACCAGTAATGGTGCAGTGAGTACACTTGACTTGAGCATTCATAGTTTTTATACTCTTTCTCTGTGCATTTGTTTGTTGAAAGGTTGATGCGCTTGCTGTTTCCTGAGCAGCTCTTCTTTTCTCCACCCTAGCTGCCCACTTCTTCTCTTCTTCCGTCAGCATCTTTTTGCATTAAAACCTATTAAGTCAGTATTTGTGTTGCAATTACTTAGTACATTTTCTTTAATTTTTCACTTAAGCTGGCACTTAAGTCTTCAATCTGCCTCAAGAATGATTTAAGATATGAAGAGGTGGGGGAAGTGATGGCGAAGGTGGTAGGGGTGAAAACGGTGCCCATATGCATGCGCCGCACGGTCACCCTGCTGGCCGCTGCCGAGAGTTGATTCTACAATAAAATCAAATAAAAATAAAAAGAGGAATAATCTAGGAGGTCAATCATCACCCTGAATGCGGATTAGGCATCATGTAGTATATATGTACCATATTTCAGGTAAATAGGTCAAACGGTTTGTGAGCTACAGATGATTTAAAATCATGGACGGCCATGGTAGTGTATTATATAAGAATATTATTTGTATGTTGGGCTGATATGATAATGAGCATAACAGGGATGACACGGCTGACCAAATCATGAAATCTTGAATAAGAGAGCCCAGTTTGTAATCCCTTCTTATGCTGTTATCTGGGACAGCAGCCATATGGTGACCCATATGCCTCAACTTCTTTATGTTTAGTTGGAAAATGGCTTGTATGCAACATAGTGAAATGTTGTTGATCTTGAGGACACAATAAAAGATACCTTTAGCCTTTTCTGATTAAATTTATACCTAATATTACAAACGCTTTGCATTTCTCAGCTCCACTTCCATTGTAAATTACCCAAAATACACACACACACACACACACACACACACACACACACACACACACACACACACACTCCTGCCTTCCTACTATCCTGCCATTTTGCGTATTAACTGTACTACCCTTTCAAGTGCCTGCGGATTCTCCTAATTAAGTTCCTTTTAACAACCTTGTCCTTTTTTGCATAATTGGTAATTAAAATCCATATCACCCACCACTGGCACACCAGCAAGTGTCTATCCTTAATTTTTTTACCTTTTTTCAATTAGCAGCCCATCTGTATAGTGCTTTCCTTTAAGAACTTTCTATTAATTCTGTGGCTGTTCTCATGGTAACAAGTCTGACACAAATCTGTCTGGAGCATACAAGACCATGGCAGAGGCTGCATGAATTTATTTATTTATTTTTAGTGTGTAATCCAGACTGGACAGTGTCAGTTTGGAGTTTGTACTTTCTCCTCCTCACTGAGTGGATTTTCCCCACAAAAGTCTTCTCCCAGATGTGCAGACTGATTAATCAATAAGTAGATTCATTTGGTGTGTGCATGGTTGTGAGCCTGAATGTGTCCTATGATAGGCTGGAGTGCTGTTTAAGGTTGGTTTATGCCCTTTCCCCCATGTTGCACAGGTAGGCTCTGTCCTCCTCAGTTCAATTAAATGGATTAGGAAATCGATGAACAGAGTGTTAGTTCACTGGAAGGTGTCTATTTTTCTCTAGACAATGCAGTAAAAGGTATTGAAATAGATCTTAGGTTATGTACATAGTATAATTCTATTCACAATACTGCAGTTAGAAGTTTAGAGATTTAAGGATAACATTGTCTTCATCAGCTTACAGAGACAGTTTCTTGTTTTTCTTAAGTCCTCATTATTCTCCAGTCTGTATTAACACTAAAACACATGCAAGTAAACTCTGTATGTAATCTCAATAATACTAAAAATCCTCTTTGTCAATACTTATTTTTCAAACACTATGTAATGTTCCTCATATACTAAATGGAAATTAGGGTTAGGGTGGGGGTTGAATTTTGCTTTGATTTATTACATCTGACTTGACTGTATGGAATGTTACTGTTTCTAATTAAAATCAATGTAAATAAATAAATAAATAGAAATTAGGGCTGTATTATTTGATGGGTAAACTGATCAAGAAGGGCCATTCAGTAGAATGTTTAAATCTAGAAAATCCATTTTGATGCACCTGGAAAGCACTTTATATTTGCTTGTTCAGATCTGGAAAAGGACATTGTAGGAATACAGATGAACATTTAATCCAGATCTGGATCAGCATGCTTTTCTTAGAAGCCTAATTAGTAATACATTATAGACAATTAAAACGTGATGCACAAATATGGTGGATGCTTAGTCATTTAATATTAACAGAAAAATGTGTTAGCATTGCTCAACCAAATAATTTAAAAGCCACCAGCAAAGGGGGGCAAAATCTGTACTGCCTCTGAGATGAGTGCAGTGATAGAAGCTCTTAATTTACTATGTCCTCAGCATTAACTACTGACTACCTGATGCCTAAATTTGAAAGCCAAGCCTGTCTTTAAGTTTTGCCTTCAGCTAGGAATGATTAGTGGATGGTTAAGCCCCTTACTCTCAGTTCAGACAAGTGAATCAAACATAATACGGTTTTAGTACCCAGCTTCTGCTGGCTTGTAACATGGTTGAGCTTTTAGCTTGGCAAAGTACCTTTTTACTTTCTAAAATATCGTAAAATTTTATAATCGTAAAATAATAAAATGTGATCTTCAGACATCATAAAGCTTTAATCTATATATATTTTTTATAAAACCCTGTCAGTTGTATTTTACAAGAAGAGAGATCAGCAGGGGTTGGAAGATCACTGATGAGATGTGCTGAGTACTTAAGTATTGGGTAAGAGCTGGCTAAGATTCTGCCATATGTCTTCACTTGTGCTGTAAATTAGTTAGGATATTGAAAACTGGTACAAATGTTTTACCTCCCATGAGCATTATAACAATAAATACTATATTTATTTAATTTCTGGTGAAATTGTATTTTGTATATGTATTGTTTTTAATGTGCTTGTAACATTTTGCCTAATTTACTTTTTAGATATTGAATTCTGATGTGTATGGTATTTTGGAAATTTGTACCACATACTGTGTCTTAATGGACTTAGTGGACTGAATTTGTTTTTTGATTGTGAATTACTTGTGGTTATAACACTGTACATTAATCAAAGTTAAAGAAGTGGGAATTTAAGGTGCAGTGTGTAGTTGGGTGCAAAATTTGCCTTAAACACATGAAATAACGGGTGTTTTTTTGAAGATAAATTTTTCAGAATATCATGCAGATTTGCACAGATTTTTGGCAGATACAGTTTAAAATAAGTAAATATAAGGTATTACACATAGGAAGTAGAAATGTTAGATTTGAATACACAGTGTGGTGTCTGTAATTTGAAAGTATACTTTATAAAAAATACGTACGAGTCATACAGGATTCACCACTGTTAATATCAAAACAGTGTACAGAATCAATCAAGAAGGCTAATAGGATGTTAGGTTATACAGTATATCACAATGTGTGGAGTAAAGTAAAGGAAGGCTATATTTAAATTGTATACCTATGTAATAATAAATTAAAATTATTATTATTAAAGAGTAGGACTTTAGGGACATTCAAATCTCAACTTGATTTTATTGTAAACAATCTAAATGAATATATTGGTCAAGCTTTATGGTCTGAATAGCCTTTATTTTCAAGAGACTGAGTTTGAATTCTGACTTTGTACTTTTCCATTTGGATCTCTGGTTTTCTTTGCAATTCCAAAGTTGCGATTGTTAGGTTAAGTGGTGACTGTAAATTGGCTTGATGTAAGTCGTCGTGGATGCTTACCATGAGTGTTCCTTGCATTGAGCTACAATATTGTTATTTCCTTTCTTGCACCCATTGTTGCAGGATTGGGTTGCAGCTTCACAAAATCATATAAAAATGGATGCTGACTTGTGTTGTATCATAGCTTTGCTGCCATTAAGCAAATAGTAAAATGACCCAGATCTAGTATGTTCCATTTAAAGTGAAAGTATAGTAGGCTGATTTCAGATGTACTGTTTAGTCCGGTATACATTTGACAACTCAGTTTTTCTGCTATCAGGAGAATGTAGCCTTTCCAGACTTAACTGCTTTTTTAAGGGTTCTGCCCATTTTTGCCTTCTCCTATCATTACAACAGATGATGTTCATGTCTTTGTATTCATAGTAGGACGTAAAACATAATTTAAGAAAAACAGATTTGATTTGTATGCTAGGAAATCACTATTATATTTGCATTTCAGAGTTTAGAAAAATGTCCAGAAATTACTATAAAGCTTGTGCTAATTCAGTAGCACTAGCTACTTATTATTTCTTACTTGACAGGTTGGGGAAACATTGGTTTGTACAGAACTGTGGTTGTTAAATACACAGAAGAAATGCAAAAATGGACACATATCCTAAAATGCTGGGCCTAATTACTAAGACTTAAAACTTAGCCTTTATCCTCCCCTTGGGTACTAGTGTTGATTGGCAAATTTCATTTTTTACAGTAAATATGCTGTGTTTGCTGGTGACCTTGTTTGCTGAATATTTTCCTGGAAATTCACAGAGAAACTGGCTTAGGCAAAGATTCTTTTTCCCATTGCTTTGTGAGACCAGTGCAACATCACAATGCTGTGAGTGTCATGTGCAGAACTTTCATGCATACCTACTGAAAGATCATTGCCAATATGCTTCACACATATGTGATGTCACAGCCCAATCTGTACTGGAGCCAGATTTTATTCCTGCATGTTTATTTTTTTTCTTTAAAAAAAAAAAAAAGCAGTATTTTCATTTAAGGGGCGCATTAGCTGACCATAACAAGTATTGTCCTTGGGTATATAACAGTGATCCTACATGGTTATTTATTTTTTTTTGTTCCAAGCTACAATCTCAAAACAAGCCTTAAATGAGCCCTCTCCTTGTCAGAAAACTCACAAGACTCTGTGAAATAATAATAACAAAATATTTATTACTATTTATAAGGTGTTTCTCTTTGATGGAAGGAAATAGTAAAAAGCATTTGTTACCTAGAGCCATGACTTCAAATTATGGAATGAGCCAGTCCCACGCTGCTACACATGGTACAATCAATGTGTGCCCCAAGGTTTGAACAATGTGAGCACAATGATCTGTATTTTATTTACTTATTTCTAGTTTGTGGCCCTTTCTTGTACTTTGTTTGTGGTATTCAATCTATCTGTGTCTTTTGTTGTTTGAGGAAAAGTGGCTCAGATCACATTTTTGGCCACAATATTCGGTCCAACATAGTTGGCAGTTACTTTCCTAGCCCTTGGGAACACTTAAAAGAACAGTAAAATATTATAATCCATTCAAAAGTAGTCCAGTTTCTTCCTCCCCGTTGACTTCAATGCATTTTATGGAGTTCAGCGAAGTTCCAAAAGAGTTCAGTGATTTCTCCAAACTCACAAATAAGTGAACTATGTGGAGTTCGCTCACCATTACTGGTTACAACTGGATTGGTCACAGATTAATAGGCAATCTGAGCTTTGCTCCATCATACCAATTTGGAATTGACTGAAAAACCTTTTGCTATATGTACAGTGCAAACTGGTTTAGAGACAGAAAAACAAATAGGGGGCCTCAAGTTTCGGGTAACAATAATATATTGTACAGCAATAATGGCTCTGTACTCATTTTTTCAGAGCACATGACTTACATTCATTAATTCTGTATCTGATATTTGACTAAAAGTCAATAATTTTATAATCGCATGTAGTACTCCTTAAAGGTGGGTATTAATGATAGATGTTACTAGCAGAGTGAGGTACTTTCATCTTAAGGTAGGGTTCGGAGCTACCTTGGTTGTCTTACAGTGTAGGCCTCTTTTTAAAATGTAGTGTTCATATACAGCTTTACCATTAATGGTTAAGAATTCTGTTTCATTATACTCTGAGTAATTAACATTTCATTAGTGACATAGTTATATATGAATGTATGGTATGCTCTCAACAAACTGATTTTTATCAAGTTTGATGCAGATGTCTTTGTAGTCACGGAACTGGCATCTGTGACCTTCCACACAGTACATTGTTTGTTACTTCTAAGCCATCCTGTCTCCAGCAACAAAGCAGTAAAGCTTGAAAATTGTTGAGTTTCTTTGCACTGCCATGATTGCTTTGGCAGCTGCTTTCAGAAGGGCTTTGAATTCTTCCATCACAGCCAGATACGGTCATGGAAGATAGCAAATTTCAGTTTAGGGCTCTCCTGAGAATTATTACATATTGCACTGGGTCTTTTCAAGAAACCATGGACATTGTTTTTGACCTGAAAGCATTTTTTCTAATTCAATTCTATCTACCCTCAACAGACTCTACAAATTATACTGAGACATCCACTTCCATCACAGGCTGTGATATCCATACTGTACTTTGTATACTGTAAATAGTGCAGGTAATCAGAGAGCAGTATAAGATATATGGGACCTGGATGAACCTTTATATAATTCAAATTATTCTTAATATCGATTTAATTTAATCTTATTTAAGACACATTGACTATAGCACATAGTCTTTTTTTCTGAAGTGCCTACTTTTGCATTGATGATTTTCTATTCTTCTTTTCAGTTTCTACTCAAAGACGGCTTGATGAATCTAGCAATGTATTCATAATACACTGCTAGGCCAGTTTCACTGCATCCATTATGAATCACACTTCACATTTGATGGACACAGCCAAAACGGGTGGAAATTTTCTTTCAAGCCTTGGCCCCTCCCCAGACAGAATGCGCTCTCCGGACAGTATTACCACTGCTAGCCCAAAAGGTGGAACCCCAAATTCCAGCCCACCTCTCCTTATGTCCCCTGGGTTGTGCAGTGCTGATGGAGGAGATTGGGAAAGCAGAGAGGAGCTGCGCTTCCGTGAGCTGGAGGAGGCACGTGCTCGGGCTGCTCAGATGGAAAAAACAATGCGTTGGTGGTCTGACTGTACAGCCAATTGGAGGGAGAAGTGGAGCAAAGTGCGTGCAGAGCGGAACAAGGCCCGGGACGAAGTGAGGCAACTGCGACAGAGGCTGGACACTCTGACCAAAGAGCTAACTGCTGTGCGCCGTGAACGACAGGAACTGTCCAATGAGAACGAGCAGCTGAGACAGGAAGTTGGCCGTCTCCGGTCGGATAGAAACACTCTAGGAAATGTCCAGTCTTCCCCCACCATGGACAACAAGCTGGCTGCTGAGAGGGAACGAGAGAATGAGGCCTTGGTATCTCCAGATCAAGAACCTGTCAGGGACCTGGGTTCAGAGAAGCCTGACAAGAACAAGGTAGGTTATTCACAAATGTGTTACAGTTGTCATAGGCAATAGTCCAGTGTTTCTGCATGTACAAAGTTTTCATCTTCCAAATTTTTGGATACAAGTGTTTGCTTTGAAGTGTAGCAGAAAATGCTGCTGCCAAACTCCATACATTTTCTTAGATGCTATTACATGGAAATATTTAAAAGGGATATTTGTGTAAAAGCTACTTCTTTGGAAGCTCACCATACTATTTTGTACTGGGAAATCAAAAGTTAAATCCCTGTTTACAACTTTCTAGCAGGCTACCTTAATCTAATCCTGCATTATCAGATGTTCTAAGTATATTTACACTGATGGTGAACTTAAAACTTTATACCTAACAGATTGTTTTAACCAGCATTTAAACATGACAAAGATTTAAGATAAAATAAGATAATCATAGGTGCAGAGATTAGATCTTTAATAGCTAAAAATATTTACTTTCATAAGGAGTTTATTAAAATTATGCAAGAGCTAAAATTCACACCTAGTGAAAAAGAAAAAATTGAGCGCCAGTTAGATACATAATAATTAATGAAGGACATGTCTGTGCTTCCTTGACATTGCTAATGGTATCAATTTCTGTTTCATAATCATCTTCAGGTAAATTATCTCAAATAATTGACTTATTTTGTTTTTTCTGTGAAGTAAGCCTTGTATGCTTGTATACTATACCTTCAGGTTTACATAATTACTTTATTAGCATGTGTTTTATGCTTCTCTCAACTTTCTAAAGTCAGGTGCATGCCAGATTGTTTAACGAAAGGTTGAATAGGACGTAACAGGACATCAAAGCAGAATGTAGACAAGCAAAAATATTTGAAATGCATCTCTTCATCATGTATGTCACCCACTCGCGAGAATATTATACTTGCCCTCCCTTTTCCACCTTTGGTTAATGGGTCTACACACAAACACCCACACTACTGATAACATAGAGAAATTGTGCAGCAAATCAGTAAAGCAAGCAAGAGAAACAATAGCTTTAGCTGTAAAGCAACTGGGGCAGTGAGGGCAAGAATGGCAAATTTTATCATATCCCTTTCAACATTTATTGTAAAATCAATAAAATAATAATTAACTAATACTTTGCTATGGATTTAAAAAGAATGAGAAGACAAGGCAAACAGTTCCACTACTGCTTCAGTACTGGTTACAAGTGAAAGGAATCATAATAAGCAGCATTATGACAAAAATAATAAGAAAATAACTTTTCAAATACAATAACTTTTTTCAGCAGATTAAATATAGAGGATATTCCGCAAAATAGGAATTACTGCAGGGAGTGGACAGAATCTCAGTCAAGTCATGGAATATACCATCTTGTCTGCAGAGATCATCCAGAAACAATGCTTCTGTCACAAATTTTCAAGTGTTCATTCTTAGGAAATGGACTTCAAAGGGCTATAGTCCATTTTAAAGTGATCTTGCCTCATGCAGTCACAGAAAGGGCATGAGAAGAATCTTATAAAAAAAAAAAATAATAATAAGATTCTCATCATTAACTGATATGCACTCTGGGCCCCTAACAGGTATACTGGAGGCTGTGAAAATGCTCCCTACCATTAGCCGAAAAAGTGTAGTGAGTTAACTTGCTTTTTCAGGCCTAAAACACATCTTTAATATTATAAGGGCATCCTTAATGGTCCATGTGTGACAAATTTTAATGCAGCTGTGTACATATATTACTGGCTGTGGTTACATAAAGGTGTATGATGCTGTAAAGCAGGGATGTCAAACTCACTACCATTGGTGGGCCGCTTCGACTCCCATACGTGCGTCAGCGGGCCGCACTGTAACAAATACTATTATACAAAGTTACTGTAGCTTTCTTTCTAATACTGAAAACTTTAAAAATGTAACACTTAAAGTTTAAAGAAAAGCAATTTATTTCCATACACTCTCCATACAACAGCGTACATTTACAGTTTTAGCCTCTTAGCTGGGTCCTTATATTATTATATTATATTCATTATATTATATTTATTGCTTATATAGGAGTCTTACAGTGTGAGATCTATTTCTTTTGTCCTGATACTTGGCATATCTTGTTAGTAACCAGTACGTCAATATCAGGCTTGAAATCTTGTGCAGCTGCAACTTTTATGAGGGATGAAAGGTGCTCGACAGTAAGTCTTGAGCGATGTGGGGTTTTGGTAGCTTTCATTAACGAAAACAATTGCTCACAAAGGGTAATTGCTTCCGAGCATAGACAGTACTCTCGGTGCCAACTTACGGATCTGCACATACGAGGGTGGCAGGTAAGCATACAAGCCTGGCACACCAACTTCGTTGTATTTTGCCCTCAGAATAGAATCTGACTTCAGTTCAGTCAATTCCATTTGGATATTCTCAGGCGCATTCCCAATGTTGTAAGAGAACAGCACAATGTCCTGTTCGTGTGAACTGAAATCACGAAAACGCTCACTGAATTCATTGCTCAGTAATTCAAATTGGAAAACAAATCCTACAAAAATCAAATTTTACTTTACTAAGTTTACTTCAAAGTTTATATTGTAAAATAAGCCGATATGCAAAAAGCCACCTGAACTACACTAATTTTACAAACTAAAAATCACAAAAATATGTTAATAAACAACTCACCAAATTCTCCAGTCCACTTGAGATCTTCAGCTGTAGTCTGCACTAACTGTTTGTTACAATAGTAGCACAAAATTACATAAAACTAGAGCAAAAAAAACATGAAAATATGCGAGCTATTACTACTCGTGATGGTCAGTTCTGCCCAGTGGCCAGTCTAAGCAGCCCAGCCAGTAGTGTAACCTAGCAGGGGTGGCTCTAGGCTTGTGGCGGCCCTGGGCAGAGAAAGAATTAGTGGCCCCTTCGCCCGCCAATGTCAATATGATATCTTATGCACGGTGGATGGTCACGTCTGTTGTGGACACTGCATAGCCGCCTTGTGCTCATGACACGCTTCTATACGTGCGTGTCCGTAACTTGAAAACCAAGTGGTGGCCCATGATATTCTCATTACGGCATATAGCTTACTGCTTCGACTCTAGCGACATTCGTAAATACAGCGTACTAATTAACAAGTAACACAATGTTTTGTGAGGTGCCTATCACACAAGCTGGTGACTCTCAGAAATTTGTCTTCTGATTGGGTTGTGACATTGGGTCTGCCAAGACTCTTCCTATCAGAGTTTCGTCCAGTTTTCAATTGACTTTGGATTGTGTGGGACACTGTTCTCACTGATACTTTGATTTTTTTTTCAATTTTTCTGAATGAAATGCCTTCATTTCTAAGGGTAATTAATTCTCTGTCTCGTTTCATTTGTTAATTACAGTATTCTTGCCATTATCACTGGAATTTACAACTTTCTACTGTGTACTGTATTGTCCAAATAGTACTTCAGAGGGTATAGTAACACAGTCTGTTCCAACTCTGCTTTGATACAGACAGAGGGGTTTTAAGTAATTAACAGAAGTTGGCACACCTGTGCAAATTGTTTGCTTCAATGTGCAAGGCTCAATTTACTTTAATTGCTGTAGAACATCTTTAGGTTGTAACATATTTGTTGTTCACTGATGAAGGCCCATTTGTAATATTCTGCAATTTCCTTTTATTCTGTTTTTGCTAATCTAAACTTTAAATTGAAACCTATGGCAGTTTACTGCTTACCTTTACACCATTACGGGCAATTCATTGCTTTTCAACTATTAAATCTGAAGAAAAAGCTGGAAAAACTAAGGTGTTCTAAAATGTTTGACTGGTAGTGCATGTGCTGCACTGTGTGTAGTTCTTCCCTTTCAGCCAGCTGTATACATCATGTTACAAAGGCTTGACTTTATAACCCTGCATGGTAGTTAATGCAGCATCCAAGATTAGGGATTCATACCTCAGACAACTTTAGTCTTGCATGACTCATTGCCTTCCACTTCCCAAATCTGTTTACAGTTTTAGCATCTCAGTTTTGGTAACACGTCTTCTAGTTGTTGACACTTAGCAATCCGTGTTTCAACTTTGCTTACAGTCTCACTCTACTGTTTTTGGGCAGCATCCTCTCTGAGTTTTGGACATTGAATGTAATTAAAATTTTTCAAGTGCAGGCACATCATCTGGTTTGGTTAATTCCATTCTAATGGTTACTCACATCCCCTTTTGCAAGCAGGCAATTGAGGGAGGTCACCTATTCTTCTGACTTGAAAGTCTAAAGAAACACCTTGGTAGGAGGTGGCTTTCAGCAGTGAATCTGAGGTGATGGATGTTGTGGAGCCATAGTTTGAGGAGCAGACCGTTTTTTTTTTCCCATGCAGAAACTAAAACTGCAGAGCACCTGTTAGAAAACTGCATGAATGTTGCAGGGGGACCATGTTAAAATTGTCAATGGTTAATTGGTCTTCTGCCATTGTTCTATATGTCAGAGGCAGAACATGCTGATTACTTTTTGTATGTGAGCTGCTAGTAGTTGTATTTCACTATTGTATCAACCAGAAAGTGCTGCACGTCTGCTACCAGAGACTTGGAAGACAGTGAATTGACATCCAAAATAAGATGTTTTTGCGAGGAGCTTTAAAAGCAAATGAAAGAGGTTGGGAAAATATATTTTGGCTGATCCTGTCTTGCCTGTTAGTAAATGGTACAAGGTTGCAAACAGACTAGGAGATAAAAAAAAAATTTGTGGTCAAAGCCGAAAAGTGAAAAATCGCCTTAATGCTAAAGTGCAAGGTAATGAACAAAATCATAGTCAAAAAGCAAGCAAGTTCTTAATTCCTAAATTAGTGTAGATATAGCTAATAGCAAGAAAATGATTTCTCATAAACCTAAAATCATGGACATTTCACTTACTGCACTGCCATCTTAAATGCTGTCACAATGATAATGTTGTCTTGGCATGACTTGAAATTAACAGGACTGTGTTGCTAAGAGCAAGTTAGCCTCAGAACTAGAGAAACATACCAAATAACATCACCAATGACAACCAAAATGGTTGTAGAAGTATTTATAAAATTGACAATAAAAATTTAACGTCTAGTAGAAAAATAACTAAAAAAGCACAAAAAAAAGCATAAAATTGACTTCAAAGTCCCTAATTCATAACATATCCCTCCTTTGCTTTTGGGTTTAAGACTAGGCTGATTTTAGCATCTGCTGTAGGCTAAACACAGTACATTGTTTAGTTAAAAGATAAAAATAAAGTTTACATTGGCTGCTGTACACACCACAGTTGTGGAGGCATGAGAGCATTAGCCAGCTATGGTCTCTGGCAAAGTTTGCTTTCGACGTCTGGCTTCTTTGCTTGGAAGAGAAGTATGAGAACCTAGCCTCTTCACTGCTAAGGGAAAACTCAGTTAGAATAACAAAAGGAGAAAGTAGTAAAAAAAAAAAAGACTATCAGCTTCGAAAAACACTGTCCGCTTTACACATTCTTTAACTCCACGTTAGCTTATTAAAGTAGACATCCCTATATATTTGTATATTTTTCTTCTGATGTCTGCCCCTTTCCCAGTTTAATAATTGCCTCTCTAACGGAAATTCCAGTGAGTAGTTTCAAAACTGGTTCTTTTGCCAGATGCTTGCAATTAGACTATTTAAAAAATGTGTTGAGTTTGGTCCACCTGAGTTAAACAGTCACAATGTCCAGATTCATTGTGATTTTTGAAAAGCTGACAGATTGAATTTAACAGCAGTAACGTAAAACATTCAGTCAATTTTTCATAGTTCATTAAATTCATTGTTTCATATCCTTAACCCGTTTTATTTTACAAATGTTAATATATTTACAGCACTTGCCTGATAGTCAGTGGCCAAACTACTCCAAAATAAACACCAGCTTGTCTTTTTCTTGACCACTGAATACACTGAGGAAACTGGATGCGTTAATACATTAAGTGGCACCTCTCTCCTACCTGCATATGTATAAACCTATAAACTTTTGTATACATTTTAAGAAAGTCTACTCACTGTGTTATCACATGGACCCTATCTTCTATTAAAAATTAGATTTGTATCATACCAGTTTTTTATATATAAGGATTGGGATTGTAAGTTTACCCAGTAAACACATCTTTTTGAAAATGCAAACTAGTTTGCATATTTGAATGATGGTCAAACATTCCATCAACTGTATAGGGTGGTCCAGATCTAATTATGCAATTTTCATTATGCTGTAACTTATTAAGTTTATTACATAGAAAATCACCCGAAAAATCCCAGACCATTGAGAAGTGTGCAAACTGATGACATGAAGAATCGTCTTCATGCTGACCTGGAATCGTCCCCGCATAAATCAAAGTCATCCAGACGATCTGGATCTGCATAATTAGATCTGGACCACCCTATACAGTATGTATGTTCTCTTAGAAGGTGTATAATAGCTGTGAGGACGTAAACATATTCTTTTCACATTGAATAATTTTAGAAATTGAAGAGATTAGTACTGTGTGTTTTTTCAAAACTAATTAAAGTTCCATATTAATTAACCACAAAAAACATCCTGTGGCCATCTTCATCCCACACACTTTTCTCATTTGCACGTCAACATTTGTGGCTACTCTGGCTTAATTTACACTTCTTATGAGTGCAAACACAGCAGTGGTGCTGAGCTTGAAAGACATGTTTGAAGTTGGCATCTCGGGGACCACTGTGACAAGCTACAATGCTGCTCATTATCAGAGTATGGGTTCTGTCACGCAGCAGTCTATTGACTGTCAGTAAAAGAAGCAAGCATGACTCATTATTGGTACATGTGTTTTGGCCAGTGATATTTTTTCAGCTGTTGACATTGTCCAGCAGCGACATTAGGTGCTGAGGTCAGCAAGTCTGACATACCCAACGACTAGAAGTCACGTAATGTGACATCAGCTTGAAAGACAAGGTTTGGTAATGGGCAGTTGAACTGCTAATGATATTCTTTTAACCATTATCCTAAGATGTTAGACAGTAAAGTGTTTGTGTCAAGATAATGATTTTGCAGGTTTTGTTTTTGTTTGTTTTTTGTAAATTTCATATAACCCTTTAATGGGCAACATGTAGAACTGGTGGCCTGTTTTATTTTTGTTTCTGAAAGTTACCCATACCTTCTTGAGTGGCAGGTACCTACCCAGTCTATGTGAAGCAGTCTGTTTCTTGCTAAAGAGTGGCTGTCCAGTCATGTAAAGCCAGTCTTCACAAGGAGAACAAAAACTGTGTTTTGTTGCTGTTACCACTGAGTAAGACTTGTACTTCATTTGTTTCTTTTTCATTTGTTAATTTAACGAAGTGATGGTGGTGAACGTATGCTTCTCTCCAGCTAGTCAAGCTCATCAGACAGGAATACTTCTGTTGTGTGTCAGCATCTGCCTGATTTACATTCAGCAACTGTACTCCTTCCAACATATCCGTATTGCTGCCTGATCCACAGCCAATTGGCAGCTTCTGTCTTCTGTTTGCTTGTGTACTGTAGCTAACCTGTTTGCCAATTTGTCAGCTGCTTTGCCTCTTTTGTCTGTTTAACTGGTTATGGCAACTGTTTGGCTGTTCAAAAGACACTCAGTGAAGAGCGCTATACAAAAGTAAACTGAATTGGTTTGAAGGAATAAGCTAAACCAGGGGTGCACACAATTTTTGGGCTTGCGAGCTAATTTTAAAATGACCAGGTCAAAATGATCTACCTACAATAAAAATTATATATATGCTATATATTATGCTGACTCGCATAAATAAGTAGAGCCGAATAATGCAGTCAAGGAGCTTTTGAATTCAGCCGAGTGAAAAATGAAGGCTGTCCAATTAACTGCAATTTTAGTTCCCTCTCCTTTCTCGTTCTCAGATTGCTTTTCGGAAGTACGTCAGTTTCGTAGTTTTTATGAACAGTTCGAAAATGCCTTTCCACATTTTCCTTCTTTGGAATAGCAATGATAGATTGACAGATCAGACAAACGTACTTCGATTGTGACATTGTGAGAAAAAAATCCTCTTCCAATTCCACATCTAGCCCATACCCTCCCCAAACTTTTTTTTTAAATTCCTTCTTTAGTCGATATAAATTTGAAGGCTAACTAGACCACAGCCAGAGTTTTGCAGTAGCTCACGCATTTGATCGTGCGTGTGGGATGACCAGTATGTTAGAAGAGAAGAGATCTTAGACTGGCCGCCCTGTATGTCAATCAAGTGGCAAATGCCATAGGGAGGATATACTAAAAACATTTTTTTGAATGCAACGCGATCTACCTGCACTACCTTTGTGATCTACCGGTCAATCGCGATCGACGCATGGGGCACCCCTGAGCTGAACAGTCTTAGCAGTTCCCCATGTTACGTGTTTGATATCTCTCACAGTTTGTCTAGAATACACCTGTCTTACTGTATAGGGTGGTTCAGATCTAATTATGCAATTTTCATTACACTATAACTTAAGTTTATTGCATAGAAAATCACCCAAAAAATCTCGGACAATCGAGAAGTTTGCGAACTGATGACATGAAGAATCGTCTTCGCGCCAAACTGGAATCGTCCCAGCATAAATCAAAGTCATCCAGACGATCTGGATCTGCATAATTAGATCTGGATCACCCTGTACTTTCTTGATTTTAATCTGTGCAGTCCTTGTCTTGTAGTTGTTTTTGTTTTTATATTAATACTAGCAAAATACCCGCGCTTCGCAGCGGAGAAGTAGTGTGTTAAAGAAGCAATGAAAAGAAAAGGAAACATTTTGAAAATAACGTAACATGATTGTCAATGTAATTGTTTTGTCACTGTTGTGAGTGATGAGTGTTGTTGTCATATATATATATATATAAACATATATATATACATATCTATACATAAACACATATATACATACATATATATATCTACATATATACACATACATATACATACACACGCACATATATAAACATATATACATATACATACATATCTACATATACAGTATACACGCACAGCTATTTCGTATCAGTGCAATACGCTGCTTGTTAAAACGGATAACTCCCGCTCTTACGTGCAAGTCTGCATGGATATTATGAACTATCGTATTTGTTCAAGTTCTATTTAAATTTTAAATAGAAGGAATTTTTATTTAGTCGACAGAAATATCTTTGGTAGGAATGGTAAAAACAGACAGGAATATTATTCCTGAATAAATCAACTCAAACCTTAAATAACTTATAATATTTTGCTCTCCATAAAAATATATCCTGTCTAAATTATACAAGTTAGAAATAAAGTAAACATTAAAAGAACAAACATTCAAATTTCTTTACTCTTATGTAATTTTATATAAAAAATAAACTTAGATTTTAAATATAAAAAGATTTTGCTCTCCATAAAATATATCCTGTCAAAATTATACAAATTCAAATATGAACATGCTGCATAACAAAACCTGGAAATATAAATAAAATGTGTTCCTTTCAGAAATAACAAATCAAATCATTCAGTTGTCTTTGCTCATATGTCATTTTAGAGCTGGACGCCTGGCATCTTTTTTTGGCCACAGGTTCGTTTCTGTTTGCTGTGAGGTTCTGTGTTGTGGAGATTCTCAGGATGGATTGCAGGTGCTCATCAGTGAGGCGACTCCTGTGTGCTGTTTTGTTAGTCTTTATCACTGAGAAGAGCTTCTCACACAGATATGTGCTACCAAACATGCACAAGGTTCGAGCCGCATGTAGACGGACTTTTTGTTCTTCAAAGTCACCAAAGCGCCGTGCAAACTCAGTGCGCTCAGTTTATCAGCAAAGTGCGTATTTGGGAACACCGTAGTGACGACTTGGTTCAAGATTACTTGGCAACAGGGAAAGTAGGGCAAGTTGCACTGGTGCATTTGTGTCTCCCATAAAAGTAGCTTCACTTGAAATCACTTCACAGCTGAAGCGCTGCATTATGGGATCTGTAGTTTATTGTGGTACCAGCGCTTCATATACCCGGGCCATTAATAACAATAATACAGTATATAAAATGATCTCGGGCGGATATAATTACACGCGGGTCGGATGTGGCCCGTGGCCCTTGAGTTTGACAAATATGGACTAAATAGAACTTGAAAAGATATATTTTTTGAAATGTGATCGCGCAATTCAGATAGAGTTGACGCGCACTACAGCCTGCATGCCTCAATAAGTCATCCTCCCTCGCTCTTACTTTTTTACCGTTCATCTAATGAATACACTGAGTATGGCTTTACCATAACAATCATTGATGGCGAATAAAGTATCCATTATTCGAATATGTAGATCGGGATATATCTATACTAATAAAAGGCAAAGCCCTCACTCACTCACTCACTCACTCACTCACTCACTCATCACTAATTCTCCAACTTCCCGTGTGGGTGGAAGGCTGAAATTTGGCAGGTTCATTCCTTACAGCTTCCTTACAAAAGTTGGGCAGGTTTTATATCGAAATTCTACGCGTAATGGTCATAACTGGAAGCAGTTTTTCTCCATTTACTGTAATGGAGATGAGCTTCAACGCCGTGGGGGCGGAGTTTCGTGTGACATCATCACGCCTCCCGTAATCACGCAGTCCATAGAAAACCAGGAAGACCTAAAAAAAGCGCTGAAGAAAACATGCATTATATAATTGAGAAGGCAGCGAAACAATAAGAAGCGAGCGAGTGACATATACAACCATATTCATGACTTCTGCTACTTGAAACAAAGCACGATGTAAACCTACACTTTAAATTAAGTTCATAGACAGGCTGCCGCTGGCGTTTGTAATTTAGTGCCTGCCCATATAAGGCCGTCCGTCCGATAGCAAACTCCCACTAAATATTCACGGGTTAAGGACTGTGCTTATGCAGAGGAAGATGAGATGGTCAGGGTGGTGTTTGGTACAAACTCAGCGAAACTGCGAGAGAAAGTTTTAAGTGCCAGGACTAAGGTAACATTAAATACAGCCATGGACATAGCACGAGATGGCACCAGCACAGCTGGGAAACTTAGATGCATGTACACCGAGCGGCTCACGTGAACTGACGCAGTGCACAGATAAAAGCAACAGTTCCAAAGAGCTGAACAAAACCGAATTACACAATTGAAAAGGCAGCAAAAATATGAAGCGTCTGATACATACAAGCATATTCATAAATCCAAAACAAAGCACACGTTGGAAAAAGTCAATGTCCCGCTAAAGGAAGACAGTGTAAAAAACCGTGCATGCAGTGTGTCAGGTCTCAGATAAAGAAGAAGACGAGCTGTTTATTGATGCAGTAAGAAACGAATCGATGAATGAAACCTGTCATCTTTACAACGATTGACAAACACGGAATGTAACTTGAACACAACACATCCTACAAATACGAACCTGATTGAAAGAAATAATGATAATCAAATCCTTGATGACAGCAACACTCAGTAACACTCACAAAACAAATACTGTATATTGACAGTCATGTTACGTTATTTTTAAAATGTTCCCTTTTCTTTTTCATAGCTTTTTTAACACACTACTTCTCGCTGCGATATATATATATATATATATATATATATATATATATATATATATATATATATATATATATATAACCCGATCTACATACTCGAATAATGGATACTTTATTGCCATCAATGATTGTTTTGGTAAAGCCATACTCAGTGTATTCATTAGATGAGCGGTAAAAAGTAAGAGCGAGGAAGGATGACTTATTGAGGCATACAGGCTGTAGTGCGTCAACTCTATCTGAATTGCGATCACATTTGAAAAAATATATCTTTTCAAGTTCTATTTAGTCCATATGTGTCAAACTCAAGGGCAGGGCCACATCCGCCCGGCGTGTAATTATATCCGCCCAGAGATCATTTTATATACTGTATTATTGTTATTAAAGCCCAGGTATATGAAGCGCTGGTAACACAATAAACTACAGATCCCATAATGCAGCGCTTCTGAAAATAGAGCCTTTAAAAACCGATGGGAGGCTGAGTATATGTTTACTAAACCCGTGTGTCTCATTTGTGGAGCTAATGTGGCTGTAATTACAGAATTTAATCTAAGACGGCACTATGAGACAAAACATCAGGTTAACCTGAATGCAATGCAGAAGATACAGAAAGCAGCATAATTAAATAAGAATCTGACACTTCAGCGGACGTTTTAACCCGTGCACAATCACAAAGTGATTTCAAGTGAAGCTGCTTTTATGGGAGACACAAATGCACCAGTGCACCTTGCCTCACTTTCCTGTTGCCAAGTAATGTTGAACCAAGTCGTCACTACGGTGTTCCAAAATACGCACTTTGCTGATAAACTGAGCGCACTGAGTTTGCACGGCGCTTTGGTGACTTCGAAGAACAAAAAAAGTCCGTCTACATGCGGCTCGAACCTTATGCATGCATTATGTTCATAATATCCACGCAGACTTGCGTAAGAGCGGGAGTTATCCGTTTTAACAAGCAGCGTATTGCACTGATACGAAATAGCTGTGTGTGTATATATGTAGATTTGTGTGTGTATGTATGTATGTGTGTATGTATTTATGTGTGTGTGTATATGTATGTGTATATATGTAGATATATATATATGTATATATATATGTGTATATGTATAGATATGTATATATATATATGTTTATGTATGTGTGTGTAAATATATATATATATATATATATATATATATATATATATATATATATATGACAACAACACTCATCACTCACAACAGTGACAAAACAATTACATTGACAATCATGTTACGTTATTTTCAAAATGTTTCCTTTTCTTTTTCATTGCTTCTTTAACACACTACTTCTCCGCTGCGAAGCGCGGGTATTTTGCTAGTATATACATATATATATACCCGCGTATCGCAGCGGAGAAGTAGTGTGTTAAAAAAGCTAGAAAAAGAAAAGGGAACATTTTAAAATAACGTAACATGACTGTCAATATACAGTATTTGTTTTGTGAGTGTTGCTGTCATCAAGGATTTGATTATCATTATTTCTTTCAATCAGGCTCGTATTTGTAGGATGTGTTGTGTTCAAGTTACATTCCGTGTTTGTCAATCGTTGTAAAGATGACAGGTTTCTTTCATCGATTCGTTTCTTACTGCATCAATAAACAGCTCGTCTTTTCTTTATCTGAGACCTGACACACTGCATGCACGGGTTTTTTTTTACACTGTCTTCCTTTAGCGGGACATTGACTTTTTCCACCGTGTGCTTTGTTTCCGCAGTAGCTGGATTTATGAATATGCTTATCAGGCGCTTCATATTTTTTGCTGCCTTTTCAATTGTGTAATTCGGTTTTTGTTCAGCGCTCTTTAGAACTGTTGCCTTTTATCTGTGCACTGCGCCAGTTCACGTGAGCGCTCGGTGTACATGCATCGAAGGTTCCCAGCTGTGCTGGTGCCATCTCGTGCTATGTCCATGGCTGTATTTAATGTTACCTTAGTCCTGGCACTTAAAACTTTCTCTCGCAGTTTCGCTGAGTTTGTGTCAAACACCACCCTGACCATCTCATCTTCCTCTCCATAAACACAGTCCTTCACCCGTGAATATTTACCCGTGGCAGTTTGCTATTGGATTGCCGCTGACGGACGGCCTTATATGGGCAGGCACTAAATTACAAACGCCAGCGGCAGCCTGTCTATGAACTTAATTTAAAGTGTAGGTTTACATCGTGCTTTGTTTCCGAAGTAGCAGAACTCATGAATATGGTTGTATATGTCACTCGCCGCTTCTTATTGTTTCGCTGCCTTCTCAATTATATAATGCATGTTTTCTTCAGCGCTTTTTGAGGTCTTCCTGGTTTTCTATGTACTACGTGATTACGTGGGAGGCGTGATGATGTCACACGAAACTCCGCCCCCACGGCGTTGAAGCTCATCTCCATTACAGTAAATGGAGAAAAACTGCTTCCAGTTATGACCATTACGCGTAGAATTTCGATATAAAACCTGCCCAACTTTTGTAAGGAAGCTGTAAGGAATGAACCTGCCAAATTTCAGCCTTCCACCCACACGGGAAGTTGGAGAATTAGTGATGAGTCAGTGAGTGAGTGAGTCAGTGAGTCAGTGAGTGAGGGCTTTGCCTTTTATTAGTATAGATTATTGTGTGTGATTTCTTGTAGCATCTACTTGGTTTTCAAAATAATTTTGGTTAGGTAGTTGACCACTGTCTGTTAAAAATTGAGTTACTAGTTCAATGAGTGTGAATGATTTTTATTCACCCAGCCTGATAGCCTGATTGAATGTGAAGGTCAAAAGTGTTTTTACATGTATAACACTAAACATTAATTAAGAAAAACATTTTAAAAAATCTTTATTATAAATCCCACAATGCTTTCTATGTGAAAGATTGTGTGTATATGTTTACACTTTATAATTGGAGCCTAGAATTCTCTCTTAAATTGTTTTCTAGGAAACCTTTTTGATCCTGTACTCCTAGTAGTTTGTTAGAGTCTCATTTGTGTAAACTTCATTGTTAATCATTTATTGACTACTAATTTAATTAAGTGTTTCAAAGCAGATATTAACATAAAGTTGACAAAAGGCAACATCCGTGGGGCTAAACATTGAGAAAAGTATCCTAAGACTGTGTTATTTATTTTTATCCACTAGATGGCTGCAAAGACCACGTGGTAAACTAAGTCACATGCACTCCATTCTCAGCTTCCATACTTTAGATGAGGATTTTGAGTGTGATGTAGGAATGTATGCAGTATTATGGTATACTGTATATAGTACAAAATGATCACATATAGCAGTTCCTCAGATTTGTTAGTTGTATCTTTTTTTTTTTTTAATTTAAGTACAAAAAAGGAGTGTTTGACCTTTTTCACAGAAGTGAGTTTTTCTGAAAAAATGTATTCTACAGCCATGTTCAACAGTATAGCTTGGATTCCCTACTGAGGTAGCAGCGTAGTCTGTCATCCCAGTAATATAACATGTAACCAATGATTTTTTCCTTATTATACCTTAAAATTATAATATTTCAAGCAATATGATTGCAAAATACTCCATGGTAATTAAAAGGTCCATTTGCTGCATTGAAATCTTATGCTGGAGCTATGAAATACATGATAAATCAGCTATGGAGAATGTTATCTTAAGTAGATGAATAACATCTCATACAGATATACATTCTGCACACAAAAGCCATGCCACTTTTTATTGTGCAAGCATCCACTTTATATGACATACACAAACACTGAGATATTGTATGTAAAACATTGGCAATCCACACACACTTGCTGATTGCTGGAAACTGAAGTCCAGTCAATAGCTCTGCCATAGGATTATCACAATAATGGGCTTGTCCTATACTTGTCCTGACTATCTTATTTATTTGGTCTCAGTTGTTTAATGTTTAACTTTTCAGCATGAGTCCTGAAATGGATATTGAGCTTTTTTTGTCTTTTTAAGTGTCCATTTGTGTTCCCACTTGATTGGGCAAGGGTTTCGCTGCACTAGCCTGGTATTTTTTTACTGCTCATTTGCTAAAGAAAAGTGCATCAAGTCGATTCTGGAGATGCAGAAACTTTTAGCACAGGGCACTGTTAGCGGACACTCCATCTACACAGATAGATAACCTAGTACATTTTCTGACTGTGGCAGTAATGTATAATAAATATGGACTATTTTTTGAAGAGCAATCTAATTTCAGACAAATACATCATTAAACATAATTTAAAACAATCAAAATTAGTTTATTTGATAAAATGTAATAATTAACTTTCAATTAATTTTATGGTTGTTATGTTTAGCTGGTAAAAACAGGTGGGACCTAACCCTGTCCCCAGTACTGGATGAAATGCCACTGACCTTGATAAAAAAAAAAAAGTCAGCATCAAAAGACTTTAATTATGTTTGTATAATAATAATATTGTTTATGTCCATTGTCACTGGCTCCTGTAGAACATTGGCTTTATCTATAGTACGCTCATGTTTTGTTTACAATTACCACAGTAAGTTATGTTAAGAGGCAGAGTGCTTATAAAAAGTATTCACTCTCACTGGAAATTTTCACATTGTATTATTACATTACATTAAATCATGGTGGATTTAATTTGAGTTTTTCTGATGTTTATCAACAGACGAAAGACTCTTTAATGTCAAAGTGAGAAAAGATCTGTGTAAAGTAGCCACATTAATTACAAATACACAACACAAAATAATTGATCACATTAAGTTTCTATGCCCTTCAGGTCAGTATTTAGTAGATGCACCTTTGACAGCCATGACAGTCCCAAATCTGTGTGCACATGTGTCTATCAGGTTTGCACATCTGAACACTTCAGTATTTCTCTTGTATTCTTTACAGAACTCCTCAGACTATGTCAGGTTGTATGGAGATTGTGATTGACCAACCTTTTTCAAGCCCAGCCACATATTCTCAATTGGATTGAGGCCTGGACTCTGACTCCACTGCAGGAAGATAGCAATACTGTTTTTAGGTTATTCCTGTGTAGCACTGACTTAGGCTTAGGGTCTTTGTCTTGCTGGAAAACAAGTCCTCTCTTGTAGTGCAAGACGTGCCTTTACTTTGCTGCAATCATTTTACTCTCCACCCTCACAAGCCTTCCAAGGCTTTCTGCAGAGAAGCATTGCATGATGCATGATGCTGCCATCTCCATGCTTAACGTTGGGGTTGGTATGTTTTTGATAATGAAGTCACATACAAAAATACAAAAGTGAGATAGACACAGAAAGAACACAAAAATGACAAAAACAATACATGTTCTGCCTCATTGAGCCTTTTTATAATCCTATATCATTGTCTCTCTTTCCATCATGTCTTCCTCTCCTTCTTCATTCTGTCTATAAGACCTTACCCCAGTTCTAGCCTGAAGTATACCACCTCTTTGAAGCACCTTTAAACCTCTTCCTGGTGTCACGTTTAGGCCAAGCTCTGGAATTAGTGCCCTATAAAAGGGTGCCTTCTGTTGCTACTCAAACACCAGGTCTCACACTACCTATAGAAGATTCTATTGTTACAGCACCCTCGAGACATGTATAGTCTTACTCTTAATAGCATCTCCCTGGTTGCCTGTGGATGGTGCACCCTGCATGCCATTGTGGAGTGTTTCCATCTGGCTTTTCTCTGGACTTTGCCATCCTTGAAGCATGGCCTAATAAGGACCTACAGGGCATTGAAATCTTATGGTAGCTCCTTAAATTTGCAGTTCAAGTTCAAAGAACCTCAGATGTCTCTTAAGCTAAAGTAGTTCTGAAAGGAGCAGTTAGCCATAATCCTTAAACAGTGCTGCAAGAATAATGAGCGATTCCTAAAAAAGTTTGATTATACTGCTAAAGGTGGCAAACTATTGTTTCACATGGTGCTTTGGATATTGCACATCTTTCATAAATACACAAAGTACTGTAAATATGAATTGTTTTTTCAATCACAGTCCATTTTATCTACAAGTAATATTGGACTTTCATTAAGATTTGATAACATACAGGTTGCAACAGGGTGGCACGGTGGCGCAGTGGTACCGCTGCTGCCTCGCAGTATGGAGACCTGGGTTCACTTCCCAGGTCCTCCCTGCATGAAGTTTGCATGTTCCCCCCATGTCTGCATGGGTTTCCTCCCACAGTCCAAAGACTTGCAGCTTAGGTGCATTGACAATCCTAAATTGTCCCTAGTGTGTGTGTGTGTGTGTGTGTGTGTGTGTGTGCCCTGTGGTGGTATGGCGCCCTGCTCGGGATTTGTTACTGCCTTGTGCCCTGTGCTGGCTGGGATTGGCTCCAGCAGACCCCCTTGACCCTGTGTTAGGATATAGAGGGTTGGACAATGACTGACTGACAGTTTGCAACGGTGTTAATAATCTGAAGGAGAAAATACTTTTTCATGGCACTGCATATAAAATTGTATTGTATTTAAAATGAATGGCATTAGTAACTCAGATTTGATCAGGTGAGTGACTGAGGGAGCCCATTGTATTATATGAACTGATGCCCACTTTTTCCAGGCTACTACTTTACAAAAGTAAAGGAAATACGCCAGTTAAATATGAGAAGAAGATGTACACTGAAGCGGAATCTATGATTCTTATAAAAACAGTAACCTTCAGTACGTATTTATCAAATGTAGTTATTATGTAGAGCTTTTACCTGTTATTAAAGTTAACTAAGAGAATTTTATTGTTCATTTTATTTAGTATATTCGCTACATAGTCGTTTTACTCTGACAGTATTCTGTGTATTTACACTGAGTGGCCTCTGCTGGTGCCTCTCTGTTTTAAAATAAAACAGTACAGAATTAGACAGTGAATCAATACCAGAATGAATGGATGTATAGTCACTCTCAAAGCTACAAAAATAAATTAAGTGGATCTAATACATGGCTGAGTGTTATCTTCTTTACGCTTGCTTTCTTGTGTGTATGAACTCTTGCTTACTCGACTATTGATGCCACTGACTGTGATATTGTATTTGTATGAAGTTTGCATAGTAATAATCCTTTTTGCTTTCAGAAGCAAACTTTAATTTGCCTATGTACATTTTAACATACTAGATGCTCTAGTCTTTAAAGTATGTTACTATGTTAGACTCTTAATAAATACCAAAATGAACCCCAAAGCTTGAATTAAATGTGAACAGAGGATTTGTTACAGAAAGCTCAGCAGCACTTCTCCTGTTAGGATTGAGAATTTACCTGCGTAACATCTTGTTATGCAAGCACCAATAAAATTCAAAGTTTCTACATTCCTATAGCTAGAGCACTACAAATGTTAACACTACCGCTGAGACGTGTATAGCAACATATCATATAAAAATTGCATATTTAAAAAAAAAATTTAAAAAGTGCAATGTTTTTAGTAGGTGTGCAACAATTCTCTAAATCCACACTTTGGTTCAGACTTGGATCCAAGGTTCAGTTTATACCTCTTTTTTATGAGGGTGTTTTATTAAACCACCAAAAGTCAGACACACTAGATTTACTTAACTTCACATCAATTAACTATGAAACATAAGAGAATTGTAATTTATTTATTTAAGACTAGTCTATGTAAAAAAAAAAGTAAATTAAAAAATAAAAACTCAAATCAGAAATAAACAGTGGTTGGCACATTTAGTTAACTACACATTTTTGTGGAAATGCTTCAATTAAGCTTTAAGTTTTTCTTCAAGAACACTATCATGTCCACACTCTCAGGTGAGAGACTTGCTCTCTGTACTGTGACAATGTCCCCTGCACTAGAGAGATCCCTGCCACCAGGGACAGATGTTGCTGGAAAGAGCAGAGATTTAAAACAGGGGTCAAGTGCATCGCTCACATGCAGAAAGTGAATACAAGTAATTGTTGCCAGTCGGGGTGTCTGTTGTTGAAGGTAGATGCAATGGCAGATTTAGCATCTTTCACAACCGCTGAATCAGAGTCACTCTGCTTCAAGGATTCCAGGAGTGTTTCAGTGATATTATCATTGAAACTGTTGCCAGCTATTCAGTGCTCAACAGAGCCTGAACCATGTCCTCAGCTATTTTTACATCTTCATCAGACAGAGTAACAATGTTCCTCTTAATATTCCTGTCTGTAAGTACTGAGAAAACAGCACCCTGCTGTTCAAGATAGCACTCGACATGTCATGGCTTGAGTTCCACGAAATGAGAACATCTTTAATATGCTTGTGAGAAGAAAGCTGAAGTATCTCTTGTTTTTCCTTTAGCACTGCTGCAGCAGTGGTGCTAATAGTATTTTGTTTAAAAGAATTCCAAGAAGAAAGTGTATTCTGTAATCTTTTGCTAGAGATTACTCAATTTTTGTTGGTTACTGGAGCCTGACCCCTTTTATTTCCCATAGTTTCAATGTATTAATACATTCTCGACTTCAACTTTTGCGTCGTTTTCTAGAAACATAGTCCCTGCAAAAGTTGAAGATTGACTATTTACAAAATATACAACATGCCCTGATTGTAAATAGAATAATAATTTTGTGATTAACATGTGTTATATAGTGTTAACCATGAAATAAAAAATGAGTATTGCAACATAATGAGAGCGGTTGCAGTGGGTTGGGAGTGTTGTGGTTCTGTCTTTCAGAACTGTGACATGAGACCGTGGATGTTGAATCAAGGTTTTGGTCTCAGTTTCAGAAATGTTACATGCCTAGTGTTTAGGGTATTGAATAGGGCTGCAGTTATCAATTATTTAAGTAATCGAATATTCTACCGATTATTCCATTGATTGGATCAGAAATATTTCAGCTTTATTATAGAACAATAGAAAATATACAAAAGAGAGAATAAGACAGGTCTCATAAAATTAATAGCCAATTGATTTTCCCTTTTAGAAAAATCTACTTTTTTAATGCTTAAACTGTAATTCAACAATAATATCTGTCAATAACTAAACCAGCTTTGTGTATTTATTTATTTTGGGTTTTAAAGAAAACATTGTCCGAAATGCAAAAACAAATACATAAAAATAATAAATCAATTTCTAAGTACTTTAAAAAAGGTATACATTAAAATAAAATTAAGGCATAAATTAATAATACATACAAATTTCCTTTAAATTGTGCAACTTAACTTTCAAAACTACAAGCTTCATGTTCAAGTTCTCTTCTTGGAAGACTTTGTGGCATTTGTAAGAGACAAATCCCCTGGATGATGTAGATGTGGTGTGTGTGTGTGACTAACATAATAACAATATGAAAGGAGCTCAGACTTTCATAAACTGACTGCAGCATTTTATTTTCTGTGGTTATTTTCTGGTCAAAACTTAGCAAATTTAGGGACATCATGACTAGCCACTACAGTAATCCCTCGCTATATCGCGCTTTGACTTTCGCGGCTTCACTCTATCGCGGATTTTATATGTAAGCATATCTAAATATATAATGCAGATTTTTCGCGGGTTCTGCGGACAATGGGTCATTTTACTTCTGGTACATGCTTTCTCAGTTGGTTTGCCTATTTGATTTCATACAAGGGACGCTATTGGCAGATGGCTGAGAAGCTAACCAATCAGAGCATGCAGTTAAGTTCCTGTGTGCTGACTGGCTCAGCAACGGAGCGGCGAATTCGATTCCGTGGCGTTAACCAGGAAATCTTGTCTCGCTCATTCAGCATCAATGTGTTTCGCTGTGGAGTTAACTTTTTTGCTCTTTTGTGTTTATCTTTGTGCGTAGTCAAGCCCTTCGTTATGGCTCCAAAACGATCTGCTCCTGCTACTGCTTCAGGGGCCGTGCCCAAGAGCCAACAGAAGATGCTAACGATTGCCGAAAAGGTAAAAGTTTTGGATATGTTGAAGGAAGGGAAAAGCTACACCGCTGTAGGATGCCATTACGGCATCAATGAGTCCACGATTCTTTTTATTTAAAAAGAAGGAAAAGAATAGAAGATCTATGGCCGCAGTGTCCTTTTAACCAGGGCACAAAACAAGTTGTAAGTGGACATAATAAGGAAGTAGTCTGGATGGAATCTGCTTTAGGGATTTGGATTGAAGACTGCCGGAAGAAGAATAACTGCGGTGCTACACAGTTGCCTGAAGAAGCTCCTTTAGAAGGGCTGTAACGCTCTCCTTTGTTGTGCAGTAAAATTAAACTCATCGTTATCAGACAAGTCGTCGTGTCATTGTTGGTGAGTAGCCATAATTAATTTTCTACTTACAGTACAGTACTTAGTACATGTACGTAAGTTTAGTGTCACTTTACACACATTTACTGTATACACTTTTTCTTGCATTGTACGTATTTATTGCTGGTGGCCTGTCTATCGTAATGTCTATATCAAATGTGATATCGGAGACGCTTGATATCTTTAAAATAATATTTAGGTTTTACTGTATATAAACAGTGTGTTTACATACATAATTTCAATGAATCTTACCTAATATGTAAGAGAATACAAAGGGTTTATGCTGTATAACTGTGCGGGGAATATTTATAAACAGTGTGGGAGAGTTTATAAGGGCTTAAAATATATAAAAATAACCATACAAACATATGGTTTCTACTTCACGTATTTTCACCTATCATGGGGGGTTCTGGAACGCAACTCCCGTGATCGAGGAGGGATTACTGTATATTGATTTATGTTATTAACTAACTATTTATCTTATTGATTTATGTTATTAACTACCCATTGCATATAGCCATAATTAAGGTTCTTTACTAGCCTTCATATCAGCTAAAATATTGATTTATGTTAAATGGAAACATTAACATTACCTTGTGAAAATGTAACAATAAATTAGTGATATCTCAATTACAGAATTAAGACTTGTAAGTGTGTGAATGTTGCAAAATTATTTGTCTTCATTTCTTAGTTTACTTGCTTAATTTAAGTATTGGCCTAGCCAAACAGAGCAGATTACCCACTGCTTTAGCATTAATCAAATTTATGCTACCATGACATTGTTATCATGGTTGTAATTGCAAGGGTCTTTGTTTACCTGAGACCTTGAACTGAAACTCTTCATTTCAGTGACAGGAGATCTGAGCATTAAAGACTCAAGACATGCCAACTTCATGACTACTTAGAGGTAACTGTCCAATGTAGCCTGGACTTTTAATGTAGCCTCCGACTTTAGTAAAGTGACACACTATCGGTTATAACGAAACTTGCCTTACACATTATAAATTTATAGTCTTTTGGCTAAGGGAATAATTTCTTAATCGAGACTATAGGAGAGAGGACCATTCTAAAGGATATTCCAGTATTAAGACTATTTTCTGTGTTTTGTGAGTTGTGTGGGATTAAAACTGGAGAAAGTTCTGAGCTTAACTGTCAGAGACAGAGAATAGATAATATCGAGTCCTTTTTTGAATTTATTTTGTTTTGTCTCTTAGGAGATGGAGCTGTTGGAGTGTATATTGCGTTCAAAAGTGACTGAGGGTCCAGAAACCTGGGATGGGCGCAGTTCTGGTAGCCTTCGCTCTGCACTTAATCGTCAGGACCGCAACCGGCTACACTGGGATGATGTGACAATCATTGAGGAGGATACCAGCAAAGTGACTGCCCTCCAGCTGCGCCTGGATGAATCACAGAAAGTTCTTTTGAAGGAACGAGAGTAAGAAGCACTGAGTTTTCAGGAACTATTTCAGGGAACTGTGAAGATTTAGTCATATTTAACATTTTAGCAAGGAATGCTGTGTTAAATATTGTCTGTGATTTTTATTTAAAAAATATATTACCTTTAGATTTCAGTGCCACAAATTTTAGTGGGGATTAGGAGAATATAGTTCACTGCAATAGATCAACATAAAACACTGTCAAAAATTATTAACAGATGAAAGTCAGTCATGTGCCAGGCCACCAGAGGAATGTTTCAGAAAGTGTTCTGGTTCTTTTCAGAAGACTGCTTCAGGGTAAATCAATGCAAAACAAGCAGAATGAATCCACTTGACAGGTTTTCATTTATAACATGTTAATGGTGTGGTTTGTTAAAATACCTTAGTCAGTTAGTTGAATGATTAATGTAGCCTTGTTCAAAAATACAGTTTGTCTTAATTTCTGTACATTGCAGTACCCATTTAAAAGTTGGAAAGCAGAATATTACCAAATATAAGGTAACAAAACATTCTTATGCTAATTCAGGGTCCTGGGTAACTAGAGCCTATGCCAGCAGTACTGGGCACAAGGCAGATATTAGCCTTGAACACAGTGCCAGTTTCAGTGCACAGTCAAGCACACAGCCACATGGGCCCAGTTTGAAATCACCAGTTAAACCAACCCATATGCCAATGGGAGAAGTGGAATGAAGACTAGGGTACTTGGTGGAAAGCACTTTGATACCTGGAGCAAAAAAGTAAACTTTGAAACCATGACACTTGATAGGTTTGGTGACAGCAATGCTCCCTGTGCTATTATATTATAAATATAGTGAAAATAAAATTTACTTAAATCAGTTTTGCTCCCATTAAGTACATTTCCACATAAAAGGTTAGTATCCTATACAATAATTACACATGTAGTATGATTAAAAGGAATGTAAATTTACAACAAAACAAAGATAAAAAAACATCATGCAGTATAAAAATAGAAATATGTGTATGTTGTACATAATGTGAGAAAGGGTCAGGCTGTCAGTGCTAACATTGTCAAACAAGGCAGCAAGTTGCTAGAGACAGACTTGGAATGGTCCTTGTTTAGGCAGACATGTTTAGACCATGTGTTAGCAGCTGCTTGGGGACTAGCTAGCTTTGATGTCAGTGGGCAAGCAGGCATGTATGGCACGGACGTATAGAGTGCTCCAAATGAGTTGTTAGGCTAACTAAAGGGCTGAGAGGAGCAAGCAGGAGGCCTGCAAACTTTCTCCAAACCATTAGATCGCAACAGAGTTTTCCTGTTTGGGAAATGATGGATCCTGATGCAGGTTTTGGCAGGCAGACAACACTTAAGCTGTTAGTAGTGTCTGGAACTTTAATAGTATACAGACACTCAGGAACACAGGAAGACCATCTTAGGTCAGTCATTTTCCAAAGTGGATCACTCAATTTCTGTTGTAAATGAAGTCTGAAAATAGACCCAATAATTACAAAGAAACAAAATAATATGCAAGCACATCAAACAAAATTGAGTTAGACACCATGCATTGCATTTGGGTAGGATTGTGTTGGTTTAAGATGTATGAAGACAATATTTAATCCAATTCAGGTCTGCTGGGATTTGAGTTTATCCTGGCAGTTGTGGGTACAAGGCAAGAAATATTCCTGGACAGAGCACCAGCACATTGGAATGCCCACTCAAACATATACCCACACTTACACTCAAACAAAACCAATTTGCAGTGGCTGATCAGTATAAACTCTCACGTCTTTGGGGATGATTATAAAAAGTAAGAGTTACCCGGAGGAGAGCACATACAGGCACAAGGAGAATGTGCTGATGTATACAAGCGATGTGCAGGTGTTGGTTTATATCCCAGAACACTGGATACTTTAGGTGGTAGTGGAACCACTCTGTCACTGGGCTGCCCTCTTCTTATGAATTATAAGTTCTGTCTGGCCTTGTCTGCTTCCAATGCCCTTCTACTCAGGTTGATTTGGCAGCTAGTGCACAAGTTCTCCTAGATTCTTGTAAATCACTGAGAGATCTGTGCCCCAAGAGACAAATATCTTTGCTGGACTCACTAGTTAATTTTTGACTGCTGAGCAGCAAATGTCATGTGTAAGCCTGTGATCTGGCCCTGGAGCTTACTAAACTGCAAAACTGAAGTCAGTACTGAAGAATGGCTAAGAATGTCTGATTAACATACTAGTATTGACTCATTAATGTACTCTGGCAGTAGTATGTATGATGTACAAACTATTACATGCATTAATACATTGACATACTGTAAACAACCTACTAAAAAAAACTGTGCCTGCTTATTACTTACTATACCACAGGCAAGTAGTAGTCTCCACCTTGTCATGTGTGGTTTTAAACAATAATCAGCCACACTTACCAGTGAATTTCAGTTCTGATGAAAATGCCTCAATATATACAAGGGAAATGTAAATAAGAACACTTTAAAAATACAGTCAGTAACCATTATCTTCAAAGTCCTGACATATAAATATTTTCCATATAACTTTGTTCTTAATATGTATTAACTAGTCTAAGTTTCCTCCTTCATTTTACCTGTTTCTTTTATTTTAAACTTGCCATAAATTTTTCTACATTTTAATAATGTAGAAGAAGGGTGTTGAATTCTTTCCTTGTAACTCACAGAACTGCACTGGCATAAATTTAAGGAAAAATAACAATATATGTTTTATACAGTTCTCTGTAGTGAAGACAAGTTCTATGTTCACCAAATAGAAATATTTAATAAAGCGATGCAAATCCTAAGGAAAAAAAAACTTAATGGTTTTTGCATTAAATACATTTTTTAATCAGATCTCCTGTTCCCACTCCCACAAAATAGTCCGGATAGTAGTCATTAATGAGTGATTGTATGAGATGAGCTAGCAGGTTTAACTCAGTTTTTTAATAAAGTCCATTCCTCTGTCTGATTCCGCATTAGCAGGTGCTGTGTTTTATGTGTAGCCGATCTGTATAACATTGTTGCAAAGAGTAATGTGTACATTAGTACAGCAGTAACTTCACAGTACTTATTAAAATGTGTTTTTTGCAAGCTCAATACTGTACATTTTGAAAGCTCATTAGAACATTTTCAGACAGCTTATATGCTCCTTTAGAGCACAGATACCACCATAGATGATTTCACACTATATACAAGCTTTTATTATGTGCTACTAGACATTAAGCCCGTTAAAATAATGGGCGCTAGAACAGTAGTGCATAAACATTTGTATGAACAGTCTATATTAAATGGCAAGGGACCTTGTATGTGGCTGTAATATGTATCACTGTATTGTGTGCCTTTAATTTTCTCTCTCAGTAATACTGGTTTGTATTTCCGTAAAATGCCTGTAATTTTGTCTGACAGTAATACAGTGGAACCTCAGTTCACGACCATAATTCGTTCCAAAACTCTGGTTGTAACCCAATTTGGTCGTGAACCGAAGTAATTTCCCCCATAGGATTGTATGCAAATACAATTAATCCGTTCCACACCGTATGAAATGTATGTAAATATTTATTTAAGTTTTTAAGCACAAATATACAGTAGTTAACTATACCATAGAAAGCACAGCGTAATAGTAAACTAAATGTAAAAACATTGAATAACACTAAGAAAACCTTGAACAACAGAGAAAACTAACACTGCAAGAATTTGCGCTATAGCCTTATGACCCGCTTGCTAAAAACTCTTTTTTTAATGAGTTTTAAGCACAGGGGAAAAAATGAACATTTGAAAAATCTGTAATTTAATAAACAACCAAGAAAAGTAACATTGCAACAATGCACGGGCGCGCCTTTGTGTGTGTGTGTGTCTGTCTCTCTCTCTGCACAGGGAATGCACAGGAAGAGACTGAACACGTGCTGTGTGGCCCCGCGCATGCGCACTTCACCAGAAGACACACACGGACACCGCACGCCTGTGTGTGTGCGTGTGTGTGTGTGCGTGTGCGCGTGACTCGCGCGCCTGTGTGTGCGCGTGACTCGTGTGCGCCTGTGTGTGTGTGTATCTGTCTCTCTCTCTGCACAGGGAATGCACACGTGCTGTGTGGCCCCTCGCATGCGCACTTCACCAGAAGACACACACACACGGACACCTGGACGCACACAAGCGTTTTATTAAAGAGGATGATAAATGTAAAAATAAGGAAAACCCATCACATAAACTTTCACCTCATTACATCAAACATCTCTTTTATCACTTTTTTAAGTTCTTGAAATATTAGAATGTTACTGTATACATTAACACTGTAATCAGAACATAAGAATAACCCAGAGAATAACTCTGCCCTGCATCCCATTGTAGCACCCAGTGATATTTACCATGTTTCTTACACTGGTGTAGAGCATTACAGCACTTTGTGAGAATTGCTGATGATGATGAGTGCACTTTGTACATTTTCACATTTTCTTTTTTATGTTTTTCTCCTATCACAGTTTAGAAGCATGCTATTAACTTACACTAATGAATGCCATCTAATAATGGTAATGGACTCTGAATGGTATGGCCATTATGAGCAAAAGGCATCTCTGGGGTGCTGCTATTACTGATTTAGTGAAAAGCATTTAGGGACGAATAACTCTGTTCTCCCTCATTAGCTCACAGGAAGGGTGTTCAAATAAGGTACATTTTAAGCAAAATAAAATCAATAAATTGACAGAATATACACAAATACTAAATTGGTATTTGAATGAAAGAGCAAAACAAGGAAGAAAAGAAGGTGGGGAGGGTTTGTAGCCACTTAGGTTTACAATGCATTTTAAACTCAGAACTCTCCTAGTAATCAAGTGACAAGCTTAAATGTCCTTTTCACAGTTAACATATCTTAAATGCATGAAACCACAGCAATCCCAGAGCAACTCTCATTGTTTTTTGGACAGCTTAATTTGCAGGCAATGGCTGCCAGCAGTTACACCAGTTGAAACATTCCCAGCCCATCAGAATAAAAATACATTGGACATGGATGGTGTTTGGCTTAAATTTCTATGCTGAGCTCTGTCATAGGCAACAGCTACAGCTTTGGACTGTGCACAGTAAGAAAAAGATAGGAAATCTTTTTTTTTTTTTAATCCTTTTGGGCGAATATGGTGAAATTCATAACAAAGTATGATTAGTTTTATTCATCTCTCACAATCCCCTGACTGTCTCTAATGAGACTTTTTGATAATTCATTGCGTAATTAATATACAGTCCGTTCCATAAATATTTGGACAGTGACACAATTTTCATTATTTTGGCTCTGTACACCACCACAATGTAATTGAAACAAAGCAATCAAGATGTGATTGAAGTATAGATTTCCAGCTTTAATTTATTTAGCAAAAATATTGTATGAGCTGTTTAGAAAAGACAGACATTTTTGTATATGGTTTTCAGGGGATAAAAATGATCTGGACAAACTAACATAATCATGAATATAACCATCATTTTCAATACTTGGTTGAAAATTCTTTTCAGTCAATGAAGTATGGAACCCATGGCCATCTCCAGGTGCTGCATTTCCACTCTAGTGATGCTTTGCCAGGCCTTTACTGCAGCTGTCTTCAGTTGCTGCTTGTTCTGCCATCAGTTTTGACTTCAGCAACTGAAGTGCATCTCCAATTGGGTTGGGGTCAGTTGATTGAATTGGCTTTTGAAGAATATTTCATGTCCTTGCCATAACAAGCTCTTGGTTTGTTTTTGCAGTATGTTTTGGCAGATTGTCCATCTGTCCTGTGAAGTGTCATCCTATCGTTTTTTCAGCATTTAGCTGAATCTGAGCAGATAGTATAGCCCTATACTGTACACTTCAGAAATCATCCTGCTACTTCTGCCAGTGGTCATATCATCAGTAAACACTAGTGACTCACTTCCATTCACAGCCATGCATGATAATGCCATAAAACTGCCTCCATCATGTTTCACAGAGGATGTGAATTCATCATATCATGAGCAATTTCTTCTCTTCTCTTTCTAACATTATGGTACATATTAATCTTAGTTTCCTTTGTCTAAGAAAAATTGGTCCAGAACAGAAGAAGCTTTTCAAAATGTTTTCTGGCAAAGTCTAATTTGTTCTTCCTATGCTTGAGGTTTACCAGTGGTTTGCACCTTGTGGTAACCGTCTGTTTTTACTTTTATGAAGTCTTCTCTTGATTGTAGACTTTGGCAGTGAGAGCAGTGATAAGTCTACCTCCAGGAGAGTGTTGTTGGTGTGGCTAAATGTTATGAAATGGTTCTTCCTCATCAAGGAAACAATTCTGCAATCATCTAGTACAGTTGTCTGTGGTTTTCCAGACCTTCACTAGTGCATTCCTTCTTTTAAGAATGTACCAAACAGTTCATTGGACAACTCCTTGTGTATTTGCTATCTCTCTAAAAGGTTTGTTTTGTTTTCCCAGCCTAATGACAAACTATTTCTACTTGCATGGACAGCTCTTTGGACCTCATATTAAGAGCTGACATTGACAGCTTCCAAATGCAATTTACAAAGTTAGAATCAATTCCATACCTTTTACCTGCTTAATAGTTAATAATATAATGGGGGAACTGCTCACACCTGACTATGGAACAGCTTGTCAGCAAAGTGTCAAAATACTTTTGAGCCCCAGAAAACAGGAGGGCTATTCAGAAAAATGGCTGTCATTCCTAAATGGCTCATACAATACAAAAAGCTGAAAGTATACACTTTAATTACAAAATGATTGCTTTATTTCAAATTCATTGTGCTGGTGTACAGAGCCAAAATGATGAAAATGGTGTCACTGTCCAGATACTTATGGACCTGACTGTAAAATCAACATACCTTCTTGTATTATTGTCAATTTGATGAGATTTCTTTTTACTAATTTTCCATTGCTCCTTGGGTTGTCTGCATTAGTGTCTAACACACTGCAGCCACTTATCACATCCCCTCAGATATCTGAGGTTTTATACCCTTTTATACTTTGCATTAACTTATAATGTCACCCAAAGAAATAATGGAGAAAAAAGGTGATATTTCATTTTTCTGGTTTCTTTTGTTTCACTTTAAAACTTGCAAGCCCTTGGGCTACAGGAAGATAGTAAAAATAAATGAACTGAGCTAATTAAGTGTCAATATGCAGAGAATGAAATGTTGTCACTTTAGCATAATAAATTATACCAAGTGATTTTGTACCACTCTTGGTTGAACATGAACTAATACATGACTTCATCAGTATCAGAAGTAATTGACTTGTTTGCTACACTGAAAGCTTGACATTTTTGTCCGTTCTGACAATGAATGATGAATGAGTTTGCTTGTAGAGTGATCATGCTTGGTTTTATGGAATATCTGCTTCCATACAGTGTTGCAGAAATCTGTTTGCCCCATCTATTTTTTCTGCATTATTGCACATTTATTACAGTGATCAGATTATATGTCAAAACCTAATATGAGTGGCCCCAAATAAACAATAAATACACATTTTAAAAGCTTTATGTTTAGACTGTTAACCCAATGGTTTCAATCATACATTTCTTAGAGAGATTACTTAATTCACTTGGCAAAGAATGTGTGTGGAGCAAATTAAAAATATCTTAAAAAATACCAAACTTATCCTTTGCTATTTTGATTTCATTTACTTTAAAAATAATTTATTTTTCTCTTTAATTCAAAATAATAATACTTACATTAAAGCTTTTATTATACTGTATTTAGACATAAATGTTTCATGCAGCACACACCACATATGAAAAATAAGTAAATTGCACAACAGTTAAGATTTAAACTTCTAATAACTTAGAAAGTAATTGATGAACATTTATGACTTTTGGGCTTAATTACTTTTGTAATTCTTTGTCATATTTTTGAAAAACTTTGCTCATTTTTGCTGCACTTGCATAAGGGGAGTTACCAAATTATAGGATTACTGTTTTATACAGATTAGTGTTTGATATTAGCACGTTTTCTGAGTTCTTAGTCTGTAATGTTCTTCTGATTAAACATCACTGATTATTTTGTCAAGGATGTGAAACTAATTCAGAGTTACAAGCTTATCTACATTAATACAGTAATGTATTATTTCTTGCTACACAAAACAGTAATGCTAAATAAATACAAATATTAAACTGGCAATAAATTGAACAATTTCTTAATTGTAATCATTAAACAGTAATCATTAAACAGTATTAGCATAAAAATTCTTTTTGACGGCTCCCTAATGAATAGAACAGTTTGGGGGAATTGAATAGATTTTATTTAAATAGTCCCCAAAACAACAAATTCATTTCAACATTAACACATTGTTTTTATTTTGAATAGCATTTTCATAGTGACAACCCTATCCTGAAGAGCTTTATATCATGGTTGTGACCTGCTTGCAGGTTTGCTTGTTTCAGCTTCCCTCACCCACCACTGTTTTAAATCATTTATTGATTTCAGTTTGCTCAGTTAAACACATTCTGCTGCGTGTCTGTTGGTTTGTGCTGCCATCCGTAAAGGCTGCACAGTGCTTATGAATCAGGTTATCTCTAGAAAGGTGGATACGAACTTGGGTTGTCATCTTGCACAAAGTGTAGGAAACAATTACCCTAGACAGTTAAACCAAAGAAAAACTCTGTGGTTCCAGTGACTAATTGAGCCTTTTTTGTTCAGATTTAGTTGTGTCACACTTGGTTCTTGTTGAAAAATTTTCTGTTTTCAGTACAAGCTGAAAAGTGACATTTACTAAACAGATTAAAAGAAAAATCAAAAATGCACTGTTGAAAAAAATAAAGTTAATGGGATATCAATAGGCCTATAATTACAGCAACACAATTTGTCCAGTTTTTTATTTTTTTTAATCTTTAGTAAGAGCAATCCCTAAAATGACATGCACTTTCCTAATAACTAGTAAAACATGAATTTCACTTTAATAGGTAATGCAAATGCCTCACAGCTCATGACTACAAGGTTTAAAGTACAGATCCACTCACTGTCTGTGTGGAGTTTGGCTGATTAATCTGGGTTTCCTCTGACATCCTGATGAAACTTTTTTTGTAGAAGGTCACCAGGGAAATGTCAGCACAGTACTGAGCTTAAAATTTGGCCAGACCACTACCTGTGGCATTTGCCAGTTTTCTTCAAGTTTGACTATGTTCAGGTACTCCAGATTCCTCTGACATCCCAAAGTTAGGCAATTTAGGTTTATTCATAGTTCTAAACTGGAAAACTCATTTCCTTTTGTTCCCAAACCGAATAAGTAGTTTGGACATAATGGATGACCGGGTCTATATTGAAGGAGTTACGCTTCATAGGAGTGACATAACAAAGGAGTGACATAAATACCGTATTAAAGGAGTGACATTTTATTGGAGTGACATAACAAGTCACCTACCACACACAACTGAAAGTACGTTCGCCATAAAATTATCTTGGCCTCACCTATCACTTGGATGGTTGGTTGAATGGTTGTCACTCCTTTGAAATTTATATCTGAGGTTTCACTCCTTTGTTATGTCATTCCTATGACATGTCACTCCTCTGAATAGGACCGGGGTGACCAGATTTCTGTACAGTTCCTGCTTTGTGCCCAGTGCTGCTAGAACTCACAATTGCTTGTCACTTTTAATTTCATACTTTATGTTTAAATGAATAGGCATTAAGTACCAGGAAAAGTAAGAAAATACCTAGTTTGAAAGGAACGTTTTCATATCTGGGTGCTGGTGTGTGCACTCAACGGTGAACTGGCTCCAAACCTAGTATCCTTTCCTGCCTTGCACCCATTACTTGGATATGCTTATACCCCTGCAAACATGAATTGGATTAAGTGGTCTTCAGAATGTTATGAGAGAAGTTTCAAATATCATCTTAGGTTGTGTAATACAGTATGAAATAGCTAAGTTTCCACTTTAATGTGGAAAAAAGTCCTGTATATAAGAACTGACATTTTAATCCTTATATTTGCAATGATCGACTATTATTTCAAAATAATGTAAAGCCAGTATTTCAACTGTATCTTCTTTAAAGGACAGAATGTAAGTTTTTATGAAAGCATTCTTCTTTCCAAGTGTTGCTAATGTTAACATTTATTTCCTCTTACTATAAAGTTTCTTTTGCATAACATACTCCTTATTTTGTCATTAGGAGGCTTTAAGAATGTAGACTTTTTATTTTTTTTATTTGATTATTTCATAATGATGCCCTCTGTGGACATCTAATTATCATTCAACCTGAAATCAAATTGTGTTTTTATTAAGGTTTTCCTCCTTGAGTTAAAGAGTACAGTATTTGCAATGAATACGATCTGTATATAGGAAAGTGATACTTGTCTTTTCTCTAGAGATAAACTGAGTTTGAGCAAGAACATCGAAAAGCTGGAAGCAGATCTCAGCCAGTGGAAACTCAAGTATGAGGAGCTGAACAAGTCTAAGCAAGAAGCAATCAAGCAGGTAGGTAATACAATGTCCTATAAAATTCACTAGATGGAGCCATTTCTCTGAGATTGTGAATACTATATAGTGGAACTGTAGAAGCATTTTACAATGGCAGATTCTTTTTCATTTCTGAAAACTGATTATTGTTATTTCTTATATCTCAAATTAGTTTATAAACATCTTAAAGAATAAGTTTTGTTTTCTTCAAGCTACTCACACGCCTTAAGTAACTGATCATTGATTTATGTCCCTTTTCATGGATTTCTTTATGTTAATATAAACAATAAAAACAGATTTTTAATAAAAACATTTAATCATTCTACTAATGAAAAGTAAGAAAAAAATCACCCAGTAAATGTCACAACTTGGGAGTAAAATACATATAGGAGACTAATCTGCCTATATTTGAAAACATAACAAACTCAGGGTAATATGATATGGTTTATTTGGTACATAGTGTCTTGTGTCCCAGCATACTCACATTAATATTGGGTGTAACATTTCTGTGCAGGAGTGCAGGCCTTCACCCTAACATGCAGGTGATCGTACATGTGGTGAATGTCCTCCTGTGCAATGTCAGTCCATGCCCTTTCAATTTGGAGGTGAATTAGTTGAGATTAATTACTGGAGGCTACATGCAGGAGACATTCTGTTCTGTCCAGTCCCATACGTACTTGATTGCACAGATGTTTGGCGAGTGTGCAGTCCAGGAAGGCTGACAGCTCTGCTGAATTACTGTGTATCTGTGGCTGTGGGTAACCCCCTCATCTCATCATTGCCAACAGCAATGCACTGTGGATACCTCCGACAATTTTGGACCACCCTGCTTCACATAAGTCCACTATACAACCTCACTCAAACTCCATTAATTGCATGAATGGTGCATGATAATGTCAACCAGGCATGAGGATCACTTCACAGAGTACCTTATAACACGTGGCAATGCCAATTACTCTTTCAATAACTCCCTGAGCACTACCTGTTAATAGCAGCACTGTGACCTTCAGCATACTTTGTATCTCCAAGATTTGCTCCACAAACCTTGGGGCTTTGACAATTTTCACAACATTACCTGACCCTATCATTACCATGTTGGTGCTCTTTTTTCAATTTCAACTAATTTAGTATTTGCTAAATTACTAAATAGAGCCCAGGTATGTCAGCTGGAATGTCACAACATAGTCAGCTGCTGTTCAAAGACATCTGAATCACAGTCTTTTAAATAATAATACAGTAATAATGACTTTATTTTGTATTCATTTACCACAGTAACTACAAAAGACTTTTCAGAACTTCCACCAAAGTTCTCAATCAGGGCTCCTTTCTTGGTCTTTCATTTAAATAGCAGTCATTATTGGCACTTTCGCCGTCTTAGAAACTGAATATTTGAGCATTGTTCTCTTTTTCGTAGTTTGAATGTGGATTACTTTCAGCATGCTTTAAGCATTTCATTTATCCAAGTGTTTCATTCTTTTTGTGTGACTTGAAGTAGGTAAATATAAACTGGTTGGTTTAGATGGCTTGGAGCTGCAATAGTTAGCTCTCTTGTCTGACATCTCTAGAATCCTGGGTTTAAACCTAAACTTGCGTATGGAGTTTATATGTTGTCTCCATGTCTATAAGAGTGTTTCTCTGGGTGATACTATTTTTCTATGTACTCTTTATATGCATGTTTAATTGACCTGTAATAATTTTTTTTTATTGTGACCAATGCAATCCAGACAAGCTCTGAACCAGAAATAAGAGAGTTTAGTTATAGATGGATGGCAGATGTAATAACTTAGGAGTAATATTGTGTAAAATGTGTAATATGAAATAATGCTCGATTGTATAACATGCTTAAAGTGGCATAGAGACCGAAGTAGAATTTCTTTTGGGCTTTTGCAGTTAGCAAGTATTTTCCCCTGCAGCACCTATCCAGTAATAGGTTACACGAGTCATGTGTCTGGCATAAGATCATTTGCTGGTGTTGTAAGAAATTGGATTTGAATTGGTAGCCGCCTTCTTTTAATGCTTCATTTGTTGGCCACACAGCTCCCAAAGATATATAAGTAAAGGTAAAGCAGCATGTCCCAGAGGAAATGCAAGAAACCAGTGAATGAACTGGGCAGGCATGCTTAATTTTTTTTTTGCTTACTGGGAACACACCCACCTCAGGGACACAATCTGGTTGACATGGGAACTTCTGCTAACTAAAAAAATGAGTTTTTTTTTTTGATTTTCCTTATGGTACACACCTCAAAATATAGAAATAAATACAAGCATTTATCAGCCACTAGGGGGAACTAAGCTTCCATCACATTTTGAAGAGAAACATCAGGACAAAGACTGGCCATTGTTCTAGCAAGTACACAGATTGATCTACAAAGACCAATTAATTACAGGCAGGTTCATTAGAAGCACTGTCCTTTAACCTTCAGCCATTTTCCAGTAAAATTGTGTAACTAGCAGTCAGAAGCTATCAATCACTTACAGTTTCCTTTAAACACGCATATTATTCAAATAAGGGAAAAAAAACAGAAAATATTGTACAGTAGTCCAGGGTGAGAATTGATTTATAATCTCTCATCTTCCTGTCTACACAGCTAAATTTGCTGAAAGAGGTCCACCAAGATGAACTTGGGCGCATCTCTGAAGATCTTGAAGATGAGCTTGGTGCCCGCTCCAGCATGGACAAGAAGTTGGCAGAGCTGCGTAGTGAGGTGAATTGATATTGTCTGGGTTTTTTCGGTCATCATTAAGTAGTTTAGTGTAACTGTATGCTGTATTTGTTTATACAGGATAATTATCTTTTTAAACTAACCTTTATTTTATATACCATAATAAGAGTCAGTCAACACAGGATGAGCAGCATCTTAAGATTTCTTATTCTAGTAATTTGTATATGTATTCATTTTGTGGTTTAAGAGTTTATTTTCTCATTCAATCAGTGCATCTTTTCACAAATATTAGGTAACAGGCATCTACAGTTCCATGGAATACAGTTATTTTCATTTGAAATTAGTGCATTTTTTCTTCATGTTACAAACATCTTGCTTGCCAAAATGTGAGTAATGTATCTGTGTACTCTAAAGCTCTTGTTGATCAGATACTGTAACCATGCAGATCTGAAACGAGCAGAGAAGTACGTTAGTACAGTTCACCCTGAATGTTTGTATATAAAAATGTGAAGCTCTATGGACAATGTGGGCAGTGTGACAGTAGCAGTTGTTGAACCTTCTGCTCACTCCCTTTTGCCCTGTGCCGTCGTTTCTTTGTGTGTGGCTTAATACTCTGCTATCTCAGGGAGGATTACATTTTTCAATCCTTTTATGCAAACAGCATGGAAAAATGGCCTCCCCAATAACCCAGCAGTAAGCCATGGCACTGATAATGCTGGCCAGGAGGAGGTTGGAAGTTGCTGTATGGTGCCAAACCCAACAGGGTGGGAATGGTTTGTGGATTTTGGTCTAGATTGCATTAGCAAGGCCTGTGCAGCCAGAAAGAGGAATGGGATGTAATCCAATCAGGTCATTTGGGCTTTCTCAACCCAAATGAACTGAGATTAGAGAAGAGAATTTATTTCATCTCCTAATTTAAGAAGAAAGAAAATAAAAGTTTAGTGCATTCAATGGACTAGCTTTGCATTTTTTTTCAGCATTATAAATTATCCTGGAATGTTCCTTGTTTTTCAAGATTCTTTGTTGGTGAATGAATAAATAGATTGAGTTTAGCTGAAACTGCAGTCAAGGGAATTTAAGCTTGGGGGATGGGTGCAGGCAAAGTAATATGTGCCAAATCACTGAGAAATAAACACTTAAAAATCAAATGAAAACAGTTCTAGTACCTTATAGAATAGTTTCTTTTAGGGTCATATCCACAAATTCTCCCTATCCAGTTAGAATTTATATTGTGCCTTATTCATAATGTTTATGCTTCATTTGAATACTGAGAGCTTATTTGAAAACTTACTGGTAGTAATCCATTGAACCTTTTCTAAGAGTTATTCAGTACTGTGTAGTAATATCAAAGTGACTGCTGCTGTTGTTTCTCCAGAGTATTGGCCTTTTTCAGAACCTGAGAGAAGCCCAAAAACTAACTGCACATTTTTCAGCATTTTCCCTATATATACTGTACATTTATAACAACCTGTAAAAGAATGTTACTGATTTTTTTTTTTTCATCCACAAGAAATTCAGTAACAACCTATTTGTCCCTGATCAGGAATTCGCTTAGTGCAATGTCCCCTCTCATCTGTAGGGCTTGAGCTCAGTCCACTGGATTACATAGTAGTCTTCCCTGCCATTGCAGTAAAGGAAAACTCCTGCTGCTCCACAGTACATTCTATGCTCACTACAAAGAACCCCCTTACACAACAACAGATGCTCTCTTTATCTTTCAGTCTCATAAAGCTTGCCTTTCCTGTCATGTCATTTTTTTAAAAAGAAATTACACTGCACAATGCCATTTTGGGGACCAGCTGCTCATGTGCTAAGAAGTGCATTGTTCTACAGTGCTGCAGTAGCAAGTGGGATATTTCAAATTCAATTTTAAAAAGTTCCAGACATAGTCTTGTTAATTATGACTGATATGTAGAAAAGGGTGCAGACTTTTTGGAGCAAGCCTTGTGGACTAGTGAATTCCAGCAGTTGTCTATGCATTATTCCTTCTCCTTCCATGACATACTCTAAAGTAAGTGGATGGGATCGGGTCAGGTCAGGTCATGCACTGGTACAGCATGTTGCCACACCCACCACAAAACGAAACGGCTTGGGATCCCGGTTGGAAACCCCAATTTGAACCCTTGTCAGTTTGGAGAGATATTGGGAGCACCACACATCCATTTCCAGCAACCTCATGACCTCCATGCTCTCTCAATCCATCTACTGGCTCCTTAGGAAGAGTCACCAGAGACATGAATGTCACTGCTGAAGTAATTAAACCTCTGGCCATCACCCAGTCTATGCAAGGATTGAAGAGAGCAGGAACAGGAACACACTCCTGGAATGTTACCCCTTAAATGACAATGCACACTTACTGACTAATGTTAAATATTCTAGCGTATTTTAGTGGCGTTTTTTGTAAAATGTAAACCATTTTGTAAAATGTAAAACATTTACAAGAGATTTTTGTGATGTACCACAGTAGTTGTATTACAAATTTAACTAGACAGAAGTAAAGATCTTGTGGGAAGTTTGCGGTGGGCTTCAAAATACTGTACTTGGAAAATACTATTTTAATGCCTTTTTGATATATCGAGTCTTTTTATACCAGTGTTTTCAGTGAACAGCAGGGGTGAAGGATTATGTTGAATAATTATTTTCTTAGTGAAATAACCCGGTCAATTGTTACTGAATTTCAGTATTTAAAACATTCATGTTTTAAAGCCGTAGCATCATATGTTAGTATTTTACACTAATTAATAACCTTAGCCACAGCATTATTTTTAATCTTTGTTTTAACAGTCTATATATTCTTCAATTATATTTTAGTGATGACAACTGTGCCAATGCATTTTATAATATACTTATCCATTTGTTCCTGGTACATTATATTGAAGTGAATAATGTTCCCATTTTTTCCATACTTGCAGCTATCTTAGTCTACCTGTCTGGGACATTAAAGTCCCTGCAATGCTGTATGTTAAATCATGCAAGGTATTTTTCAGAGGACAAGCTGAATTCACCAGTTCAAGAAGGTATTTTATAAAATAAACATAATATTCACAAACCTTTCTATTCCAAATAAGGGTAGCAGGGGGTGCAGCCTATTTCTTCAAAGCTATATCATTTCAGTGAGCAAACCTTCTCATGTGCAGGCTGTTTTGCTGCCCAGTGGTAAAAAAATTAATTGAATTGAACTACTGGTGTCCGTCCATCTGGATCAGAGTTATTTCATTAAACAAAGGACCAATCGGATGAGCCTGATCAAGGTTATTCTGTCTGTTGCTCTCTCTGCTGCACAAAAGCTATTGACATCAAAATATGTCAGAATAATCCTGATATGGCCTTTTCCATCTCAGCATTATTTCACCCAAGAAGACTAATTGAATGTCTTTTTGTCATATGTGCGATCATGGTAATAGTCTGCACTAAACCCTAGAGAATGGAGTGTATGATTTCATCCTTCCCCCAGTTATTTCATGCATTTATTAGAGAAAGGCTGAATAACTATAATTTGAAGCCAGTCTCAAAGCTTGAATTCTGTTTAACTGAACCTGGTTGCAGAAATAACATCACATTGCTTGTTCTCTTAGCTGTACAAATATATTTTATGAAAAAGCTATAGATAATTAGGATCACATTTATTTATCAAATTAAATTAGCAGAATTTCTTAGTAACTTGTATTCATCGTTTGTCCTAAATACTTTTTATTTTCCCAGTTCATTACCATTGACAAAAAAAAACCCTGGATAACTCAAGAGAGTTTACAATGGATTTAAAATTTGGTCCTGTGTTTTATTTGGGGCTATTGCTAAGCTTATTTTAATTGGAAAGTGTTTCATTTTAAACTTGAATGGAATGTCTGTCATTGTGATATTGCAATAATTAAAAATCTTTGTTCAGCACCTTTTCAGATTTTGAATTTTCAATCTTGTGCCATCACAAACTAATTCTGTTTTAAATTCTGAAGACATGTAATAAGTGGCTTAGTATTTAATTTAAGAATGTGTTACAGCAAACCAAAAACTCCAAAACATTTTTAAGAATTCTGTAGATTAGTAAATGTTCTCTAGTTCATCTAACACAGAATAAGTGTATTTGTATTCTCTTAAAAAGACTCAGTTTTTTTTTAGTAGATAGATACTTTATTAATCCCAAGGGGAAATTCACATACTCCAGCAGCAGCAAACTGATAAAAAACAATATTAAATCAAAGAGTGATAAAAATACAGGTATAACACAACATTAAAGAGTGATAAAAATGCAGGTATAACAGACAATATTAGATCATGTTTGGTACAAACTCTGTGCTAATATTTTTTTCCTAATATAAAAGATTAACATAATAAAAACATACTTTTTAAATATAAAATGAGATGAAAGAACAGAAGAGTAAGTATAGTATGAAAAGATATTCTTATTTCATCCTGTCATATGACAGAGCAGCATGGTGAGGCAGTGTTTAGCACTGCTGACTCACAGCGCCAGTTCAAATTCTAAGCCCAGCCTTTGTTTGTGTTTAATATGTACACTCTCCCTAGGTCTGCATAATTTTCTTTTTACTTTCCATATGTTGGACTTATTGACAATTCAAAATTGTGTATGCCCTGTGATGGATTGGCACGTTATTCATTTTTGACTCGTGCCTTGTGTTGTCTGTGGCAAAGGTAACCTGTGGCCTCTACAACACTAAAGCCCATGTCACATTACATGACTTCTAAATGAAGGGATGGATGTCAAATTACTTGAGTGCATGGTGACTTTCCAGCACAGTTTCATGTTTCCTAGGTGTCGCAAGCTTTCCTTTCTCTGACAGTTAAAAACCTAATGGCTTATAGAGCCAGTGCCTGTGCAAAGGGTTTACAGGTAAAATGAGTTCAGCTGCAATCTCAGCCCCTCATTTCCATTCTATTGTGGTATGTAAAACACAAGATTGGTGGGTCTCTCCTCTGTGCATGAGGTTCAAAACATCCACGTTCTATATTCCTCATCGCTGCAATATGTGCATCGTACTTCCTGGTAAATACACATTGCCTGTTGATTCTTGTGCATATGAAGCCAACAACTACAATTTAAGACAAAATCAAAAAGGTTCAAGTCACAGGCTATTTGGACTTGGTGTTTTGCTGGGTAGGTCAGCCTACACAACAAGAAATCAAGGGAGTGCGCTGAGACTTTTCGCATCTTGCTCAGATTATGTAAGTCCACAAAAGAAAATCTTGAGAAAAGTTGTGTAATGTAACATTGCCTTAAATTAGACAAAATGGGTACAGGTAAAATGTTTTATTTACATTCAGATTTATAACTGACCCTAGATAAATATTTCAAGAAGTAAATTAAATGAAAACCATAAACTTCCGAAATATTCATTTCTTTTTTTTTTTTAACTTTTATTAAAACTTACTGATTCTGTTGTAAGAATTCAAACATTTAGATATGCGCCTCTGTACTTGTCCTATTTTATTAAACACAGTGAGGTGGTAGTTTCTGAATTATTACTACAAACTTCTAGACAGTCACATATTCTTAAACTTAGTAATCTTGGCACTGCACAGTTTATCTACATGAAGGGCAGGCCATCCTTGTAGAGAGCAACTAATATAAATTTAATATAAAGTGAGTGTTTGCTCACATTTGGGTTTTAAAATTAGTTTAAGAAAATCACCTCCCAGAATGATTAAAAAGAACAAAAGTTACAACACTGGTGAGAGGGTTGAAATGAAGTAAGAATGAAAAATGTAAGCCGAGAATGAATTACACACACATAAACTGGAACATTAAGTATATGAGCTTGTGTAGGAATAAATAGCCCAGAGCAGCATAGAATAACATTATGTAAGCTGTCTTGTTATTCATGACTCAGTAAATATTGCACAGCCCATAAAATATTCTTTATGAATTAAAATTCAAAGCAGAATATTCAAAACTGAAAGATAAAAAAATCTTAACCACCACTTTAATTTAAAGAAAGAACTTACATACGTTATTTTAATGTTTTACTTATTTCTTAGAAATGCAATAAATTTAAAGTGTACAAAACAAAGTAACTGTAACAATAGTCTTCCACTCATATACTGTATGTAAAAAATTAAAAGCCCATAGTTAGTTCAGAGCTTTCCTCTTTTTTTATTTTTTACTAATAATGAGAAATATTCACAGAGGTAATGGAGAGAACAGATGTGTAGAAACTTGTATAGCTGAATTGTTGTTCAACACAAGAGAATATTTGTAGAAATCAGGTACAGTTACAAACATAGTTATACTTAGATGACTGAATCACACATTTTCAGAATAAAGGTACAGTAGCTAGTACCTGTTCGTGTACAGTCACCCCTGTGGGCAAGCAAATCATGCCAACCCAAACATATCAGATTGACGTGATATAGGAGGTGAAACATAAGCATAATGTGTAAAGAAGAGTCAATGGGAATTATAGGCATACAAAAATAATTAATAATTAAAATTTTTCAAAATAAATAATTCACATGTAAAGCCTCAACAAGACCATTCTCTTCTAGTGAGCAATTGCTTCTATTTGCACTGACAATTGTAGTTTGGCATTCTTTTGTCTTCAGTACAATATAGCTTGCTAAAAACAGATGGGATCATCCTGACCATTTTTCTGGCCAGTTCAGTTTGAAAATCGACTTGGATCAGAATTTTTTCTTTGAGTATGGTGGCTGAGGTGTTTGTCTTGAATACTTCCCATAGGATGTAGGGACACATTTACAATGTCACCTAAAAATGGCATAGTTGGAATGTTCATTACTTATTGTCAATTTTGATATATTTATATATGTATATTTAGTCAGACTGAGATGCAGTAAAAGCATGACACTTTTTTGACTACAGCTGAGACAAGTCTAGCAGCTTTCATTATGGATACTGTCAGTGCCCCACTCCCCTCTCCTCGTCAACAGAATAAGCTACCTTTTACTGACTTGGATGCACTGGGTTGGCAGCCAGCCTCTCTGTGTGAGGGCGTTAAATGGAATATCACAGGGCACAGAGTTGTTTCTCACTGGTGAGAGTTAGCCAGTGCTGAATGTAGTTGAAATTAGTACAATATTTAAATTCTTCTCTGACCATTTTTGAGTGATTTCCCACACTAAACCAGCCAGACATGATTTTTGCTTATATTTGTTTCATTAACTGTCACTGTATGAGCCTTAGCAAGCCACTTTCTCTAATGGAGCTCCACATGTAACACTGTTAGACCTTTCTAACTCTGCTGATGTTATGCTTCCACATGCTTAGGTAAGGTAAGCAGCACTTTGCTGCTGTTACCTTCATTATACCTTTATATAAGTGAAAATGATGATGATAATGTACTTGATAATAATACCTTTTATCTGAGACAGGGTCAAGATTTACAGCTTCCAGTCTTTCTCTGTGACAAAGTAAAAGAACTCAAAGAGTTTTCTTCCATGTTTTTGAGACAGATTCCCATGTCAATCCACTCATAATTTGACCTCTGATAAATCAACAGATCACACCATAGCTTCAGACTGCTAGAAGTCCCTTTCCTTTTAATCTTAGTTGATTACCCATCCAACAGTAAAACACTTCCCTTTAGTTCACTATTTGTACATTTTGGGCTGTGGAGTGATGAAGGTTATCTGTTAGCATCTGCTACAAGTTTCAGCTTGACTTCCCTTGGGATGCCAGTCCATTGCAGGACACAATCCTACAGCAGTACATTTAGGAATGTGGTAGAAAACCAGGATATTCAGAAGGAAAATGTGCACACTCCAAAGAGACAGTGGCCAATATGAAAGAGTAAAGCTGCTGTGCTAATCACCACAGCACAACCCACCTCATAATAATCTGACAAAAAAGGAAATTAATCAATTTTTTTTTCATATGTTTGATCCCACCAGGAGGCATCAGGCAATGGAAGGACTTGGAGATAAAAGGGATTTGAAAATATTTGAGGCTGAGGTCAAAACCAAGAGGTCAAAAAGTACCTAGTGTCAATGCCTAACAGTAAACCAAACTTAAAGTTAAAATAATTAAGGAAATTTGAGCAATCCACAAAACTCTGATGAGGAAATTACCCCAGGGATTGACTTTTTTATTCGGTGGCATCCTGACGTCACTCTGTACATGACCCCTGAAAACCACTCAGAATAGTATCTCCTACAAGCAAACAAAATGGCATCACAGAAGAATGTGAAATAAATAATATTTATTACAATGTGGAACAAAAATTAAAACAATTTTCAAAATTGATCAAATAACCCCCAAAACATAAAAGGAAAGAAAAATGGAAGTAGTGGAAATCATTAGTAACCATGAGAATACTGAAGTATGTTCTAACACGAGCTGTTAACGTATTATTAGCTGCTGGATTATGTGAATTTCCCCTTGGGATTATTAAAGTATCTATCTATCTATCTATCTATCTATCTATCTATCTATCTATCTATCTATCTATCTATCTATCTAACTATCTATCTATCTATCTATCTATCTATCTATCTATCTATCTATCTATCTATCTATCTATCTATCTATCTATCTATCTATCTATCTAGTAACTTCGGCACCAGAAAGGTATGCTTTAAGTAAGGGAGGTTCTGTTAATAAAACCCAGGCCTAAAGTGGTAAAGCATTCATTAGAACTTGAAAATTAGTCTGGAGATCAGCTTTCAGAGGTGCTTCAGGCACACTTGTAGCAGTTTGCTGTTTTATCTCCATTATTTACAATCATCTTGTCTAATTCCTCTGGAGTGGATAAACAGTGGTTCATACTCTACTCTCTCGGCTCTGCTAAGGCAGTTCCAGCTAACACAGCCTAATAGCTTCTCACCCTCATGTGTGACAGAACTACTAGCAGTGCCACTAAATGAGGTGACAATAAAAATAAGACATTGCCAGTACTGAATTCTTCAGCTTTACTTGAGAAATAAAACCTTTCAAAACATGTCCAACTTCATTTTAAGTTGGTTGTTCACACTGTACAAGAAGAGGGCTTTTCCTTTAAGGAAAACACCATACCTAGTTAGAGGACAGATAATGCAAATTCAATATCTGAGAAGATGATGCTGAATTTCTGATTATTGTTCTATTTTCGCAGACCTGTATGTAAGCAGATATTTACTAAAGCATCTTGGCAATTCCTTGGAAAGCTCATGAAAAATAAATATATACAGCATATTTAACACAATGTGACTGAGGGTTAGTCTGTAAGTCACTAATTAAATGACTACAGCTTCTCTTTGTTGAAACAAGCTGTACGTCCTGGGCAACAATGATTTTCCCCAGTGTTTTTTTATTTACTCATTTTTGCCCTGCCATTTATTTTAAAAGAATTACTTTGTAGTTTTACTGCATCAGGGTGTGAATAGTTCCTTTAAACAGATGATGCTCTTTGCTCTGTTGGCTTGTCGACATAAGATTTCAGTAGGCCTGTGAATCTGGTGTACTTAGGGATCTAAAGGATTGCCTTGTATTTCCATCTTTGACTTTGGTAAAACTGATTCTAAATTGTCTTATTTGTGACAATGTTTCAGATGGAGCGACTGCAGGCAGAAAATGCTGCAGAGTGGGGCAGACGAGAGCGTCTGGAGACAGAGAAATTGGCACTGGAACGTGACAATAAGAAGCTGCGTGCACAGATTGAGGATCTGGAGGAGCAGCTGACCCGTAAGCGCAGGCAGGCAGCCAGCGCTCTTGACACTGACCTCAAGTCCATACAAAGTGAACTCTTTGAAAGGAACAAGGTAAGTGTGGTGCAATGGAGGCATGTCTAGAAGGATGCAGCTTCATTTGTGGACAGTAATCTATACAAACAGATTTGAAAATACATTGTGAACTTTAGGGATTTCAGTTACAACCCAAGACTGCCCTTTGTATATTGGAAAGTTGAAGGCCTTTTGTTTAATGGGAGCTATGCTTCTGAAAGGTTGTCAGTCAGGCTGTTGGTTAAAGGTAAACGTTTACCTTTATGTTCCTCTCATTAGTAAATGTTGTGAATCTTGAATTACCATCTTTCCATGTTATTTCAAGTACTGCCTTCATATATAGTACTAGCCAACCCGCAGCGTAGCATACGCCACATAATTATCAACGTCTCAAGTCTATCTCTGTGTGTGTGTGTGTGTGTATGTCTCTTGCGCGCACCTGTGTGTGTGTGTGTGTCTCTTGCGCACGCCTGTATGTGTGTGTGTGTCTTGTGCATGCCTGTGTGTGTGTGTGTGTGTCTCTGTGTGTGTGTGTGTCTCTGTGTGTGCCTGTGTGTGTGTGTGTCTCTCTTGCGGGCCTGTGTGTGTGTTTAGATTAATGAAAACATTCTTGGCAAATACTTTCGCTCTCGCTCGAATTGTTGGTGGACAGGGCTGTGTCGTGCATATCCCATGGTCTGTCTTGCGTGCCATGGTCGGCCGCTTAGTGAATTGTTAGTGGGCGGGGCTCTGTCTTGCGTGCGTCTTGCTTACCATGATTTATATGCATCATGCGTGCCATGGACTTAGTGAATTATATATATAGATACTGTGTTTTCTCCCTTTTACAACTCCTTAGTTAGATACACTGGAATTTCAATTCCATAAGTAGTAGCTCAATCATATTTTGCCTTTATGGTCAGTTTCTTTGTAGGTTTTTGTATTGCTTCTATATTATTGCCATTTCTTAAATCATTACTATGCTCCTTTCGTTCATTGTTTTCCAGACCTTGAAAATTAACTTTATGATTCTGTCCTAGACTTCTATTGCTTGCTTTTCTATTTGTTGTCCATCATTTTTGTTCTTTGCTCTGATCAGAACCCTTAACACCTTGCAATCATTCTCTAAGCAATATCACATCCTCAACTGACTCTCTTAAAACAAGTGCTTCTGCGTGTTACCACACTTCATTTTAAAACAGAAATCCTTTGGTTTTACTTTTGGCATGAGTTGCTAAGTGAGGACAGACAATACAATCTAAAATTATAACATAGCTTGTTTCAACATTTCTTTTGCACCTATCTATAATAGTGGTATGTGCTAAATGTGTAGACATTTTGTGCCATGCTTTCTGCAAATTACAATGTTCTGCATTGACATTGAAAGAGATTGTTTTGATTGGAGGGCTGTCAGAATAAAAATACACATTCCTTTTAATCATCATTTTCTCTTCATTTTTAATGGCATAGTAGTGAAGTCAACTGTCATTACCCTTATACTAGTTATATTGTATGAGACAAAAATATTGAAGTTATTTTTTAACCTTTTCTGAGAAATGAAAATTCTGTAAATGTCTTAATATAATTTTAATATAGCCAAGGTAGCAGACAAATGTTATCTGACTAGCATTTATATTTTTGTAAATGGTACAGTGCCTATGAACAGCTTTATTTACAAGTGTGCAACTAACAGCCCATTTAAAAAATGCTGTACAAAAGGCACTCCAGTTCTGAGAAAAATGACAGATGTCACTATAACCACTTAATGGCTTTCATTCAGTTATAAATTACAGCAGCAGTGATCAGCACCAAGCTCAGAAGGAATTGCACAATTGAATATTGTGAATGTTAGTTGAGGTGATTTTCCCTCTCTGTTTGCCTATTGTAAAAGAGCTTTCTGTATCAGAATATGGAGTCTGTCAAAAAAAGCTAGCCTGAAGCATTCAGATATTCATTAAGGTATCATATTTCATGTTGTTCTTCTGCCTGGTGAGGCTGGTATTCTCCTGCCTGCATGTATATTATTAACTACTGGCTATGTTATCTGTCGGTTAAAAAATATTTGATATCTCTTGCCCTATGTGTACCATAAACACTTACATATATGTGTCTAAAGCTGTCTTGGCCATTTTAACATTGCTGCATGCTTCCTTCACACTTTTTTGATCACCCCCAGTGCTAGATGGCTCCCATTACCGGCTGTGATAACATCTTTTTTGTTCAACAAATGCTTCCCATGTTTGAAGGAGATTCTCAGTGTTCCTCCTACACCTTTCCCCAGTATCTTTGTTTGTATCAACGTCTTTTACCTGGCCCTTCATGTTTCAATCATGTTTGACTTAGCAACCAAAGCCAATCTGACCAATCAGATTGCCTGAAGGGAGAGGACACTTACACGGACAATAGCATTTTATCCTCACTGATTACAAGAAATGCCAATAAATCAAAACAAGCTGTATTTTTCAACACAATCCCCAAAACAATACAATCATTATAACATTCACTAAGCTTTTCTAGGCCATTCAAGTAAAACATTTTGTTTTCCCTTGTGCTACTACTCTTCTATAGCTGACTTTACATTTCGTCATTGGTACAAAGTATACAACACAGGCCACACCTGGAGAATAGCATAGGTTTGGAAGTTTTTTGTAGATCTGTAGTATCGCAGAGCATCCCTTATATTCCACACAGTGTGAATTGGGGTATTGTTCTGATGTAGAATTGGAGTGATAGACTGCTTTCCTTGCTATGTTGCTGTGATTAACTGCCACAAACTCCATAGTATATCAATGTAATAATGACTAGTTATGTGAACATATAATCTGTATGTGATACACTCTCAACATTATAAAGGATTTACAGTACTGGCTTGAACCTTGAATTAATTTTAAGTTGAAGAAGCATCATGCTTCCGTTGTATGGTTGTTTGGACTCTGATTTATCCGTGTTTCATTTCCCTTTTGTAAAATGCTTCTGAAATATCTCCCATTCTGATTTCATTAGCTCAAGATTCTCTTTGGAAAACTGCTTACAGTGATGCTTCCTTTCAAGAGGTAACATAGTGGGCACCTGGCAGCACATACTTTGTTGTTAAAGAATGAATCAGACTGACCCATAACTAATCCCTGTACAGTGTACTGTTTCAGACACCATCACTCTTCAATTTTTCATTTTGATTCAATCCTTGATGGAAAACCATATTAATTTGCAATTAATGTAGATAGCTGGTCAGACCTTGGGTCAACTTCAAGAGCCATCCTGCCACAATGGAATTCTGCAGCCAATATCTTGACTGTGACATATAAAGGAGACTTGTCCAGGTACACATTAATTAGGCAAGAATGAAGCTTCAAAAACATTTTGTTAACTAGCTTTATAAATTCAATGATGGCATGGTACTTGATTTTTTGGTTTTCAGTATCCATGTTGACTTTTTTCCTAAAACAAGAAACACACTGTAAACCATCTGCTGACCATATTTTAATACACAGAAACTACTCTTTGGCCACTTAGAATATTGAAACATTTTTTAAGCTTCAAGACGTTTTAATCAAACCCCATAAGAATTCATCTAGTTTTGATATATGTCTCTCTATTCTAAAAAAAAAAAATCCTGTGGAATGAATAACTAGGAGACGATACATGATCTGCACGTTAAGATCACGAAAGACAAATAAAACAACCGCAAGACGAAAGAGAATGGGCAAAAAAAAAAAATCAGTATTGTAAAGGGAAGTATCACACACAGATACAGGTGTCTCAGTGCATATAAAGTGTATAAAGGACAATACGTTATAAATGAAACATCGACGAATACAAGATCGCATTAGCGCAAAAAAAAAAGGAAATTAATCATCAGGATCAGGTGTAATTGAAAAAATAGAAGGACAAAGCGAGGTCAGAAATAAAAGAAAAAGAGCAGAAAACAGTCTTTTCGCGTTCACATCAATCAATGCACAAAACGTAGATTTACACAATAATGAAGCATACGCTATGAGAATCTGTGGACCTGCAACAGTTAAAGCAATGACAAGTTTAATTTCAAAGAAAACACAATTCAGTCAGGTGTATATTTATGATCACTGAGAAGCGATCACAACACGAGCAGCAGAGACACAAAGTAGCAAAAAGGACAGCAGCTGTACAGGCTTTAAAAAGATCGAAGGGCAGCGCGACAGCAGCCCCCCACCCTTGACAATGGGAGCAACGTTATACTTCCTGCAAGAAAGAATTTAACCACGCCCGGGGCCGGAAATAAAAGACAAGTGTTGTTTTTACAACGTCACGCAAGATCAGGCAGTGAGCCATCATTTAAAGCAAGTCCACAGACCTCTAACCTAGCAGTTGTTGGATTGCTTTTGGCAGTGAAACATCATGTGCTCCCAGCTCTTAAAACAAGGACATGCGACAAGCAGAACAGGCAGCTCGCAAACAGCAAAAAGACAGCAAATGATCCTACAACATATCCTTAGCATGTGTTCAACACAACATGAGTAGCATTATACGTCTGGCAAGAAAGAGATGTAACCACGCACGGGTCTGGAAATAAAGGATAAGTATTGTTTTTACAAAAGTTTTTAAAGTAAAAGTGAAAATAATGCATATGTAACAATTCCCAAGAAAATAACAATCTCTTTAAATTGTACAGTATATTGCCTGCCTAAGGTAAAGCCATCCCTGATGGAGGATCGCAGGAATCGTAGAAAAGAGGGGTCCTTTCATCAGCTTAGCACTATTTCAGATGTGGAATGGCAAAATGGGGGAGGCAGCTTGATGAATGAGGTCTCCAGGACTTAAAACAAATCCAAATCATATTATGTGATATCACCTAATGTAAAATTCTACTCCATACTTCTAGAATTTTTATTTTTATACTGTATTGAGGATTTATTCTATTCTATGTATTGGACTGTATTGTATTGACCCCCTTCTTTTTGACACCCACTGCACGCCCAACCTACCTGGAAAGGGGTTTCTTTTTGAACTGCCTTTCCAAAGGTTTCTTCCATTTTTTCCCTACAAGGGTTTTTTTTTTTTGGGAGTTTTTTCTGGTCTTCTTAAAGGGTCAAGGCTGTTAGGCTGTCAGGAGGCAAGACCTGTTAAAGCCAAATGCAGCACTTCTTGTGTGATTTTGGGCTATACAAAAAATTAATTGTATTGTATATCCGGTAAACCAAACACAGGGGTGGGCGAGCGAAGTGAGCAGGGGGCAGAGCTCCTTAGTATCATAAAAATTAAACAAATAAATGTAAACATAAAAATCAAAAACTTACTGCAACTAGCTTTTCAGAAGCTCTTTAACGTAAAATATACTGTGTGAATTTGAGTTAGGAAAGAGAAATTGTGATATGCACAGGTACAAACTCTGGAGTAATCTCCTCTAGACTTTCTCATATATTCAAATATGGGGATGGATATTTGAGCAGTAAACCGTGAGACAAAAATGATATTTTTATATTATGTACATTAAAGTACCATCAACAACAAATAAAATCATATTAATAATATATTGAACACTTATTATAAAAGTATAGTTGAATAAATTGGATTCTGCAGCTGCATGACTAAAAAGTACTACTTACGGTTAATAGAAATAGCCAAAAGTTGATTGAAATCTATGTCTTGTACCTAATACTTGTATGGAAAATGTGAAAGCTTACTCAGGTTATCGTGTTTACATAACACACACGCACAGACAGAAACAAAGACATAATTCCAAAAATGATGTAATCAGGGAGGTCTGAAACATCGAGATTCATCAAAATCTCGAAATGGAATTTTTGGAGGATTCCAATACTTTCTCTGTACTTTGTATACAAGAAAGTAAAAACTCAAGAAGAACAACACAGTGCAAGTTCACTGTATTAAAAAGTGAACAGTTCTATTTTATATTTTTTGTTTAACGGATAAATACAGAACCCTACATAACATTTTTCTTTGGAAGCCTTCCGTTATTTTGTCAGTGGCACCAAGTGGTTATGTTGTTTGACTGGCCACAATTCCACCATTGCAACCCTCACCAGCAAAAACCTTTTCCTTAATCTCTTTACATGTGTATACACATTGATAAGGCCAAAGCAGGCTATATACCTATCTGATCTTAAATCACTATGTTTATCAGCCTAGCATTGAGTTTTACAGCTGCATTGTTTATATAAACCTTTTCTTAATTAGACAGTGTTCTACCTCTGACATGGATTTCTTTTGTCCTGGCTGTCTACCTCTAGCACTGAATAAATAGTTATGCATCAATGCAGCCTTCAAGTAGGACCCTAAAATTAACCCCTGCAGAGATCTGCAGCCAGCTTTAATTGTAGTGCTTCCACAATTTCTCCTTTAAATCAATTTCTAAAGTAGCATTTGTTTTGTCCCTTTGATGGCAAAAAATGATCACTGGAAGCTCCATTATTCCAGATTTAATAAAGGAGATTGATAGTCATTGTCTCTTGATATTCTTTTAATTTACTCTAACTAGGACTCTGCTGTCACAAGTATAAATATTAGATTAAACAAATATTTATATTTTTTCACTTTGCAATATGTTTTTTGGCAGTTTCCACACAAGTTGGATTTTAGTGTGTACAACCATCTTGCAGTGGTGGGTTGAAAGAAAGCTAGGCTTGACGTTGACTTAGATAGACAGCATCATTGTGTCAGTTCTGTATGGCTACCTCATATAGTCTACTATCGACAGTTTTTTCTTTAACCTTGAAGATCTCTCCTGACTATATTGTTAGTAGCAAACAGTTGCTTATTTCTTTGAAACTGAATACCACATGCTAAATGTTGCTAAGATTTTAATGTATGTTGCTGTAATAAAGAAGAGAAGAAGAATAGGAGATTGTAATCTGTCAGTCTTTATAAAAATGTCTTTACATTTCTCACCAATAATCTAACACTAAGAATGAAAAGGCTGTACATGGAAATTCATCAGTACTTCATTAAATACCCATTTATGCGGGTTACTGCATTTTCATTCTAATAGGTGATAATTCTGAGGAATTATTCTATGTTGTATTTATAGTATTTCAGTATACTTTTGGCAGTGCTTTCCTTGGTATATAAAGTGGTTCTGCAAGTGCCTGTGCAGTAAATACTGGAGATATGTTTCTGGTTTGTTATATGTATGGCTTTAAAGTACATTAAATATGCATCAATATATAGCCTGTTTTCATTAGTGGGATTTTGCTATGCATTAACTTCACTTTTAACATGTCAATGGTGTGCGTGCTTAAGATCAACAGGGTGATTGAGTTGCTACAGAGTTCTGGTGCAACAGGTTTTAAAAATGTATCCTCTGTGGGAGAGCAAAAGAACTGAGAATTTAACTTACAGAAATACCAGGTCATGTGGACACCTGGCAGACTTGGTAATGTGGATGTTACATTTTTGATTTTACAGTACAGCCTTGTGTTACAAAAACTTACCAGTGTGTGGACCTTCAAACTTGTTGTGTAAGCATGTGGTAAGTGTTTTAGTAATGGGCGTTTTGAGTATATTTTTACTTTAATTGGTGCTGATGCAATAGCTTTAAACTTTTGACAGGTACTTTTCTGCATCATCATTCTCCTGAAGACTTTCTGCATTGAGGGATTCTTCTTCGATTCCTTTATAAATTTATAAAAGCTATGAAAGCCCTTGGCGGCAGCTTAATAACTATGTGGTGGTGCAATTTAGCAGTGTTTCAGCACATCCCTACGTCATTCTTTTTCAGAATGTCTTGAGTAATGTCTTTCAGCATCTACAGCCCTGTTGAAGTCAGCTCTTTAAGTCTTTGCCAAGGGCATCTGAGGTCGTATTGTAATGGGCTCATTGTATATCAGCTTTTGGATTGTGGCGTGTATTGTTTATTTAGTGTAAATTATGTAGCTGCAGTTTACTGTTAATTTTTCTTCTATGTGAAGGTTTTCAGAACTGAGTCTGGTAAAATAAAAATATTAAATGGATTAACAGAAAATGACAAATCAGTGGATAACTGCCCAGCAAAAGCTGTGACACTAATGAAATTTTCCCGTTATGATTTCCTAAACTTTTTAATTTACTGTGTACTATAAAAATTTCATGAAGTGAAATGGGAGAGGCATAGCAGTATGATCCCACATAACCTTCTCGAGGAGGTGTAACCAACTAAAATAGTGGAAGAATTGCTTAGGAAGGCTTGTACCTGTATTGTTAAGCAATCATGCAATAATTAAGAGGATCATTAATAAAGATAATGACAATTTTATAGTATATAATATTTTTTAAAGTATATGATGTTTTCACATGAAATTGTTTTAATTTAACATTAAATCAAGTTAAATCGCAGGGTTTTTTTTATTCAAGAACAGAGAGACATCTGATGTTTGTTACTCTCTCAAGTGAAAAATAAACTTCACTGTTATATTATTTACTGTACCCTGAAGATTATATGAAGTAAAACATTTTTAGGAATATATAATCAGTGCACAAATATATACTTTAAGAGTCACGCACATTAATTAAATTAATTCATTTCAAATATAAAAGATAGTTTCACCCCAGCTTCAGTCCCATCTATCAAAAAATAACCTCTTTGAACTGTTTCAATCTGGCTTCCATCCTAAACATATCACAAAAACTTCACTAGTCAAAATTACTAATGATCTTCTCCAGCCAGCTGACATGGAACTTTTAACAAATCTTGTACTTCTTGATCTCAATCTCAATCTCAAATGCCATATCCCACCAGATACTTTTGAAACATCTAGCTAGTTTTGGAGTCTGTGGCCTTGACCATCAGTGGTTTTCTTCCTGCCTCACTGACAGGAGGCAGTTTGTTTGAGTGAAGAGCTTTAAGTCAGAGAATGCAGTAGTTACACAGGGAGTTCCTTAGGGCTCTGTTTTGGGGCCACTTCTCTTTGTCATCAACATCTTCCTAACAGGCAATATCGTTGAACATCATGGCATCCAATTTCATTGTTATGCCTACGGCACACAGTTTTATTTATCCACTAAAGCTATCTCAGTTTTCCCTCTAAATATTCTCACTGCATTTCTCCAAGACAAAACCATGGATGACTCGTGTTTTTTTCCAAATAAATAGCAATAAAACCAAGTTGCTCCTTTTTGGTTCTAAATATACACTCCCTAAGGTTAACAGTTCTTCCATTTTAATTAACAATACTATTACAAACATCTCTACCCAGGTTAAGAGTCTGTGCATCATTCTAGATAGTGCCCTGTCTTTTTCATCCCATGTAAATAATGTTTCTCAAAATTGCTATTTTTCATCTCCAAAACATTTCTAGACTGTCCTGCTTTTGCATGACACACTACTGAAGTATTGGTTAATGCCTTAGAATTGCAGTAATTTATACTTGAAATGACTATCTGGCATCCCCAAAAAACTAATTCATCGCTTACAACTCATACCAAACTCTGCTGCTAGGATAATTACCTGTTTTAAGTCCACCAAACATATTACACCTGTTCTCTCCCTACTTTACTGGTTCCCTGTCTACTACCGAATACAACTCAAAATAGACTTTTAACATTTAAAGCTCTCCACAGTCTTGCTCCTCCCTACCTCACTGATCTCCTACAGACTTACACTTCATCTTGCTCCTCATCTGTAGCTCTACTTGTTGCACTACACATCGGACTCTGTTCTGTGGGAGCTCGAGCATTCTCTCATAGTGCTCCTCAACTAAGGAATTCTGTTCCCTCTCATATCCAACTGGACTCAATAACACAATTTAAAAACACTCTGAAAACATACACTGGCATATCAACTTTGATTTTATAATTGTTATAGCCTGTTTTCTTTTATGTCTGCTATTACTTTCTGTCTTTATTGTTATCTGATTTTATCATTTTACTTGTTTTTATTTCTATTATTGCTGTTTAATTTTTTGTAAGGAGACCCTGAGTGCTAAGAAAGGCACCTGTTAAATCAAGTGTATTATTATTATCGGCATATGTTTGTGTAATATGTATTATTTAATATTGATTATTATTGTTATACAACCAGGAGTGTGGTAGCCATTGGATTACCTAGTCTTACTGTTTTTAGCTTTGGGGTTATACAATAAATGCTTTACCATTTGTATTTGTATAAATTAACGATGGCTCATAGAAAGAATACCTGTTTGTTAGACGTGACAGCCTACTGGACCTTTTAAATTTACAGATATACACTAACCTCTCACATTAGCAGATTCTGAAGATAAAACACAAAAGACCAGGGAGAAAAATATGCTAAAATAATAGTTTTGAAATAGCTTGAGTGACCATTGATAAAGAATTGGCACTTGACTGCATTTTAATAACATAAACACCAACCATTAGTAATAATATTGGAGAATTGTATTGACATTTAAAAACTGTGCTTGTCCTAAATAAAGAGCTGTTCGGGAGCCAAAAGGTCCAGCTTTTGCTCATGAGCTGAGCCAAATGGACGGAATCACTGAAAAACTGTTTTTTTTTTTCCCTGCAGTTGTCTGCTTGTATAAACTTTTTTAATCACATTTAGCCAGGAAACGCACATAAGTCATTTGTCATAGCTTACTGCCTATACAGGGACCATATAAATGAAGTAATTTAAAAAATAAAAAAACAATAAGACATTTATATCATTACAGCCCTCCATTAAAGCAAACTTATCTGGTTTGTAAAGATGGGTAACAGATTTCTTTGATGCACATCAAGTAAAGACTGTTTTTTTTCTTTGACAAATGCAAATAAATTCACAGCCTACAAGGGATTTTTAGGAAAGCTTCTTATTTGCATAACAAGTGTGATTTGTTCAAGATGCCAGAGTAACATTTGCAGGGTGTTCCAAGAGCAAAGGGTTTCAGTTACATTTTAGTAGTAAAACTTCCATTTTGAACACACGCTATTGAGCTGACAACAAACAGGTTGTGGTGCATTCATTGGCAAATAAATTGTCTAATCAAACAATAGCTGCAATTACAGGAAGCAGGTGTATATGCCTTAGAAAGTCAAACCTCTGCTGTTTCGAAAGCTGACAGACTGGGCATTTTAAAAATCAAACTAAATAACAAACTGAAAATCATTTTGATAAGAAAACAGACATTGTAGTAATGGTGAATGATTATGTGTAAACTTTCACAGTGGAAGTGCTCTTTCAAGAAGTGGCTGCAGCATACAGAGACAAATATGTAACTATTTGAGGGCGAAACTCCTACTGCTTTTTTACAGGATAAACACCTGCCCTTGGAAATAAGAAAGATTTTAGTTACTGAGTAAAAACTTTGTGCACATTTGGAGTACATTGTGCAGTGCCCGTTTTGGCAGGGGAACAGACAATAGGCAAACGTAGAAAAACATGGAATATAGCATTTTAATGGAAAAATTGTATACTTCAAATTTAAATGTAAGTCAATAACTGATTTTATGCATCTTCTGTAAAAAACAATTGCCTTATTGACAGTCCCAGGTATGAGTATTAAAAAGGTTAGCATTTTAAAGCACTTGGAATTGTCTAGCTTGTACAGTGTTAATACATACTCAATTCATTACTGTGATTTTGCATACCAGTCAAGGGAAGTGGATTTTCATACTGAAGTATTTTACACTAGAAAAATACCCTAATAAACCTACTTTGCTTAGAAGAGTTTCAGCATCATAACGGTGCAGGTTCAACCAATGCATATGTAGTGACCAAATATTGTCCCAGTATATCAGTCAGTCCCTAATTAAAGCTAACATTGCTAAAGTGAAGTTGCTGTTACTGTTACAAATGGTCAGGCATTTGTAGTGCACAAAGTTAATCTGTTAAGTAAGTAATGTTTCAGAAAGCACTTATATTATTATACTGTATTTTAAGCATTTATATATTGTGTCTTGTACTGCATATTATTGTTCCTCCAACAAAAACTATAAAACAAACCACTAAAGCTGCCATTTTTCCTTAAACAATGAAAGCATTTGTCCAACATATCCATGCAAGTACAAGTATATTTATAGAGCACTCCTTGAAAATCCACTGAACCTACAATATGTCTAGGCTTTATCTTTCACAAGTGCTGTTTATAAATTAGTTTTGTATTTGGACAACTCTTTTAAATGACAAGTCAAGCAGAATTACACCTTTTAGTGGCTAACTAAAAAGATTACAGTATGCAAGATTTTGAGGTTACTCAGGCCTCTTCTTCAGGCAAGATGTAGTACAGAAACTGGTATTCCCTGTGTTTTTATAAACAGCTCTTTTAGAAACTTTTTAATCAATAATAATTCCAGTCTTGGGAGAACATCAGCAGTAATATCCTTTCAAAAACATCCATACATGCTAAATTGAATTATTATTCACTATTTCAAGTGGTAGATATTGCTTTAAATAGATTATGTTCTGTCTTCATTCTGTGCCAAAGAAATGCATATTTGCATAACATCTTATCAAGGGCAGTATAAGGAGCTGATATTGCTATATTGACAGGTGTACACACTTTTAGAAATCTCATCCTGTGTATGTACTCATCTCTTTTGTATTTAATTTTTATCAGGCAGTGAAATTAATAACTGGGTCAGTTAATTGTATTCTTCACTCATTGCATATTCAACATTTTAACTGACCATAAACACCATGTGCAAATGAATCTGAATACACCCTTTAGCCTCAACATGGCTGCTTGCTGTCAACCTTACTCTTCACATTTTACCCTCATTTTCATAGCAACAGTACAAAGTCCTAGTCCATTAAGGTTACGGGAATTGCTGGCTTGATTAGCTTTTTAAAATTAAAATTAAAAGCTGATGTGACCTGCTCATGACTTTCTTCAAATTCACAATATTGGTGCAGTATATTGTGTGATCTCACCAAAATATATGCAAGATGCAATACTGCTGAAGTTTATTTCCACATTTGTAGTAGCATAGTAAGGCATAAAATGTAATCTGTTCTCAATTATGAACTTTAAAAGTGGTTTGCCTATTGTTGGTATCAGTTTTAAAAACTTTGTACTTTAAAAGCTTGAAGATGAAAAGTTGAAATTTACCCAAATGTAATTGGGTCTTAAAATTAACTAATGCAGTTTTTCTGCAAATGTTAATAAGAGTATTTCCATTCTTTTTTGATTTTCAGTGTCCTCAAATTTTTTTTATAGCAGACAACCAAACACACAAAGTCACACAAACCCAAAGTCATTTTTTTCATTGAAAGAATATATTTTTTGATTAAAAAAATGTAGTGTCATCAGGTCATTTTAGGGTTGTTTTTATGTATCTGTAGTTAAGTGAAATTTATATTCCTGAGTTTGACTAAAAGAGCATACCACCACTACTGTCCTTGTCCGATGGCTAAAATCTGGCTTTATAGGTCACTACAAAGGGTATTATGGAGTTTTAGATGTTATTTGGTAGGTTCAAAGAAAAAAGCATTGCTCCTTAAGGGTTTGACAACACCATACATTCCTTTTAAATCTCTTTATTTCTCTATCTATATGAAAAAAAATAGGGAGGATAAACTAATATGGCTAAACACAACCCACAGTGAGACAAGCTGTCACACTTTTAGACAAAGGCTGAAATCTAGTCAGAACCAGTCCCCATGTTGACAGTGGTTTTTGGGTTTCACCCCTGCAATTCAGCCCTCTCCTTGATGCACCAAATAGTCTATATTTTAAGTTGGACCAATGACAACACTCATGCAGACTTTCATGAAAATCAGTATTTGGCAAACAAACAGATTATGATTGTATTTATAGAGATGTGTGCACAATTGCAGTGTTTATGGTTTATTAAGTATTGTGCCATTTTTGTATTTTTATGAGCTTTTCATGTGTATGGAAATTTCCATTAGAACATACATCCATCCATCCATTTTCCAACCCGCTGAATCCGAACACAGGGTCACACGGGTCTGCTGGAGCCAATCCCAGCTAACAGGAAACAACCCACCGCAGGACACACACAAACACACCCACACACCAAGCACACACTAGGGCCAATTTAGAATCGCCAATCCACCTAACTGGCATATCTTTGGACTGTGGGAGGAAACCGGAGCGCCTGGAGGAAACCCACGCAGACACTGGGAGAACATGCAAACTCCACGCAGGGAGGACCTGGGAAGTGAACCCGGGTCTCCACCGTGCCGCCCTCCATTAGGACAGTAAAAGTTAATTAATTCATGCTGACGATTTCTGTTGACCACCCTAGGACCTAGGTGTGTCTGCAGTAATATTGTCTTTTATATACTTCAAGAAGTATGAATAGCTCAGACAACATTTTTAATCGAGACTTCACATGGGAGGCTTCATATAGAAAAACGTTTTTGAGGTCTGTCACACAATACCAAGCTTTCCATTAAAAAAACAAATGTGTTATGTCAACCTGCTGACCAAGTTCTGCTTGTTTTTTGTGGAGTATTTCCCAGTTATTGTTAATTGTTAGGAAAGCAAAATAAATGCTTTTGCAACTGCTTGTAATGTTTTTTGAACCTTAATATATTTCAGTGATGTGTTAGAATCCTTGTTAAAATTACAAAAGTATCCAATAATGCCAGTTTTTCAGTATGTACTGTAATTTTTTATCAAGATTTCTTGCATATGTCTCCTGTGAATATATTATGTAAACACTTTCACAAACAGTCCATTTGTACTGATTGAGGGGCTTACTGTACACAATTAAGCAGGCAAAAGTGCTGGAGCAGAAAGAAAGCCTCCCATAGCGAAGAAATCTATGTTATAATAAACAAAGTAGTTGTAATTTGGGTGGGGTGAAGGGAGTTTAGGTTGAGAGGTTTGCATGAATCAGAACTTAATAACCCTTATGACTTAATTTTTTGTTTCATTTCTGTGAGGTATACCCAGAAGTAAAATAGGTTGTGATAAAAGTTTTACAAGCTTTCTCACCACTAATTGCCAATGTTTTAATGTCGACATAAAAATGTCTATTCCCGGGGTGGTTTCCGTTCCATTAAGCCCAGCTTTCAAAGTCTCGTTGCCTCATTTTCATGTCACAAAGGTGGATGAATTTGCTATAAAACTTTGAACTGAGCTAACTGCCCGTGCAAAAAGAGAAAAAAAGAAGTCTTAAATTCGGGCACTATTATATAGGAATCAGATGTTTGCTAAGCTAATGTACATTCTTTATACAACACTTCTTTATCAGTTTCTAAATTTTAAATTCAGCTTTATGGTCCACACAGCTATTCATTATTTCCCTTACTTCATCTATAATATAATAAATATAGTATATTCTCTACAGTTCTATATATAGATATCACCCTCACATTGGCAATATGCATAGAAAACAAAGCATAAGGCTATTAAGGCATCCATTCATGCATTCTCTGAGTAGTTTATTCTAATTCATGACCACAGAGAGCCTTGGCCTATCCTAACCGCTTCATGACCACAGCAGAAGCCAGCCCTGGACAAGATGATAGTCCATCATAGATCACACTCTCTTGTTATGTTATGCCAGTTTGGTATTGTTATTATTACTTGACAGAGTGACAACATAACTTGCACATCTTTGAAATATATCAGGAAAACCCAAATGAATATTGCATAGAATATGCAAAGTTCATGCAGAGTTACTTGATAAGTGTTTAAATGCCCTTCTCCTGGGTCTGTAACACCACAGCACTGACCACTAAATCTCTGCCACCCTAAATATGGGCTTATAAAACAAAGCAAAAATGACTAGAAGTTTGTAATCCTAATTTTCTTAACATGACTCAATTTTATTTAATATATTACTTGTAGTATAATGTGAAACTCACTTTTATGAAGAAGAGACTTGGAATTTTGAACTGATCAACAGAAATATTTACTTTGAGGCATCCTCATTGCCTCAGATTCCAACCCTCCTCCTGGCTGACAAAGTACAAAGCAGCTAATGGGTTCCATAGAAGAACCAAGTCCATTCAGCCACACCAAAGACCATAATCCGACTTTCACTGTCAGTGGGGCATGAAATAGATTTTCAGCCAGTGGCTTGAAATCTGCAGCCATTCTTTTAAATGAAGGCTGGCCTATTTAGTCACTCACTGTTCAGAAAGAAATAGATTAAACAGCAAAAGAACTGATTGAGAGCACAGCAGTGTTTCTTATTAAAGTGTCAGAAAATGCTGAGATAGACCATATTTCTTGTCCTGTAAAGGCCTTCTTGCATTGAAAGAGTCAAAGGTGGGACTCAGTGGACACCTTACAAGTACCACATTGTGTCAAAAGGCATACAAGTAAGTCAGTCTGCTGCATGACAGAAGACTGCTCTTGCCTTTTATATTTATATATATATATATATATATATATATATATATATATATATATATATATATATATATATATAATAGGCATTGGTATTGTATTGCTGCTCACTAGTCTGCTAAGAGCCATTTCTCAGTGACATCAAAAGCGAGGTTAAGCAGCTGTACTCAGATGCTCTTCATATTATTTACAGCCATTTTGACTTTCAATCTACATCCATTTGTTTCATTCATCTAATAATCAATGTACTGAAAGCACTTTAATCAGTTTATGGGTCACAGAGAACTGGAGCCTTTCTCATTAGCATCCGGCACAAAGCAGGAATTAAACTTGAATGTGTTGCCATTACATAACACACATAGTTGCAATATAGAGTGGCCAGAGGACATTTAACAAAATGTGTGTGTATTTGAGGAAAACCCACTCTGACTGGCCTAGATTCAAATCTTATCTCTTGTAGCTTTGAGGCAACCGTGCTATCCTTGTTTCAGTCAGTCTGTTTTTTACGTTGTATCTATGAACAACATACTATACAAATGTATTTTGTCATATAAAACCAGTTATATGGCATATCCGTTTATTTGTGGACTGCCTTTCATTGTAAGAATTGTTACCAAATGAGTGAAGAAAAATATAACCGAATCAGAAAAGAACAGCAGCTTTTGGCTAATTATGGTTGTACTTGGACCTTCTCCAAACCCAAATAATACAGAGGACTAAGAAAAGGAGAAAAGGTGTGTTTATTATAAAAACAAACTCAAGGAATACACAGGAAAATCAATTTGCTGCCACACTGGGCCTATAAAAACAGGATTTGCAGCACTGTCTAACCAAAGGTAAATTATGCTTTTTTTCCCTGTAAAATGTAACTATGTCAAGCATTTTCTCCCATACCTCTATGATAAAACCATTGGCCTTTCTTCAGCCTGCCATTTGCCATCCTTCCAACTTCATGTGCCATAGAGCACTAACTAGAAGGGTCTTCTAATCCCCACACAGAAATCACGCCTTGATTAAAGGTGCCAATTATTTCCAGGGTCTGGTAGTCCTTCTGGAAGTCCTGCATCCATGCTCCTAGAACTTCCCATACTGGCCCCCAAATGTCCCTTTATTCTTGAGCTCCAATGTGCTTTCAAGGAGCTAGGCAATAGAAATGGGCACAGATATTTGAGTACTCAAATGAACATTACTGCTCACGGCTATCTTCAGGAGCCTACACTGTTAGAAAAAATGTATTTAAATTATCATCTTTATGTTTGAGATTAAAACAACAATAACAATAATAATACATTTTAGTTGTAGTTGTAATAACAAGCGCACATTAACTTTATTTGAGACCATGTAACTATTGCCCTAAATCAGGGATCCTCAATCACGGTCCTGGAGAGCCGCAGTGGCTGCAGGTTTTTGCTCCAACCCAGTTGCTTAATAAAAAACACTTATTGCTAAAGTAACACTTCTGCTTCACTTTAGTGATTTTGAGCCCTTATTGCTTAATTTTGTCTTAAACAGCTATTTTAATTGCTCCTTATTATCAATAACATGCAAATGACAAGAGAGAGCAGCGTTTCTCCATTTAGCTTATTTACATTTACACCTGTGTGTATTTATCTGCACTATTGGGGTTTAATTAAATACTTGGAAGAAAAATGAAGAGAAAAAAGTGAAGGACTGAGAATTATTCGTCCATTTTAGCCTTCAAATCATGCATGATAGAAAGGGAAAGAAAATCTAGGATATGAGAATGACCTGACATAGCAGAGTTAATTTAATTTCATAGCTTGTTAGTGCTTTATTGGCAAGAATTCCTTTCTAATTAAGCAACCAGGTCAGAACAAAAACCTGCAGCCACTGCGGCTCTCCAGGGGCCTCATGTATAACGCCGTGCGTAGAACTCGCACTATAACATGGCGTAAGTACAAAAGCCGAAATGTGTTTACGCACAGAAAAATCCAGATGCAGGAATCTGTGCGTACTCCAACTTCCACGTTCTTCCGTTACATAAATCCCGATCAGCGTGAAAACTAACGCTCGTGCACGCGCATTATGTAACGCCTCAAATCCTCCCAGAATTACGCCTCTTTGAATATGCAAATCAATATAAATCGCCCTTAAGCGCAGCCTTCTGTGAAAAGACAATGGGAAAAGCACGGGGAAAATATAAGAATTTCAGCGAATACCAAGTGGAGGCAAAGGAAAAACATACTATTTGTTCAAATAAACCGTGGTATAATCAACAAAATGAAGTTGATCGAGTGACATAGCGTGTTGGAGAAACTTGAAAGCTCACATTCACAAAATCGCACAGTGCCGGAAATAAAAAAGAAGTCACATATCGAAGTTGCCGTGAAAAGAAGAGTTGTAAGCCCAATGTCTGAGTGTCATATGAAAGTTTATTAGGGTACAGAGAAAAAGGCACACGGTGGGGAAAAAGCACGAAATGTCAACTTCAATCTGACATTTCCACTTTAATCACGTAGTTTATTTTGTCATTTAGTAGAACATTATAAACTTCATCTTAAAATCGTTTAATTAACCAGTTTCTCAAATCACATCGTAATTAAAGTAGCACGTTAAATGCTTTGTTTTGTATTTGATCTTCTACTGTATGTGCTCTATGTGTGTGAATCACTACTTGCTTCTTAAACTGGCTCTCTTCCTCCAACTGGACACAGAGTCCATTACATTTGTGATATTACAGCTCTCTGAATAACTAAAATACTGAGATGTATATGTGATGTCATTTTCATGATGATAGGAGTTAAAGCACGTTATTAAACATGTGTTTCACTTCGATGAAATAATTTATTGCAGCAGTACTCAGGGCGGCTCTAGGCTTGTGGTGGCACTGGGCAGAGGAAGAATCGGTGGCTCCTTCGTCGGCCAATGTCAGTAAGGTAGCTTATCACGGTGGATGGCCACGTCCGTTGTGGACACTGCACAGCAGCCTCGTGCTCATGACAAGCATTTATCTTTTGTCGAAATTTGTCGCTGCTTTTTAGCTGTGTTGTTATTTTCTCTTTCTGTTTTATATTCAATATATATTGGCGTGGCCACCCCAAGAGTCCTTGCTTTTCTTTCCCCAAGTAACCGATCGCCATACAATCAGCTCTGTAATAGACGTTAAGCCATCTGTAAGCTTAGCCGATTCTTCAAAATGTTTAAAGAACATTGAAATATCTTCGTAGTACATGTTTAATTATTCTATCCTTCACGACACTCCCAGTGAAGAATATAGATTATTTAAATGAAGTTAAAGTTTTATGTGTATAATTTAACAAACATATTTTGCTGCATTTCACCTTAAAAATGATATCGTCATCATATGTAAATACGCGCTTTATAAAGTGGCTCAGGTTGTGAGATATTATAACTGTAGTGCAAGTTTACAGTGGGGTGATTGTACTTATAAGTACAAACCGTTCTACAAGGAGCAATTGATTGAGTGCATTTAAAGTTCTTGGGATTAAACTGTTTTGAACCGCGAGGTCCGTACAGGAAAGGCTTTGAAACGTTTTGCAGTGGCTGAGACAGCGTGCTTAATGCTGTATACCGATAATTCTCTTTCCGATCAGCTGCTGCTGTGATTCACACTCAGATACAGTGATATAAATACTCCGAGTGGTGCAGTGAGAGTAATATGGAAAAAGATGATCCGCTGTGGCAACTCCTAACGGGAGGAGCTGAAAGAAGAAGAAGAAGGAGAAGTGAGAGTAACAACGCTAAAGCAGTTATGGTATTTGGAATACTATGGCTGTTCCCTGGACCATTATATAGTTACCAGTTAATTACAATCAGATGCATTACACTAATAAACAATATGCGGTTAGTTTCTGTGTATTTATAAAGCCGTCATGAAAATAATGAGTAATCACACAAGAACAGTACCATTGCTTTGACGCTGGGTGCCGCCAGTTTGCAAAACCGAGCGGAGAACTTGCGTACGACAAGGCATGAGGTACCGTGGAAAAGTGCGTGGCTTTACGCCAAGTGTAGGTTTTATACATCGCGATTTGAACGTGGAAAAGTTCTTACGCAACATTTCTGTGCGTACGCACCATTTATACATGAGGCCCCAGGACTGGGATTGAGGACCCCTGCCCTAAATAGGTTAAAGAATGTATATCAGCCATTTTTTCTTGCTTTTCAACATTCACTATATCAGCGATTGATTCATAATATGTACGTTTTGTGGCGGAAACTCATAGAAGAAAAAGTCACTGAGCTGTAGCAAAAGATCATCAAGGCCAAAGATTACCGTACCCAGTAAAAAGCCAGTCCCCTACTGACAGAAACTGTCACAAGCTCAGATGCACTCACTGTTCTACAGGGTGGTCCAGATCTAATTATGCAGATCCAGATTGTCTGGATGACTTTGATTTATGTGGGGACAATTCCAGTTCGGCGCAGAAACGATTCTTCATGTCCAGTTCACACACTTCACGATGGTCTGGGATTTTTCAGGTGATTTTCTATGTAATAAACTTAATAAGTTATAGCGTAATGAAAATTGCATAATTAGCTCTGGACCACCCTATACTTTGAATTAGAGAGTTACTGAAAATCAGGTTGAGGTTGACTTATTTTTCAGCAATCCACCAATCACTTCATGTAGTCGTAGCAAACTAATGAAGATGAATTCAAGAGGCTTTGTATACCTTCACATCTGTTGATGAACTGTTTTTCTTTGTGGATGTGATGGACACATGTACATGTTGGTATTCTCCAAAAAAGTAAGATGGTGCTGATGCAGATTTAGTTGTTAGCAATTGAAATTATTCAGCCTACTTTTATCTGAGGTTTTCCTTACATTTTCTATTTTTTGCAAGATTGTATAATGAAATCAAGATATAGTTTGCTGTTGATTGTGCAATGCACACATTTTCTTGAATGTCATGTAGACTATGTAAGCTACAGTTGAATTCAATTTATATCCTGTGATAGCATAAGAGATTTTAATCCATTTTCACTTTAAGTGCAGCATGTTGAGTTTTGTGATATTGCAACTGCTTAAGTCCATACAGTTTAAGAACATTCATCTGAAAGTAAATTAATGTTCTTTTTTATTGTTAACAATTAACAATAGTGTATCTCTATCATTTTTAAAAAAGTTAATGCTTAAGTAACATGGTAGATTAAAAATTGGTTAGTTTTTCTTTGAGCTATTGAAAGAAAATATTTTTTATACCCAAGAAGTGAATTAGGCCATTTTGCTCAGGTAGCATTTGGTAGTCTGGACACCATGTACATACAATATACTTACATCATTGGGCCTCTGTGTTGCTTCCATCAGACTGGTGGACTTTAAAGTAAATTATTAACTGTACCCTATTGCTCTGTTAGTATTTGTCCTGAAGTTATTATTTGTGGTGAATTCCCTATTCACTTATGTTTTACTATCCTGCAGCGTTTAATTTACTGCAGTGGTCATCTCTGCCTGAAATCCTGGTGTATCAGTTAATGGTTAAACCAGACCAAAGTTTGAATTGCCACAGATTGCGTAAAATACTTAACATTTTCTAATATAATAAACAAGAAAATGGGTCTTCTACTTTGATTTAAATGTTGAGAATGAGAGAAAAGAAAGCTTTACCAAACGTCACAAAGAGAGAGTCATAAAAGCAAGTGCTAAAAAACTAAATTGTTAAAGAAAACAGTGCAAGGTCTTTTTCAAACAGAAAGACTTTCACCTTCAAATAATATCTGTTTTTTTGTATTGAGGTTCTAAACTGGACTGATACATATTGGTAGAAGTTGCATTTTGGACCTTTGTAGCCTTGAGATGAAGTCTTCATGATGAATCTGAAGAGAACGTGAAGCTATTTTCGAGGTCATGCAATGCACAAAACAATCTGGGCCCTTCGTTATCTCAAATAAATAGATTCTTTATAGGAATAGAGCACTTTCCTGTCCCTACATTTTAATGCTGGATATCTTATGTCCATTTCATACTGTGACATGCAATTTAAATATAATGCAAGTTTTGATAATTCTGAGCAGTTGATCTGTTTCTGCCATTGTAGTATTAGATATTTTGAAGGGGCCTGAAATGTAAGCCTTACATTGAAAGAACTGCATGATGCACAGGCGTTAAATACTGGCTCTTCATTATTACAAAAACAATAGTGTGCCAAAGGGAATTGAAGTTAAACCCGAGGCAAGATAATGACATGGCCTTTTGAAAAGCTTAAACTATTAAACTGAACTATACGCATGTGCAAAATATAATGTTTGCATTTTAAATCAGCTTTTCCCCAGCCACAAAGGTAGTTTGTCAGTAAACAGAATTCCTGCCTTCCAGCATCCCTGCATATAAAGGAGATAGTATTTTCTGCTTTGGTGTTTAAAAAAAAATCATAATACATATGCTAATTAAGAATTCTGTGAGCAGATTGCAGGAACAGATTAGCTACATTGATAGCCTGATACTTCCCATGGACAGGATTCCCATAGTTCTGAATTCTGAGTATCTGCTCTTTCTAACATTTGTGTTCAGGTCATAGACCTAGAAATGCTGAGAGATGCTTTCTTTGCTTGACTGCTTGTTTTAAAAGAAGATAAAATGTGTGACATAGAGCTGTTTTGGTCTACTGATGATAGAGCTGTTAGTTAGCTGTGGCATCTATTAATAGCAGAAAGGACAGTGCTACCAAGAATTTCTTTCTGTATGTTTGGGGAAAAATCAGCTTTCTTGTTATCTGTTTTATATTTCTGCTATTATACAGTCTAATTTATATCTAGTATCACTTTCTCCAATAAAAATACATTTCTTGGAGTAGACATTTGGGAAACTTGATGCTGTAAACTACTTAAAAAAAAAAAAATGAATCCTTAAAACTAAAATCTTTAATCACGCCTTGTTTGATGGAAAAATCCTTCCAACATTGAATGTCTGAGTAGTAAAGAGTTGAAATGCTTCTTTATTGCCCATTGTGTTATGGGGAAAAACAATTAAGTAGAACTACCCTCTAAACTGGGTTAAATCTCTGCTTTTAGTAATAGTGCCTTTTCTTTGATATTCAATGTTTTTTCCACTATTTCAAACTGGAATTAATTTAAAAATGAATGATTTGCCTCATTTATTTTTTTTCTGTATTTGTATGAAATTTTAGTATAATTGTAATCATTTAAAGCAAATAACCTAATTAGTCAAATGTCTTATTTTAGAATGTTTGGATAGATTGAAAATGTTGATAGATTAAAAGTGATTATTCCTATTTGGCAGCAGAATTTACATATTTTAGATTAAATGATACCTTAATGAAATGTATAACTGGTCAAAGTGTATTAGAAGAAAGGAGTCAAAGTCTTTCAAGCTAAAACACAATAAGCAGAAAAAGAACTATGTAAGTTAGTACTTTATTGATTTATAGATGCCAATTTGAGGACAATTAGAGGTGATATAAAATACTCAAGAGAATTTAGACTTAATTGCATTCCAGAGGTGGGTGTACTGACACATAAATAATACTTGGGAACATGAAAAAATTGACCTTGGAAAAAGGTGCTGGAATCGAGCAAAAGAGGTCTATCAACAATTCAACCCACTCATCTGTAACACAGGATTCTAAAATTTAATGCCTACTTGAATTTGAAATGTGATAAGTACAAGACTTGTTTCTGTTTGCTGTTTTTTGGTTTGTCTTTTAGTAATATTTAAACATCCATTTGGTTTGTGCCACTGTTGTGTGTTGGGCTGTATCCTCACTTGTGGTCATGTTTTTTTAGGTCAATTACAAGCTATACATTAAGTCTGCTTTGGCTTTTATGCATTATTATGTCCACTCTGTCTGTACTGAACCTTAGTCAGCAGTTAATTATGTTTAGGAGTTAGGTTTAATCAAAAATATTTCATATGTTTTGCAGCAATATAAATACAGGTAGTCCTCAGGTTGCGGACATCCGACCTATGACTTACGAACGAGGCCACAACTGCGACTCATGCGCCTCAGTAACTGCCACTCTGTCATCTTCGGCCTGGGGATGCTGCAAGCAGTGGCTGGAGGGGGGCGATTCCGCTGCTTGGACAGTGTAGTTTCCCTCGGGCGGCTCCCAGCGGCAGCGGTGACCCGTGGTCCATAGTCACTGGGGCCACAGCTATTGTGTGGATGGAGTGGAGGGAGGTGTTTCACTGCCCGCCCAGCACACACGGCTGGTAATGCTGCAAACGCTGATGCCGGTTGTGGCTGAACGGAGACCATTGAGGGTGAACGGGGCGGCGGGGGTAGCATTGTAGTGTGCCTCGGATTGGCTGCCTGTTGAATTGGGGTTGGGCGATTCACTACCCATCTTTGGCCGCACTGTATTCGTTCTTGGTGGGTGGACGCTGCAGACAGCATACTGTAGTGGAGGTGACTGTGTGGTGGGAGGGTGATGAACCCCCCCTCGCCGCCCCAAGTCATTCTCAATAGCAAGCCTGCTTGTACTGTTATGCATATAGCAGGAAGTCGTCTCTTGTCAGTACATCAGACGTGTTGACGGGTGCCTTCCTGCTGTGATAGCGTGGACAGTGCTGTGCAGAAGAGCTCATCTTAACCTTTTGTCTTCACCCTTCAAGAATGTCTCTGAAACACAAATCTGATGCAAGTGCTGGTGATATAGTAAAGAAGAGAAAAACCATCACCATTAAAAATAAAGTAGAAATAATAAAAAGGTCAGAGAGGTGTGAAACTCCATCATTCATTGGCAGAGCACTTGGTTACAGTCAGTCATCAATAGCATTTATTAAAATAATGTACCTGTTCTAAATTTAAAACTACTTGTAAAACATTTTATTGGAACTTTGACATTTGTAACATGTTAATGTTTCATGTGTTTATAAATATTTAAGCTTTTGCATTTGCTTTTTTAATTGTTTTTAACTTCCTTTTATTTGTCTAATAATACCCAGTTTCATTTTTGTACAGTATAATTATTTTTCCAGTTTTTTTTTTAAATTATACTTTGGTTCCTATAAAGCAAAAAGTGAAGTGTCTGCAACTTAGGGACTGTAGGTTTGTACTTATCTCGTACGTAACCCAGGGACTGCCTGTAGTATGGATAACTTAGCCGTTTCAAGCTGGAAAATGCTTTAATCAGCTGTTATTTACAGCACAAGTAAAATACTCCAGTATAAAAATCACAAGAACTAAATCTGCTTGGACAGAATTATGACTACATTGCGTATGGTTTGGTAGATATGTTTCAACTGTTGTTCTGTTCATTTTGAAACTTTTTTTCTAAGTACTTTTTAACAAGCTTTTAAGAATTGTGGCAGTATTAAAAAATGTAGTCTCCACAAAATAATGCAGTTGATTTGTTCTCACCATCTGCCTTTTCTGGGTAACAGAGATCAGCTAGACAATAACATTTACACACTTGTTTAATATCATTCAATTAGGCATTCTTTAAATGTCAAGTGTTGCAGCTGTGGAGCTGTGCCATCTTGGCACAAATGATGCAATTTGTTTTTCTGTCTTTATACTGTAGATCTATCAAAACATAAAAATGTAAAAAATTTTGCACAAAAAAAATGTGCAATAAAAATTTTTTGTGTGCCTTTTTTAATTACCTCCATATAAATAAAAACAGCCACATCAAATTTTAGTTATCAGTAAAAGCTGCTGTATTTCAAGTGTTTACCATTAGTTAATGTGAGTCTTTCTGATTTGGTTACAACAGAAAGCACCACACTGCATTGTGTTTTAGAACTATGTATTTAACTCCTAAGATGTTTATTCTTTCCTTTTTATTTTTGTCAATTGAGATTGGATTCCTTAAACATTTTCCAGGTCTATGTAAGACGGCTCGGAAGAGTACGAGTCTCACTCAAGTTTGTGATTTCATCTGTTTTACATGCACAGGTTCTTTATTCCAGGAAAGGTAAGCTTTTTGTAGAATAATACAGTTGTTATGTTTTTGCCAGGTTTTTTCCTCTGGCTTGTGGGTATTTTTTTTTTTTTTGTAACAAGTCTTACATCCGGGTCCAACATTAGCCTATAAATTCAGGATGAGAAGCCAATCCCTTAGAAGTCTTTTTTTTCCGAGTTGTATTTATTGCTTTTCTTTGATTATTCTGATTTATGGATTTCTTGCTTTTGTTTTTGGGATTACTGATTGGACATGTTTGCTTTTGAAATCTTTTGTGCCATCAATTTGTGTTTTTTTTTTCCTTTTCTGGACTACTTTTTTGTCATTTTCAAATAAATATATTTATTTATAAAGATTCTTTATTCTGATTGTGCTTTTATTAGCAACAGAATGTTGCTGTTTCTTCCCCTTGTGAGGAATTTTGAGATCTCTTCTACTCTTTTGCTATTTTTAACCATATAAGCCACGTTTTGGAGCTGCACTTAGGTTTAACCCCTTTTTGTTGTGGTCCTTATTCCCGTTCATGACAACAAATTGTTTCTGTTGTAAAATTTAGACAGACAAGGACACTAAATTTCAAAGTTCATCTTCCCACTGCACATTAGGAATATTTTAGTAGTTAAAATCGAATGATTCTGAGACAAACTAAGTATGCATTCTTTCTGAGACTTCTGTGAAGGTGATGCACAGTCACCAGCAAGCTAGACGAAACACAAACTTAAACTCGGCCTGCAAGGCAGTAGACAAAAGTGTTCTGTGAAGGTCATGCACAGTCACCAGCAACCTAAGCAAAACACAAACTTAAACCCAATCAGTTTGCTGGAAGACAATAGTACATAAAAAAACACACACAGCCCTTATACTGTTTGCTTATACAACATTTCAGCTCATGAAAAAAACATTTATTTATTCTCTTGCAGCTTGTTTTGTAGTGCATTGCAGCTTAACTGTGGAAAACTATGAGTTATGTCACTTATTGCTGGTCTAAGAGAGACAGTAAGATAAATCCTCATTATCTATATGAGAAATGGCCATTAAACCAGCACAGAAGGAGAGAGTTGTTGTAGAGTAAATATTTATGTCCAGGTAAAATTTTCTTTTATTCTATTTGTGTATATGTCTTTTGAAAATTCAGTGTTTGTTTTACAATATAAAAGAAATATAGGTGTGTCATTTTTATTGCATAGAAATATTTCTGTCTTGGCTAGATTGTTAGGTCAGAAGCCCCACAATAGTGATAGTAAGTTGAATTATTATTGTTACTTTTTTTAGGTGGATTGTTGCTGCCATTGAGGCTTTTATTTTATAAATTCTGATCATATTCCTATATTAGAGGAATGGCATGTTGGTGGAATAGTTAGAACTCACATTTTAAGTATCCTCAAATCAAATCTTGCTTTAAGCCATTGTCGTTTGCTCTTTCTCCATCTTTGCCATATCATTTTTCAGAATTGTAGTTTACTTCCCACATCCCACACATGTGCATTTGGACTAATTACCCATCCTAAATGGCTCCGTGTGAGTGTAGGTGTACATGAGTGGGCCTTGTGAAAACCTAGTGCCTTGACTATAACTGTTGACCTGACTTGTATCCAAAGCTACAGGAAAAGGCTGCTGCCACTGTGACCTTGAAATTGATTAAGCAGGTCTGATTAATGTTAAATGATGTTCATCAGCACACAATGTCACAGTTAAAATATTAAACAGTTAAAAATTTTGATGAGAACAAGCCATTCAATCCAAGAAGATTGTCCATCCTGTTCACCTAGAGTAAAGTCATCCCCTCCAATACATTATTACATAATTACTACCATATGTCTGTTGTTCTTCGCATGAAGAAAACCTTTCTAACATTTGCACTGTTGTTACAGAGTTACCTTTAAAAGTAACTGCTGGGATAAAGTATACTAATTGTTTTCAGAATTTTAAACACTTCAAACATGTCGCCTCTTAGTCTCGGTTTGTTTAAACTGAAAAGGTTTGTCTCCTTCAATCCCTCCTCATAGCCCTAACTCCTAGCCCTAGAATCAGCCTAGTTACTCTCCTCTGAGCTTTTCTAACTCTGTTACAACTTTTTTTTGTAATTTGGATACCAAAAAAGAACACAGTACCCCAGGTGAGGTCTCACTAGTGTGTTGTATAACTTAAGCGTACTGCCGTAAATTGTACTCCATAAATCAGTATATATGACCTTACATCCTATTAGCTTCTCTGCACTTGATTAAGACAGTAATGGGTTCACTATACCTTATGAGATCCTTCTCATAAGGTGTACTATCTACTTTCAGACCTCCCATTGTGTTCTGTGGGAATAGTTGGTAAATCTAAGAAACTACTTGTAAAACATTTTATAGGAACTTTGACATTTGTAACATGTTAATGTTTCATTTGTTTATAAACATTTAAGCTTTTGCATTTGCTTTTTTATTTGTTTTTAACTGTCACTTCCTTTTATTTGTTCAATAATACCCAGTTTCATTTTTGTACAGTATAATTATTTTTCCAGTTTTTTTTTTTTAAATATACTTTGGTTCCTATAAAGCAAAAAGTGAAGTGTCTGCAATTGCAGACTTGTGTGAAGTCAGACAGTGCATTTCCATGATTCAAATGTAAAATAAAAAGTTTACTATGATTTATTTTAAAGAGTAACCCATTTAAGAAGTGGTATTTTGTGTAGCATTTCAAATTACTGTGGTGGAATAAAGCTGTTTTGAGTTAGCCTTACCTCACCAGGAAAAGTTGTGGTCTTGCAGTTAAGTAGTGAATTGCATTCTCAGAGGAAGTGCGTTCAGAGTGGAAACCAGGAAGCACTTCCTCACAATAAGGGCTGCAGGAATCTGGAGCAAAGAACCAAGTATATAGTAGACTAGGAGACCTTGGCAGAATTTAAAACAAAAAACAGCATGAATGATTTATTGAGACAATTTAGCTATTAGGTAGATAAATACTCTTCTTTCATTTTTAAAATGTTTTATGTTATGATGTTCTTATCTTTGCCTGCCTCTGCTCAAGCTGTGTCACTTAATAATATCTCAAATATGGCGGCTTTAACATTCAAGTTTTCCATCCAGTCTTTTATTCAGAAAATAATTTATTGCCCCCCACAGTGCATGGAACACATTTGAAATGTTCTTGATGTATTTTGTTTGAAGTGGTATTCATAAATGTCCGAAGTGTGGTCAGGGCCAGAGAGAATGTTAAGCAGAAAAAACATTTTATCATTCTGTAAGCACCTTAATGTCTGCTATGTAGATATCTTTCAGTTGAGGTGCTCTCTATTTCTAATCAGTTAAAAAAAAAATTTCTTGGGAGCCAAACAAGTTCTTTTCTTTATATCTGTCTCTGTTTTTGTCTATCTTTTTTCTGTTTTGTATTATACTTTTTATGTGCATTTTGAAGTGTCCAGCATATCTAGCTGTGTTCTTCAACTGCACAAATGTGTATTTTTTGTCTTTGTATAGATGATTTCATATCCACTTAAGTAAAGAATTATAAGAGAGTTAAAAGAATCCCTGTGGTAATTCACGTCTTTTGCTTCAGTGGGAATTAATACATTGGCTGGGAACTGTTAGGGATTGGGTGCAATGAAGAGGAAATATTTTACAGTGCGGCTTTTGTGAATGGGAATAAGATGCATTCATGTAGCACAGTCTGAGATAGAAGCAAGCCTGGGGGTTTTTAAAAATAAATAAATATGTGAATAAATGTATGAAATGGACACACTGAAATATCTGGGACATCTGCAGTTAGTCAAGGTCCCTGTGCCCTTTCCAATATTGTACCTGGCATACACAAATGCTTAACTTACAATAAGTGAATTGAAGATGTATATTGTTAAAGAAATGGCAATCCGACCAACTCTGTTACCAGAAAGAGAGGAGAATTATGATATTTGAGTATCATATACACTGTGCACTGAAATGTACTATATACAAAAGGTAAGTTAATGTGTTTGTTTTTTAATTAAGTCAAACTTGTTAATAAAGTAATTTTTAGAAATCATGGTTCCCAGTACATATGCATATGATAAACATTGCAAGCATGATAATAGGAATACATGCATCATTGATACATTTGAAGCACATGTAGATCATGAGACTTAGATCAGATACTTGATGGTAACAGATTTTAATCTATATATTTGTTAGTCTCTGCCTGGTTTCTCTTCCCAATTTTTTTATGCCAGCTTTTCCTAAGACATTTTCCCTGTTTGCCCACCAAGGTTTTTCTTATAACCTAACCTATAAACAGTCAGAGAGCAAAAGATGTGTGCAATTTTTATTGTCATTCATGTAATACAGGTGTTGTGATCAACAGTTTTTTATTAGAACTTTTGTGTGTGTCCCTTAGTAGAATTAATGAGTCTATGCATCTATTTAGGATTTTAGAACCCAGATTATGAAAATGACACTTGTTTTTTGCTTTAAATCATTTTCAGAAAGTTTAAATATTTTAGTGTTATGCTGCGATACCATCTTTGTTTTGTTATGGGTGTTGCCTTTTTAGAACATTAACTTTAGTAGTTTCCATAACGATATTGCACAGTATGACCCCCGGGATGTGAGTCACGTGTGACATCACTGAAGAGAAAATATGGAGGTCGACACATGCATTTCCGTATCATCCAAAATTACGGATAAACCCTAGTGTACAAATCTTTTGTATTGATCTCTTCCCAAATTAGAACTTTGGTCAGGTTATTAGGTGCTTTGAGTCTTGGTTAGTGATTATAATTTTGATTACAATTTGGGTTAACTTTTGGTACTGAACTTGACTTGTCCCTAACTATGTCTCATCTCCCAGTCATTATCATTTTAAAAAACAGCATTATATAAAATAGTATATAGAGAAACGTTCCTCTTGAACACACTACTCATGAAACGCTGAGTGGCTTTCATTTTATAACATAACAGTCTAGTTTATTTGTTATTTGGCAATTAATGTCTCTTTTTCAATTATTTTTTTATAATAAGAATGTTCTGGGTGGCATGCCGGTGCAGTGTGTGCGCCTGCTTACAACATTCTGAGTTCAAATTTCACACCTGGTCGTTGCCTATGTGGAGTTTGCATGTTCTCTCCATGTCTTGTGTACATGCACGTCATGGTTAATTGCCAGTTCCAAGTTGGCCAAGAGTCCTGTGCATGTCCAGTTTTCAAGAACCACAGCTATTAAACCGCACCCAAACCCTGGCTCGCAAGTAAGAGTTAATAGAAAATGGAACCCACCTGAATTTTTAAGAACCTTGACCCGAACTGCACATGCAAAAATGCATGACTGGGTATGAGTACTAGTGCCCAATGTCAGGCATTTGTATATTGATTTTGTATTTAAATACAATCCATCAGACAGCACAAAGTTACCTGTTATCTCACTTCAATGTAACAGGTTGTATGTTAATGAAAATCAACAACCCCTGTCATCCCTGTATTAAAATGGAAAATGAGGCTTCTTCAGAGTTCTGCACTTGTTACACATCACATTTTACACATGGTATTATTTTATTGTTGAATAACAGATACATAATATGTAAAGAGCTATACGTCAAATAAATTAGTTGTGCATACACAAGACCATAAACAGTTCCCTTTTAATTTGAAATGAACAGATATGACTCTTATAGATGGTCCATATTAATTAAATTTAAGGTTATTTAACAGTTCCAGTTACAGGCTTTGGTGTTGGTCTAATGCTTAGCAGCGAAACACAACATAACCCCCCAGTTGAAGTACTATATCTATGTTCAGTATAGCTGTGGAGAATTATCTGCATTCTGTGTACTTTCAGCCCAGTAAGCATCTTGTTCAAAATGACTAACCTCAAATCAGATCAAATTAATTTTATTTGCCTCATACAATTTGCACACATTTTATTATTGTAGTCAAATACTTAGTTACAGAGGCTGAAGAAGAAAATAAATATTATAAAAAACGACAACTCCCCAAACACATATTTGCAAGTTGAACATGTTATGAAAAGTTTTATCATTCCAATGTTCCCCTGGTTAAAGTCACCAGCATTCTAGGGTCAGAAGGACATATTCATTAGAGTGTTGGTAACAGAATGAATAATTTCTGTTACTAAATTAATAAACCTTAATCACCATGATGTAACCTATCTCCCTAGGCAGTACCTTGGGAAAATTCAGTCAGTATTTCAATGACTGGATAACACATTTTAGTAATTATAGTGTGCTCACTTTTTTACCATTACTTATTTACATAAATCTCCAGACCCCACCTGCCTTTTCCTCTTTGTCTGATTGTATCAGATAAAACCCACCCAGCATTAAAATTGAGTCAGAAATATGAAGTTTAGGTTCTCTGCAGTACACAAAATTTCACAGTACCTGAACTTGGCGTGACTCACCATGAGATGTAAAAGTTAATCCAACTCATTTATCCAACTTATTTAAAAACAGTCAAACATGCCACATTTATGGAGGCATGCTAGTTGTTAATCCTTCCCACCTTCCTTTTAACCTTGTGACGGATCTTCGCCCTTTCCATTGTCGGATAAGCTGCTTCTCTGATAAGATGTACTAGAGCTCCTTAGGCAATGGTCATTGTAGTGCTGCCAGCTGAGTTCTTCCCTTATGCTTAACAGTTCCTTTCCCTACCCTTCACTAGTGTATACGAAGTCCATCATCATCCTCTTTATCCCTGACATATTAAAATTTTATTTATAAACATTTTCATTTCCCATGTTTTCTTCAAGTTACAAAGATATTACTTAGTTGGTTTTTAAATTAATTACATGATTACTGCATTCAGACATAAATATACACTATGAGTAATAGTCTAAAATTAATTTTTATCTATTCTTGCTTTTTCTGTTCTAGTTTGCAGGGAATCACTACTTATCCAGGCAGCAGTGAGCAAAAGAAGACAGCCAACTTCACACTATGCCCAAGCCCATAGTTGGCAATAGACAAATATGTTGCAATTATTTACAATAGCAAAAACGTACAAGCTGTACATTTCAGTGGTTCAGACACAGTCTTTATTAGTGTTGTTACTGCTGAAACTTGTTGTTCAGATCTGTTTTGTGCTGCCACAGTAGCTCAGTGGTTATTGCTGATTTTCCCAATTCTGTGGGGTACTCTGGATTTTAACTCAGACATCAATAAGCACATGCAAGTAAAAATTTCATAGTACTCTGTACATGTAACAATAATGACCCTATAACTTGACCCTAGTGTGAATGTGAAAGATTTTAATGGAAAAATATATTTCATGGCTAGCAGCATGCAAAAAACAAAAAAAAACATTATCACCCATTGATTTACTTTGTGGTAGTCATAAACTAATAAACTAGTACCCTTCTGCATTTTTTGTAAGCACCATACCTTTTTTCGTTTCTATCAATAAAGACACAAAATCTCTCCATATATTGAACTGAACACGAGAATAATCAACAGTAATTTCATATTCTTACATTATTGTCCGTTGTGCTTCAAAAAAGACACTGAATGCTTCCAGTAAAGGCATTTCTTTCTCTGTCCTCACCATGGGTGCAGAAGCTATGCACAGCTATTCCCAGTATTGACTAAACTTGCCCGTTCCACAGGCAGAGAGAAGTTTTTGGATCGCACTATAACTCCCAAAAAATAAGTCCTAAAATTACTTGATTCCCACATGTTTTGCAGGTATTCACAGGTAAACTGCTGGTACCCTACCTAATGCAGGGTTGTATGAGGTGTGTGTGTGCCTGTTTTGTGCCTTATGTCCACTGCTGCTGGGATACCCTTGTGCTCCACACATACCGAAATGCTTTAATTGTGTCTGAGAATATTATGATATATTTATTAGGAGTATGATGAGTTGTGATTTGTGTGGTTGATAGCATTCAAGTTGCTATGATCTACTTCTGTATCATTACCAAACAAGCACATTTTTGGTAAATTTTTTGCATGGATGCAATTGAAACAAAAACAGCTGTGCTAAATTATATTTCTCTGTTATCATTGTTATGATTCCTTATCATCATTAAACACCTATTATTTTCTTATTTATTTTAATCAATGCCAGTTTACCAATAGCAGAACACTAAATTGACCAGATGCCATGCTTAGCTGATCCTGGGTTGAGTGTTTTGATACAGCTCAATAGTGATTCAATAATATATTTCATTTTCACGACACTGATCTTTACATCCTTCACCTCATCATATCTATATCTTTACTATTATATAGTACTTTTTGCAGTGTTGTCAATCATTTCCTTCCCACTATCTTTGAAAATTTGTTTCTAAAGATATATTCCTAAAGTTTAGATATTTCTTCTTCTACTGCATTTTGACCTCGCTTTTTTCTAGCCATTATTTTTATTTCTCTTGGTTTTTTAATTGAGTGTATGTAGTATGTCCTATACTCCACTTTCAATGTATTTGTGTAATAGTTTGTTTTTGTATTTGGAGCTTTAGGTAGAAGCAGTTGAGTCATGTACTTCTAAATTCAGATTTTGGCATTTGCCAAATTAAGTATTTTTCTGAACAGCATACAAGAGTTAGTTTTGCTTTCATGTATTAATCTAGAATAGTGTTCATAAAAGGAAAATGAATGAGAATTTTATATATGTTCTAATACTGTCGGTTCATGCTACTTGTGCATCCTGTAATTGCATTTTAATTTTGTTTATTTTATCATTCAAACAGTATAACCTAATTGAAAAATATAAGTAGAAAGTAGGTTAAACAAAATAGATTCAGGTAAGCTGCAAAAGTTTATATACTGTAAAACTAGGCTAGATTGAGGATGGTGGCATCATAGCTTTTCATGGTTAGATTTGTAACGCTCACATTTCACTTTTTTATAATACCATTTGAAAAATTGCTCTCTCTGTCTGGATATTGATAAAAAGTTTACACTCTGTGTCATACTGAGATTCTGTCTAGCACCAAAATCATCCAGAGAGACAGCTTAAGGAAACGCTTCTTAGTGGGCATAACACCTAATGCCACACATTTAACAGGAAATTTCTGCCTTGCTAATGGAGACGCAAGGGATGTCATAACGTATCAAGTGAATCAGCCTTGGACCTGCAAATGGAAACTGGAGGCACTGAGCTTGCTGACCTCTCTTGGTTCAAATTAAAGATGCTCTCAGTATTAAGAAGCCGTGTGGAGCACTGGCCTCTGGAGACAGAGAGATACTTAGTATGGCGCCAGACAGCTGGGGCAAAAAAAAAAAAAACTGGGTCAGGACAGGCAAAGTTAAAGTGGCAGACGACAGATGACATGGTCTTCAGTGCAGTCATATTCAGTGCAGTCATATGTGCAATGTCACCTAACTTAGTTACATATGCAGTGAGTTTTTGTGTTTATAGATCTTCTGCTGTGCAGGAGACTTAAGTCTTTTTGAACGGACATGGAGATAGATTGGCATATGCAATCTGTGTTTACTTACCTGAGTATTCTTGAGTTCCGTCTTTTCTCATTAGTTCTACAATATGTGCAGTGCCTCGACTTTCCATATTTATTTTGTGGAGCGCTATATAAGGTGGTTTAAATACAGCCTTGCTTGATTTGTTCTCCACATTGTGTTTTTTCCACCAGAATACTGAGGTAGTAGAGCCTGGAGGCTGAAATTTCTCTGAATCGCTGCTTCCAAATCCCTTAGATTTTTAATCTTCTTAGTCGCTTTTTTTCAGTGTCTTTTTATGGAAAGTAATGTGTTAATTAAAGCACACTAGTTTTTTTTTCATGTTGTGAGGGTCTGCTGGGAACATCTGTCAGAGTCCCCTGTCAGAAGTAGCTTCAACTCCCACCTTCGGCCGAACTTCGACCAAGTCCCGAGGGAGGTGGGGGACATTGAGTCCGAATGGGCCATGTTCTGTGCCTCTATTGTTGAGGCAGCTGACCGGAGCTGTGGCCGTAAGGTGGTCAGTGCCTGTCGTGGCAGCAACCCCCGAACCTGTTGGTGGACATTGGTGGTGAGGGATGCCGTCAAGCTGAAGAAGGAGTCCTACGGGACTCTTTTGTCCTGTGGTACTCTGGAGGCAGCTAATAGGTACCGGCAGGCTAAGCGAAATGGTTCGGTGGTTGCTGAGGCAAAAACTTGGTGGTGGGAGGAGTTTCGGGAGGCCACGGAGAACAACTTTCGGACGGCTTCGAGGAGATTCTGGTCCACCGTCCGGCGTCTCAAGAGGGGGAAGCAGTGCAGTGTCAACACTGTATATGGTGGGGATGGTGTGCTGCTGACCTCGACTCGGGACATTGTGGGTCGGTGGGGGGAGTACTTCGAAGACCTCCCCAATCCCACTAACATGCCTTCCAATGAGGAAGCAGAGCCTGGGGACTCGGAGGTGGGCTCCCCCATCTCTGGGAATGAGGTCACCGAGGTGATCAAAAAACTCCTTGGTGGCAGGGCCCCAGGGGTGGATGAGATACGCCCGGAGTTCCTCAAGGCTCTGGATGTTGTAGGACTGTCTTGGTTGACACGCCTCTGCAACATTGCATGGACATTAGGGACAGTGTCTCTGGATTGGCAGACCGGGGTGGTGGTCCCCATCTTTAAGAAGGGGGACCGGAGGGTGTGTTCCAACTACAGAGGGATCACACTCCTCAGCTTCCCTGGAAAAGTCTATTCGGGGGTCCTGGAGAGGAGGTTCCGTCAGGTAGTCGAACCTCTGATTCAGGAGGAACAGTGTGGTTTTCGTCTTGGTCGCGGAACAGTGGACCAGCTTTACACCCTTAGCAGGGTCCTGGAGGGTGCATGGGAGTTTGCCCAACCAGTCTACATGTGTTTTGTGGATTTGGAAAAGTCATTCGACCGTGTCCCTTGGGGAATCCTGTGGGGGGGTACTCCAAGAGTATGGGGTACCGGACCCCCTGATAAGGGCTGTTCGGTCTCTGTACGATCAGTGTAAGAGCTTGGTCCGCATTGCCGGCAGTAAGTCGATCTCGTTTCCAGTGAGAGTTGGACTCCGTCAGGGCTGCCCTTTGTCATCGATTCTGTTCATAACTTTTATGGACAGAATTTCTAAGCTCAGCCAGGGCATTGAGGGGGTCTGGTTTGGTGGACTTCAGGATTGGGTCACTGCGTTTTGCAGATGTCCTGTTTGCTTCATCAGGCCGTGATCTTCAACTCTCTCTGGATTGGTTCGCAGCTGAGTGTGAAGCGGCTGGGATGGGAATCAACACCTCCAAATCTGAGACCATGGTCCTCAGCTGGAAAAGGGTGGAGTGCCCTCTCAGGGTTGGGAGCGAGATCCTTCCCCAAGTGGAGGATTTCAGGTATCTCAGGGTCTTGTTCACGAGTGAGGGAAGAATGGAGTATGAGATCGACAGTTGGATCGGTGCAGCGATCATTTCTCATTTCTTCCACAGGGTGTCTAGGCTTTCCTTTAAAGATAAAGGGTGAGAAGCTCAGTCATCCGGGAGGGGCTCCTCCACATCGAGAGGAGTCAGATGAGGTGGCTTGGCCATCTGATCAGGATGCCTCCCTGGTGAGATGTTCCGGGCACGTCTAACTGGGAGGAGGCCCCAGGCAAGACCCAGGACACGCTGGAGGAACTATGTCTCTCGGCTGGCCTGAAAACGCCTCGGGATTCCCCCAGAAGAGCTAGAAGAAGTGGCCAGGGAGAGGGAAGTCTGGGTATCTCTGCTCATGCTGCTGCCCCCGTGACCCAATCTCGGATAAGCGGAGGAGGATGGCTGGATGGATAGTTTTTTGTTTTTTTTGCAGTAGTAATTTTTTTTCTTTATCCCTTTTACACCCACTACTTTTATTTTTTCTGTAAACATTCACATTTATTTTCAGTATATATTGGGAAGCTGCTAGTCCATCCAATTAAGTAAAATCTGGAAATTTAGATATATTATCTGTTACTCTAGTTCACTTTTTAAACCCACCTTTAACATCTTTACACAAGTTTCAAAGATAAGTGATTCCAGCCTTGACAGATGGGTGCTTTTGACATCACCAAATTCAGGTGAAAAGGTTTTTTCCACAGATATATCGAAAACAAAAAATAAATTCTAACATTAGAAAGAACCAGTCCTACACAATGCATTCTGTGGCATGGCTAATGAGTGATTGGAAATTTGTGAGTGCAATGATATATAATTTTTTAAATTTATTTCTGTTTGTTTGTTTATTTGCTGTATACATATTGCTCATTTTTTGCCATTGTATTTTGTTTGTGGTTATCATTCCGTCTGTCTTTTGTTGTTTTGAGGTGCAGTGGGTAGCACTGCTGCCTCACAGCTCAATTCATATTTTTGGCCACAATAATCTGTCCAACATAATTGGTAGACACTTCCCTGGCCATCAGAGTCACTTAAAAGACCATTACACCATTATAAGCTTGTTTAGTTTTTCGTTCCTCATTGACTTCAATGCATTTCATTGATTTTGCTATCCTCTCATCATAGCAAACTCTGTGGAGTTCTCTCATCAATATTAGTTATCAAACAAGGAGAATCTTATAGTTTTCCTAATGTTTTTAATTTATTTCATAAAAATATTTTACATTATTTAAAATAATTTTAAAATGGTTTCAGTTGTTCCTCAAATATAACTAAACATTTGTCCTTTAACCATGCTACTTTAGATGGAACAATGACAAATTTCTGTCAGTTTGTGATCGTTTCCTCTCGAGGAAGTAACAAGCTGTAACAACTGTATTTAAATGTTAAATATGCTTTTAAGTGTAATTTTCTGGCTCCTTTAGGCAAATCTGAACACAACCTGATTTTTCCTATTCCAGGCCTACAGGCCTGTTATTAGACAGCAACCTTTTACCACCAGAATAGTGAGGAAGTTGGGCCTGGAGGCTGAAAATGGCTCTGAGTGACTGCTTCCCAATGACAGACTGGGAAATGATGTTTGAGTCACATGGGGACAGTACTGAGGGACTCTGTCACTGCATCACAGACTATATTAACTTCTGTGTCAACACAGAGGTATTCACAAAGACAGTGCGTTGTTTACCAAACAACAAACCTTGGATTACTAAGGAGCTAAAAGGTCTCCTAAATGAGGAAAGAGAGCATTCACATCCAGTGACAAAGACATTTAGTGTGTGCTAAAGAGAAAGCTGAGTGGAGGAAACGAAACTTATAAAGCTAAAGTAGGAAACAAACTCATTCAGAATAACATGCATGTCAGAAATGTACTGGGTATAATTACAGGATTCAGGCAATCCAGGGCTCAGATGATAGAAGGGGATGTGGTAAAAGCTAATGCCAATAGATTTTCCCTCCCACTGCCACCTTCTTCCAATGACCAGTCTCCCCATCCAATTCCTACTACATCAACAACTCCTACCACATCAGCTGGAATGTCCAGTGGCAGGTCCACCTCAAACAATCAGTGTGAACTGCCCATAACTGAAGACAGGTAAGGAGACAACTGAGGAACCTCCACACAGGAAAAGCTGTGGGAGCAGATAGTCAGTCCTTGAGTTCTTAACACTAGAATTATCAGAGCCTATGAAAAAACTTGTAGATCCATCCCACCTTAAATCGCTTCTCACCTCTCTGTCAGCGTCTTTTGTCCTTTAAATATGTTGATAAGCAGCAAGCAGTCTGCTATCATATCCACCACCGGCACACAGTTTTCTCAGCACAAGTCTGTTTACCTGTGTGTCAATTGCTTGGAGTTGTATAGAGTGAGAAGTCAAGCAAAATCACACCTTTTATAAATACTATATCGTTATTTGGAACACATGCATATCATATGTGTTCCGTGACTACAACGATCTATGTAAACACATCGTTAAATAAGAAACGTTTTTCATGTTTTAGAAATAATCGACAAAATGTAGACATGAGGTTTATAATGTGTGAAGCCTGAAGTCCAAATATCAAAGAAACACTTTCACAAAAGGTACAAATATAACAGAACAAGTGCGCTTTTATTCAAAAATATAACTGCAGAAAAACAACATGCTTTAGGGTGCGACATTGACACGCATTTACTATGACTGTTTCGGTGGCACAACGATTACAACTGTTGACTGGTAATCAAAACTTCATGGGTTCAATCCCCAATGAGTCCATTTTGAGAACTGAGCTGCTTTTATTCTTACTATTTTAGAATAAAAACATATATTTGATTTCAGTCTGTAACAGCCGGTGTAAATGTTAGAGAAGCAATTTAAAGTGGGATGGATCTACGAGTTTTTTTGTAGGCTCCGGTAATTCTAGTGTTAAAGCCTATGCTGACCAACTTTGTGGCATCCTCTGTCACCTGTTCAGTCTATCCCTGAGGCTTCAGAAAGTGCCACTGCTGTGGAAAACATCCTACATCTTTCCTGTTCCAAAGAAGGCAGGCATCTCTTCATGTAATGACTACAGACCAGTAATGCTTAACATCTCACATCATGAAGACCTTTTAGAGACGGGTCCTGGACTGTGCGAGTCCCCTTGTGGTAGACCACCTGGATCCACTGTAGTTTGCCTATCAGACAAAGATTGCTGTGGAGATGCAATTGTCTGTCTGCTCCACAAGGCTGATTCTCAATTGGACAAAACTCGCAGCACTATGAGGATTATATTTTTTGATTTCTCCAGCACCTTCAGTACCATCCATACATCCCTTTTAAGGGTTAAACTTAGAGATATGCAGGTGGATGAGCCTTTGGTGTCCTGGATAATGGACTGTCTGTTAGGCAGACTACAGTTTGTTAGACTCAAGGACTGTGTTTCCATGTTTGTGATGCAGATGTAACCAACACTGGAGCACAATAAGGGTGTGAGACAGAGTACAGGAGTCAGGTGGAGAAGTTTGTTTCTTGGTGCAAAAAGAATTGTTTGCATCTTAACATCAGCAAAAACAAGGAACTACTTATTGACTTTTGAGGCACCAAAGAGCCTTTATGCCCAGTCACCCTTCTAGGGTTGGTCCACATTAATGACAGGTTGGACTGGTCTCAGAACATGGAGGAACTTTATAAGAAAGGGCAGAACAGGCTCTTATTTCTTAGGAGACTTCTTTCCTTTAATGTGGGAAGTGACATCCTTCACATCTTCTATAACTTTGTGATGGTCAGTACAATTTTGTATGCTGTTAACATCAATAGCGACCCACTGAATCAACAAGCTAATTAAAAGGGCAGTTATGGGCACGCACACTGGACTTTCATAGGAGAAAGTTGAAACAAAACTGTCATTATGAACAATGCAGTATATCCTTTCTCTGACCCACTAACACTGAGGTCTTTCAGCCATTTAATTATTCAGCAGATGTGTGTCAAGAAACACTACTGGGGCTCCTTTATACCAACAGCAATATGTCTGCATAATGGCTCACTGTGAGAGCCAAGTCAAAATTTTCTTTTCTTTTGAATTTTTTTTTGCCTTCTAGTCATTCTGGTGTGCATACAGACCAAATTGGGTGTGAGGGTGGGTGTGTGTCAATTATTTATTTATGTACTTACTTATCCACCTATTTATGAACTTATTTATTTAAAGAGCTTCTGTAAAAACAGCAGATTTCCCCAAAGGGGACAAATAAAGTTCTATCTATCTGTCTATCTGTCTATCTGTCTATCTGTCTATCTATCTATCTATCTATCTATCTATCTATCTATCTATCTATCTATCTATCTATCTATGTTTTGTAGTTAGAGCTACTGCTTTACAGCTTTTCTTCTGCAGTCCTGGGCTCAAATCCACAATATAGAAACTATCTCAGTCGAACTTACTTGTTCTCCTTTTGTCTAAATGGATTTTCACTTGTCAGTGGATAGTTTAGTGCACCTTCCACATCCTAAAGACATTCAGGTTGATTGGAAAGTCTGAATTGGCTGTGTGTGTGAGAGAGAGTAAAATCAAGAGCTGTGCATTGTGCTTGTTGACCCCATGCAGGTTCCTTATGTCTGTAAAAATGGACTTAGTGGGATCAGACAATGAGTGGACGGGTGAATGAAAGAACACTGTGAAACCTGATATGTTATGCTCAGTTTTTCTAACAGTTTAATAACCTTCATGATCTAAATTATATTTTTATTATTTCAAAGACTTAACGAAAGATGTCCTTCCACTGTTGCTAGTGTTTTAACTTACTTGACTAAGGTCTTCCCTTTTCAAATCACATTTTAGGTTTATCATTATAAAATTGTTTATTGGTACTACTATCTACCTAGAGATCTATGCACTTTACCAAAGTCGTCACTGTGGCTTGACCTAACCACCATTTATTATATCTCTTTGCATTTTGCATATACATGCATTCATTTTTATTTTCTTTATCTGTAATACATGTTCAACCATTTTTAAGCTTTTCCAAGTAACATTTGACAGTTTATACTATCATCACCTCAGTCTTTTCACAGTATTCCATTGTTTGGGATTGCTATGATGTTAGATTTATACAGTTACATGCAAGTAAACTCATTACTGGTTATTCCCTGCTTGTTAATAATTTCCACAGTATTATAATAATCAGATGTCTGCTTTATTTTTTTAAGTTTGCTTGCATTGTTAGTATTGCCAAGTGGTTGTGATTAAGCCTGGCTGTTTGCAAACTCCCTGTCCCCTACTTACTTGGTTTAAAAAGACCTCATGCTTATAGTTGTCCTAATACATCAGTACCTGTACATGATTTGTTTGAGTGATGTGCTTTAGGTTCGATCAGAAGTAAAGTGTGACAAAGTGCCCCAGGAAACCTATATCACTTCATTTTTAGCAACTTCATTTAACCTTTTGTGTTGTTCAATACTAATGGGACTAGTGTGAGGCATTTTGTAAAATGACCTCCTTGTCATCCGTATTATAGAGCTTTACATTTAGCTTTATAAATTTCTTATGTGAAACTGACAACAACCTTAACAGTGTAATTTTTTCCTGTTGTGGACAGTGACAACTGTGTCCAGCTCAGCTCTGATCAAGAGCTTATCCAGATGCCCTTGGAGCTGTATTGACTGTATTTTTCAGGCTGACAGCACCTCCGTTCTGTTGTATGCTTAGAAGTACATCTCTTTAATGAATGAATGTTACACTGCCATGATTTGATACTATCTGCTGGTAAGTGTAGAGATGCCATTGGAGATTTATAATCGGGCACATTACTCCAGAGGTATCAGAGTCTCCTTCCAGGTGTCAGACATTGGATCATTGGAGAGATATACCAACCTCTTGCCAAACTATAAAGTATAGTGGATGGAATATCTTCAATGTGATATTCTCCAGTGAGTAGAAGGTAAGACATGCATTTGCAGACATGTTGCAAGACCATTCTGAACAACTGTCACCAGGCAAGGTTTAACACATGAGCCACAAGCTGCAGAGAAAAAACAGCAAATATCTTTTCTGCACATACATAAATCTTCACCAAGCAGACCATTAACTGTCTTTGGTATGACATTAACCTGCACTTAAAGTTACCAATACACTGCCTCCCTGTTATACCATAGAGGTTTTGGACTTGTCCAGTGCTATAAAAGACTGCACTGAGTGCCACTGATTGGTATCATGGATCAGAGCAATGGGTATAATAGTGTCAACCAAAAGGCTTGAAGTAAGGGCTTTTTTAATAATATCTGACCAATGCCTAGTTATTACTCACTACATCATGACCACTCAACAGCATTTCTCCAGTTTAATCAACCTTCAATTTATCCAATTCATAGAGAACATTGATATTGGATTTTCCAACAAAATAATCTGTGGCTATCTTTAGGGAAGCTCTTAAAATATCACAACTACTAAGGCATCTGTCAGATCCCCTAGCCTAAATCCTGCCAAGAAATGTGGGACATTTATGAAAGGTGAAAGTTTGCCCTCATTTAGGTAGATCTGAGACCATAATATGTTAAATTAACTTTCTTAAGTATACTAATAATTTAAGAAACAACTGAATACTACATGTATCCAAACCCTCAAAAGGAGGAACTTAAACCAAACAAGATGCAAGAAAAAATAACAATAAAGTATGTTCTGGTATGTATAGATTTATATATTATGTTAAGTAAATAGGGCACAAGCCATTAAAAACTGAGTCAGAAGGGTGATTTTTGAAATCAGCCCTAAATTTAGCTGGACGCCTAGATAGATACATAAGAACAGAAGCTGTATGACCTTGCTTGTTCAAGTAATGTAATTCTTGCAGTTGTATTTTTAAAATAAGTCATGTCTATAGACCAATATTTTCTCTGTTACATTTTAAACCAATTATTCATATATTTAAGTATCCTAAAACCAGGCCTGCTGTCATTGTGTTCAGAGATTTTTTCTATATTGTAACCAAATATGAAGCTTTTGCCTAATCACCTAATCAAAGCACCGTGATGTCCTTACATTGATGGATTAAAGGCCAGAAGTCCACATAACCATCATCATCAAATTCTTCCATGAGAACCTTGAATACAATGAGGACTGATTGAGGTAATTTATGTTAGGTAGAATGCCTAGAGGGGGCTGGGTGGTCTTGTGGCCTGGAACCCCGGCAGATTTAATTTTTTTCTCCAACCGCCTGGAGTTTTGTTTTGTTTTGTTTTTTCTGTCCTCCCTGGCCATCGGACCTTACTTTTATTCTATGTTAATTAGTGTTACCTAATTTTAATTCTTATTTATTTTGTCTTTTTTCTCTTTCTTCATCATGTAAAGCACTTTGAGCTACATTATTTGTATGAAAATGTGCTATATAAATAAATGTTGTTGTTGTTGCCATCTCTGTTCAGTATACTTCAGTATGTTATGAATTGATTGTACTCATATAAGTTTGATTTTTGAAGTTGCTATCTTAAGTAAAGGTTGAACTAAAGATGTGCTACCCTCTAGTTCATTCTATTTCTAAAATATGAAGCGTCTAGACTAGGTGGAGAGTAGCTCAGAGGCATTTCCACCTTCCACCTGTTGTCTCCTGTTGGTGACGCAGGTTGTGGTGTGTGGCAGGTGTTTTCACAGCTGTGTATCAACCGAGTAAAACTAAACCATGTCTGTGTCTGCCTGCTCAGATTTCAGTGTTGATGTAGTCAGTGTAACCTGTGCTCTTTAGGTCTATAAAACAACCAGGCAGATGTGGCCAAACGTTTAAAGTGTGCAACTGTAATCTGTGAGTTTTATTCCACTTATTTTACTTAAAATAGGTAATTGAGGCTGTGAATAAACACAGCTGAATCTATGTAAGCAAACAGACAGGGAGAAGGCTAAACTGTGTGGTTCCTTTCATTTAATCTTAGATCTAGGGTTGCCTAACATTATCAGTACACTGCTTTCACAACTCATAACAAAGTTAAAATTGTATAAATATACAGGGAACTCTGTGTTTTTCACATTTCATTACAGGTATTCCATCTCAATGGAGTAGGAAACAACCTATGATTTCATCTCACCATTATCTCACCTCACTTACTGAGCAAGAGGAAAAAAATGATGATGGGCAAAACATATATACTTTGTGTGTGTGTTTGTGTGTGTGTAGAATGTATACATATTTATATATGGTTATACTAGGGGGCTCTGTCCCCTGCTCGCTTTGCTTGCGTTCCCCCTGGGTTTGATTTAACAGAAATACAATTTAAAGAGATTGTTGTTTTCATGGGAATTGTTACATATGTATTATTTTCATTTTTACTTTAAAACTTCTGTAAAAACAATATTTGGAATTAACTTTTCTTCAAGATCGCATTGAATTTTGATTACGTGTTTGGATCTACATCGTGACAACGCAACGTATATCTGCCTATGAGTGAATATAGTTTCTTTCTATCTAATAGATAAAACGATTTTCTCGATTGTTTGCCCATGCTCTTTCTTTTTCGCTCTGTCGTTGACTTGCCATCTAGAATGTATAAAATTATTGTCCTCTATGTCCTTTATTTCCGGCCCTGGGCATGGTTAAATCTCTTTCTTGCTGGATGTATAATGCTGCTCGTGTTAAGAAGGGGGAGGACTGAACGCACGCTAAGGAGATGCAGTTGGATCAGCTGCTATCTTGCTTCTGCTGCTTGTGAGCTGCATGTTCTACTTGTCACGCTGTGCATCGATCATTTAAAAGCCTGTACAGCAGCTGTCCTTTTGCCACTTCGCGTCTCTGCCACTTGCATTATGAAGGGGGTGGGGGCTGAATGCACGCTAAGGTGATGTGGTCGGACCATCTGCTGGCTTGCTGCTGCTGGCGAGCTGCGTGTTCTGCTTGTTGCGCGGCGTGTCGAGCATTTAAAAGCCTGTACAGCAACTGTTCTTTTGTCTCACTACCTTGTCTCGTGTGATGTCAAAGTGTCTTCTGAGAAGATCACATCTCGTCTCCCTCCCAAGATTTTTTTTATAATAGAGAGATACTGTATGTATTGTTGTATTTTGGGTCCTGAGTTGCAAAGGCCATTCACAGACACTTTAACTGAACCTAGCATATGCCTGCTTAAAAAGAAGATCAGCCAAATAATAAAAAAGATTTTATGACCAACACTTTCCGAACCCCACTTTATTAATCCCCACTCACTTGCTGTATATTGCAGAAAGCAAAATTGAGAATGTAGGAGGCAAGTGGAGACAACTCACACAAGCTATTAAAAGGGAGAAGATGTACCCTGTGGTTTGACAGACAGTTTATGGTTTAATTCAGTTTAACTTATGCCAGCAAAAGATTGTGTCATGTTTGGAAACCACATATTCTTATTTTGGAGCCAAAGACTGTGAGAAAAGTATAAAAGCCCTGGCATTGCTCTGCAAATTTGAAACTCACCTACACATAGATGGAAGACATCACTCCTTCCCATAACTACGCTTTCCCAGGAGCTTTCTTTCAAAATTTGTATCATTCTGTGTGTTAGCCGATAATTAAAGAAGCTAAGTGTATCATTTCTTTAGTGTCATTTTTTCTTTCTTCATCTTAGATTTATCACGGTAAAGCTAGAGAAGGATATACTGTAATATTTTATTTTATAATATAAAATATATGTAGAGACCTTAGGTTTAGTAAAAGCTGTAATCTCTAAGGAAATATTCCCAGGGAGCATACACCCCTTGCTGGATTCAGCAGTCAAAAATAAATATCAGCATTTTAACAATGGTGTTTTTATGCTTTAGTAATTGCAACTATAAGCTATAATTCCAAAAATAATAAAGTAAGACACAATTTTTAAGATCTCTACTGTTGCATTGAGGGTAATAGAAAAATACTCAAAATTGTCTTTGTCATAGAGCATGCATTTAAAAAAAAAGTGCTTACTAGAGACCTCTAACTGTTATCTGGATCCATGTAAGATATTCTGAAAGCTTCTTTCTTGTTCAGTCAAGTTAACGTTGTAATTTCCTCCAGGTAGCTTTTCATGGATATTAGTGCACTCTTTCAGAGATGGTTCTGCACTCTTATAGCTGTATTCCAACAGAGGTCATTACAGTAGACTGTCCAATGGCCATTATAGTTTAGATGCTGTTGAGGATAGCTAAGAAAAATGCAGCAGGTTTAATTGAGCATTACTGAAAGGCATTCAAGAGACAGTCTTTAAATAACTTCTTTACAGTTTAATTCTGCTTGTTCTTCTTCATAATATGTGTTTCTCCAGGTGGAAGCCAACTGATATCTTACTTTTCTAAATATCTTCTTTTTAATTATGTCTTTTAGGAGCTGGCAGACATGCGCCACATCCACTCGAAGGTCAAGAAACAATACCAAGAAAAAATGGCTGAGCTGGCTCATGCCAATAGGCGAGTTGAACAACATGAGAGTGAAGTTAAGAAACTGCGACTACGAGTTGAGGAGCTGAAAAAGGAATTGGCACAGGCTGAAGATGAGGTAGGATAAACTAGGGTACAATAATTGGGCTCTTTTGTAAGAAGTTGACAGATTGGTTTCTGCTGATGCCTTATCTGTATACAGGTGCTAAACTATTAGGAGAGATCTTTTTGGTTTCAAAAACCATGCAGCTGTTTTCAAAAAGTCATTTGATGGGAGTATTTACCTTTCTGTGATTTTTTTCCTCAGTATAAAATTGTTTTGTAAATACAACGTACTTAGGCATCTTGTCTTTGAAAGCTTCCTTGAGGTGAATTAATGGATTTAAATACATCAAAGCTGCATCACGTTACTCGAGACAGCTTCTTTTAAACAATGTGTGGGTCCTTTCATGTAATGCTAGATCTAGGATTGCCTAACATTATCATTATACAGTTCCCTGCTTCCACAACTCGTAACAAAAGTTATATTTGCATAAAATATACAGGGAACTCTCTTTTTCACCTTTATTTCCAGGTATTCCAACTCAATGGAGGAAGCACAACCTGTGATTTCATCTCCACATTATAACCTCCCTTACAGATCAAGAGGAAATAAATGATGGTGAACAGAACATATATACAGTGGAACCTCGGTTCACGACCATAATTCGTTCCAAAACTCTGGTTGTAAACCGAGTTGGTCGTGAACCGAAGCAATTTCTCCCATAGGATTGTATTTAAATACAATTAATCCGTTCGAGACCGTACGAACTGTATGTAAAGATTAAGCACAAATATAGTTAATTACACCATAGAATGCACAGTGTAATATTAAACTAATGTAAAAACATTGAATAACACTGACACAAAACACCCAGGCTCCCTGCTCAGCTACACGAGCAGGCTCTCTCTCTCTCTCTCTCTCTCTCTCTCTCTCTCTCTCTCTCTCTCTCTCTCTGAACAGAGGGGAACATTTGAACAAATCTGAACTTTAATTTAAAAACCAACCACAAGCAACCAAAAAACATTGCAGGAGTTCATGCTAATAGCCGTACAGCCCGATTGCTGTAAACACTTTTTTTAAAATGAGTATTAAGCACAGCGGAAAAAAAGGAACATTTGAAAAAAGAGAAAAGTAAAATTGCAACAAATCACGCTATGAACAACTCCATGTAAACACTTTAATGAGTTTTAAGCACAGGGAAAAAAGCAAACATTTGAAAAAAGAGAAAAGTAACATTGCAACAGATCATGCTATGAACAACTCCATGTAAATACTTTAATGAGTTTTAAGCATAGGGAAAAAAAACGAACATTTGAAAAAAGAGAAAAGTAACATTGCAACAATTCACGCTACGAACTGAAAAATTAACTTTTGAAAAATCCGTAATATAGAAGAAGAATAATAAGAACATCCACATAATAAAAAAGACGTTATGACCAGTACCTTCCGAACCCCACTTTAGTAATCCCCTGCTCCTTATTTGCTATATAGTGCCTTTGATTCCTGTATGTCTAATCAATTTCCTCTGATGATGACACCTGATAGGTTGTCGAAAACTTAAGAATAAAAAAACATTTTAAGTTATGTAACTCATTTTTCCCTAGTGATGATCTCTAGCTACAAATATGCATATATATATGTATATATATATATATATATATGTATATATATATATGTATATATATATATATGTATGTATATATATATATATATGTATATATATATATATATATATATATATGTATATATATATATATATATATATATATATATATATATATGTATATATATATATATATATATATATATATATATATATATATATATATATATATATATATATATATATATATATATATGTATATATATATATATATATATATATATATATATATATATATATATATATATATATATATATATATATGTATATATATATATATATATATATATGTATATATATATATATATATATATATATATATATATATGTATGTATATATATATACAGTGGTGTGAAAAACTATTTGCCCCCTTCCTGATTTCTTATTCTTTTGCATGTTTGTCACACAAAATGTTTCTGATCATCAAACACATTTAACCATTAGTCAAATATAACACAAGTAAACACAAAATGCAGTTTTTAAATGATGGTTTTATTATTTAGGGAGAAAAAAATCCAAACCTACATGGCCCTGTGTGAAAAGTAATTGCCCCTGAACCTAATAACTGGTTGGGCCACCCTTAGCAGCAATAACTGCAATCAAGCGTTTGCGATAACTTGCAGTGAGTCTTTACAGCTCTGGAGGAATTTTGGCCCACTCATCTTTGCAGAATTGTTGTAATTCAGCTTTATTTGAGGGTTTTCTAGCATGAAGCGCCTTTTTAAGGTCATGCCATAGCATCTCAATTGGATTCAGGTCAGGACTTTGACTAGGCCACTCCAAAGTCTTCATTTTGTTTTCTTCAGCCATTCAGAGGTGGATTTGCTGGTGTGTTTTGGGTCATTGTCCTGTTGCAGCACCCAAGATCGCTTCAGCTTGAGTTGACGAACAGATGGCGGACATTCTCCTTCAGGATTTTTGGTAGACAGTAGAATTCATGGTTCCATCTATCACAGCAAGCCTTCCAGGTCCTGAAGCAGCAAAACAACCCCAGACCATCACACTACCACCACCATATTTTACTGTTGGTATGATGTTCTTTTCTGAAATGCTCTGTTCCTTTTACGCCAGATGTAACGGGACATTTGCCTTCCAAAAGTTCAACTTTTGTCTCATCAGTCCACAAGGTATTTTCCCAAAAGTCTTGGCAATCATTGAGATGTTTCTTAGCAAAATTGAGACAAGCCCTAATGTTCTTTTGCTTAACAGTGGTTTGCTTCTTGAAATCTGCCATGCAGGCCGTTTTGCCCAGTCTCTTTCTTATGGTGGAGTCGTGAACACTGACCTTAATTGAGGCAAGTGAGGCCTGCAGTTCTTTAGATGTTGTCCTGGGGTCTTTGTGACCTCTCGGATGAGTCGCCTCTGCGCTCTTGGGGTAATTTTGGTCGGCCGGCCGGCCACTCCTGGGAAGGTTCACCACTGTTCCATGTTTTTGCCATTTGTGGATAATGGCTCTCACTGTGGTTCACTGGAGTCCCAAAGCTTTAGAAATGGCTTTATAACCTTTACCAGACTGATAGATCTCAATTACTTCTGTTCTCATTTGTTCCTGAATTTCTTTGGATCTTGGCATGATGTCTAGCTTTTGAGGTGCTTTTGGTCTACTTCTCTGTGTCAGGCAGCTCCTATTGAAGTGATTTCTTGATTGAAACAGGTGTGGCAGTAATCAGGCCTGGGGGGGGCTACAGAAATTAAACTCAGGTGTGATACACCACAGTTAGGTTATTTTTGAACAAGGGGGCAATTACTTTTTCACACAGGGCCATGTAGGTTTGGATTTTTTTTTATCCCTAAATAATAAAAACCATCATTTAAAAACTGCCTTTTGTGTTTACTTGTGTTATATTTGACTAATGGTTAAATGTGTTTGATGATCAGAAACATTTTGTGTGACAAACATGCAAAATAATAAGAAATCAGGAAGGGGGCAAATAGTTTTTCACACCACTGTATATATATATATATGTATATATATATATATATATGTATGTATGTATATATATATATATATATATATATATATGTATGTGTATATATATATATACTGCGCTGGGTTGGCACCCTGCCCGGGATTGGTTCCTGCCTTGTGCCCTGTGTTGGCTGGGATTGGCTCCGCAGACCCCCGTGACCCTGTATTCGGATTCAGCGGGTTAGAAAATGGATGGATGGATATATATATATATGTATGTATATATATATATATATATATATATGTATGTATATATATATATATATATATATATATATATATATATATATATATATATATATATATATATATATATGTATATATATATATATATATATATATATATATATATATATATATATATATATATATATATATATATATATATATATAGGGTGATCCAGATCTAATAATGCAATTTTAATTACGCTATAACATTAAGTTTATTACATAGAAAATCACCCGAAAAATCCCTGACCATCGAGAAGTGTGCGAACTGACGACATGAAGAATCGTCTTCATGCCGAACTGGAATCGTCCCAGCTTAAATCAAAGTCATCCAGACGATCTGGATCTGCATAATTAAATCTGGACCACCACTGTGTATGTATGTATATATATATATGTGTGTGTGTGTGTGTGTGTGTGTGTGTGTGTGTATATATACACTAGCAAAATACCCGTGCTTCGCAGCGGAGAAGTAGTGTGTTAAAGAAGTAATGAAAAAGAAAAGGAAACATTTTGAAAATAACGCAACATGATTGTCAATGTAATTGTTTTGCCACTGTTATGAGTGTTGCTGTCATATCTATATATATATATATATATATATGTGTATTTATATATATATATATATATACACACTGCTCACAAAAATTAAAGGAACACTTTAAAGAAACACATTAGATACATCAGATCTCAATATGAAGTTGGATATCTATACAAATAACGACAGGGCAATGTCTTAGGAACAAAAGGATGCCAAGTCTTTTAATGGAAATAAAAGTTTTCTGCCTACAGAGGGCTCAATTGTGTAGACACCCTAAAATCAGAGTGAAATGAAGATGTGGCAGGCTAGTCCATTTTTCAAAACTTAATTTCTGCTACTCAAAATGCTTTTCAGTATCTTGTGTGGCCCCACGAGCTTGTATGCATGCTTGACAATGTCGGGCATGCTCCTAATGAGACGACGGATGGTGTCTTGTGGCATTTCCTCCCAGATCTGTATGAGGGCATCCCTGAGCTGTTGTACAGTCTGAGGAGCAACCTGGCGGCCTAATGGACCGAAACATAATGTCCCACAGATGTTCTATTGGGTTTAAGTCAGGGGATCGTGAAGGCCATTCAATTGTTTCAATTCCTTCATCCTCCAGGTACTGCCTGCATACTCTTGCCACATGAGGCCGGGCATTGTCGTGCATTAGGAGGAAACCAGGACCTACTGCACCAGCGTAGGGTCTGACAATGGGTCCAAGGATTTCATCCTGATACCTAATGGCAGTCAAGATGCCGTTGTCTAGCCTGTAGAGGTCTGTGAGTCACTCCATGGATATGCCTCCAAGATCATCACTGACCCACCACCAAACCAGTCATGCTAAATGATGTTACAGGCAGCATAATATTCTCCACGGCTTCTCCTGACCCTTTCACATCTTTCACATATACTCAGGGTGAACCTGCTCTCATCTGTGAAAAGCACAGGACGCCAGTGGTGGACCTGCCAATTCTGGTATTCTATGGCAAATGCCAATTGAGCTCCCCGGTGCTGTGCAGTGAGCACAGAGCGCAGTAGACATTTGGGCCCTCAGGCAACCCTCATGAAGTCTGTTTCTGATTGTTTGGTCAGAGACATTCACACCAGTGGCCTGCTGGAGGTCATTTTGTAGGGCTCTGGCAGTGCTCATCCTGTTCCTCCTTGCCCAAAGGAGCAGATACTGGTCCTGCTGATGGGTTATGGACCTTCTATGGCCCTCTCCAGCTCTCCTAGAGTAACTGCTTGTCTCCTAGAATCTCCTCCATGCCCTTGAGACTGTGCAGGGAGACACAGCAAACCTTCTGGCAATGACACGTATTGATGTGCCATCCTGGAGAAGTTGGACTACCTGTGCAACCTCTGTAGGGTCCAGGTATCGCCTCATGCTACCAGTAGTGACACTGACTGTAGCCAAATGCAAAACTAGTGAAGAAACAGTCAGAAAAGATGAGGAGGGAAAAATGTCAGTGGCCTCCACCTGTTAAACCATTCCTGTTTTGGGGGTCATCTCATTGTTGCCCCTCTAGTGCATCTGTTGTTAATTTCATTAACACCACAGCAGCTGAAACTGATTAACAACCCCTCTGCTACTTAACTGACCAGATTAATATCCCATAAGTTTCATTGACTTTATGCTATACTCTGATTAAAAAGTGTCCCTTTAATTCTTTTGAGCAGTATATATACTGTATATATACACACACACATAAACATATATATACATATACACATATATATACACATACATCCACATATATATATACACATACATCCACATATATGTACATATATATATATATATATATATATATATATATATATATATATATATATATATATATATATATATATATATACACCCTTTGGGGTGCGAGCAGCTGTTGCCGGGCGTGCCAGAATCCATCAAGGAAGAAAACAGAAAAACATTATTTGTACAAATTCTTAATTTATCTATCCATTCCTAAATACTTAAATGGGCAGGCTATTTCATATCAGTGCAGTACGCTGCTTGTTAAAACGGATGACTTCCGCTCTTACGTGCACGTAGTGCTGCATGGGCATTACGAACTATTGTATCTGTTCAAGTTCTATTTAAATTTTAAATATAAGTCATTTTTATTTAGTCGACAGAAATATCTTTGGTAGGAATGTAAGTTAAATTTAGTCATCATTGCATAAATTTTTCTTCACCATAGAAATGTAAAGACTAAATTCAACTTACATTCCTACCAAAGATATTTCTGTCGACTAAATAGAACCTACTTATTTCCAAATAGATCTTGAAAAGATATATTTTTTCGAATCTGAGTGTGCATTTTAGATCGACTTAACGCGCACTACATCGAGCCCGTGCTATTGTGCTCAGGCCTGCCTGCCTCAATAAGTCACCGTCGCTTTGCTCTTACTTTTTTACTGTTCATTTAATCATGGGCCTCTCTACAGGTTTGTTTATTTTTGGGTTGTTATGTTCATTAAATTTACGCATCATCTGGTCCATTGGCGGACCGTGCATCTCACACCTAGGCCTTCAGTACTGCTCCGTCTGAATCAACCCGCCTCAAAACTAATTTATGGTTATAAAACCATCTTAATATGCAGAAATACAGTATAAAGAGCAGCTGCATCAGATAGATAACTCCTGTAGCCACAATAAATGCCTTTATTGAATAGACAAAACAGGGGTGAACAAGTTCCTTTCTACTTCAGCTACAGCCGCAACACACATAAAAAACATCAATAATAACTCATAAACTTGCAATATTATTTAAGAAAATCGCAACATTTTACTCACCAAAAATTCTGATTATTTGTAAACAAAATCCATCCTCCTCTCTTTCCTCAAAAACAGTTCAATCACTATCCGTGCACCTCAGTTCCATCAAAAAGTCCCTTTCTATCGCCATCAAAGCTATTGCTGAAAATTTAACCTGTGGCTTCTATCCAATCAATGGGTCTGAATACGGTGACGTCGCCGTACGCCTGCTAGAGGACCATACTGACACCAACTCAAATTCTGATTGGTTGAAGCAACAGGTTAATCGACATTTATTTTGTGTTAGAGTGCCTGCACAACGGATTGTAAAGTCCTCTCTGTCTGGCAACAAATGGTGGCTGAAATGTGTTTGGTTAAATGCTTTAATACGAAAATACATGCCTGGAAGCAGCACAACCATCGGAAAAGCTATGAAAGGAAGCGGACAGACTATTTGGAATTATTTAATAAGTATTCATGGACAAAATATAATTAACATCAGTTTGTGATTCAGATATTTTTACTTATGAATATGCTAAGCACAGTCCTTCACCCGCGAATATTTACCTTATATGGGCAAGCACTCAAGTACATGGGAGGCGTGATGACGTGAGACACAACTCCGCCTCCCACAGCCATGGAGTTGCAGTCTATTACAGTATATGGACGAAAAAATAGGTTCCAGTTATGACCATTGCGCGTCGAATTTCGAAATGAAACCTGCCCAACTTTTATCAGTAAGCTCTAAGGAACGAGCCTGCCAAATTTCAGCTTTCTACCTACACGGGAAGTTGGAGAATTAGTGTTGAGTGAGTTAGTCAGTCAGTGAGGGCTTTGTCTTTTATTAGTATAGATATATATACACACATAAAGTTTAGTGCCAATTCAATTATAAATAACCAATAAGCATTTAAACATGACTAATTAAGGATGAATCAAGGGAGTTTACCATTAGGGCAGTGAAAGAATTGTTGGTTTGCACTCCTTATAATAATAAAAAGAAAAGAAAAATGGTAATTTCAAGCAGCAGTAGCCATTAGCTATGTCTTGGCTTTATTTTTAAATCAGTTTAATGGTATCTTGATTAAATAGATATCCTTAATAGTACTTTGTTTATTGTCATCAAAATTAATTACTGCATTGTTCTCTAACCTGTGTAAGTTAGTTTTTTTTTTTTTAAATCTTCAGATATTAATGATACGAAATACAGCCTTTTAGTCTTTAGTTCATAATGTCAGCTGTGATAGGGAGGTTGTGAGGCTTCAATACAGCTTTGCTTACTAAGTATAGCTACACTTTTTTGTTATTAAAGTTCATTCACCTAACCTCATCAGAATGTATTTTTACATACAGTATCAATAACAGTTTAAATGTCAGTCAATTGGAAACACCACAATCAGTCCTGCGTGGCTGTCGAGCACTATACATGCTTCTTGTTGCCTTGCTTAATGAAGGTCTTCTGCTCTTCTTCATTCCAGCTGGATGAGGCTCATAACCAAACAAGAAAGCTCCAGAGGTCACTGGATGAACAGACAGAGCAGTCAGAAAATTTGCAGGTGCAGCTTGAACACTTGCAGTCCAGGTAAACACCTCATTGTTTATTGATACAACTCTGCATTTAGAGTTAAGTTTCATGGTGTCCCTTCAGTGTCACCTTTATAAATTAAAACAATTAAATTCAGTGTAACAAGGGCTCCATTTTATCCATCCATTTTCAGAACCCATTAAAACCATTTCTAGGGTCATGAGCAGTACTAGGTCCTCTTCTCTATGACCTAAGAAAGATCAATTGAAAGAGATCAGAAGCTTGGCTGTTGCAGTGTTCATGGACCATATGCCTGTTTTTAAGTATTTCTGTCATTCTTATGTTCTTATACATACTGGTTGTCTTTAGGGTTGAGAACAGGTTTTATTTTTAAAGCATGGATAATTTTTAAGTAATCATCATGAAGAATCAACAATGTAAGATTCCTTCAATACTGTCCATTAATAATTTCCCAAAGTGGTCATTTCACCCCACATTACCAGTAAGCTGGTAACAATTCTTGATTTATACCCTACATGCCACCTGCTTCCTTGTCTGCTCAGTGTCCACATCGAAAAACTTATTTTAAAATTACAGCTGCCATCAGGTTTATTTTTTTTTTATTTTGTGCTCTACAGTGTTTTTAAACGTGATCAGATTTTTGTATCTTTGTTTTATTACATTTATGGATTCTTGAGACAGTAATATAGCTGCCTAATGCATTTTTTTCTCAATAAATGACTGAGTGTGGACACATTTGTGACTCCTTCTGACTCCTGCTGTGACAAAGTGAATTGGAAGGGAGCAGATGTCACTGATAGATTCAGATTCATATACCTCTTGAGAAACATGAGGCCTTCATTGGATCATTTATTTAGACTAGCAGCAGAAGTTGAAGCATTTTCATGAATTGGAACATAACTGAAGTCAGCCCAAAGATGCACTGTTTGCACAAAAAATGAATTAATAGCAGTCATAGAGATTTTACAAATGAATGAATACTCATGTAAGCCAAGTAGACTTTTGTTGCCCTTAGCAATTTGTTTTCTGTATAGGTGCAGTCTGAAGTGAATAATGAGGTGGCAGAAAGTTGAGTAAATTTCAGTATTGCAGAGGTTTATGAAATACAGTTATAAGCTGCCCAGTTGGCTTAGAATAAGTAGAGGCAATATGAGGTTTTTAAGGAGCAATAGAACCTGTGTGGGGGCACTAGCGTTAGAACGAGTCAAAGAGGAATTGAGTAAAAACTAGGTTATGTTTGATGAGGTTGTTTATGGGAGCCTAATACCCTTCAATTTTGTTAGTCTGCATTATAGGTAAGTATTATATAGTGTACCTACCCCTATAAATACAAGGGCTGACTGAAATGTTTTGAGACTGATTATACTTAATCCATTCCATATGTGCTGCAGCTATGTGGTGGTGGAGTCCAGGTCAAGAACCAATAGAAAGAGTGGTGTTTGTTTAGTCTTGAAATATTATTCCCATTACTTCAACCCTGAGTGTTTCTTCTTCAGCTGAGCAGCAAAGATGGGTGAAGCATATCACAGAACGAAAATGAGCAGGGCAACAGTATACAGGTGGTGGTATTTTTGAATCTAAAAACACTTTGTAAGGTTATGAATTTTCACTCACAGATGTGTAAAGCAATTATGACTGTTACCTCAAAGGCAGCGTCAAAAGATGCTGCTGCACATCTTTTTAAAGCTTTTGGCATGCTATAGAAAATGTGTAGAGTTTGAAGGAAGGTACTTCGAAAGCACCAAGGAAACATCAGTTGCAGAATGACAGGTATATTCATCATTGTATGGCATCTTTGTGATTTTGTTGGATGTCTTTGACCCCAGAGGAGATTTTCAGAATGACTCAAAACTAAACATTAATTGGGACTTATGTGTCTGCTACCTGTTATTCTTCATTGAGTTTAGAGTAAGAAGGTGGCGGGTAAATTAATTACGGTTAGGGGAAGTAAATTTACCCTTTGGTGGAAGCAAACTTTGTAATAGGATACATGTAGTCAGGGCCATCTTAACATGTGGGCAGTGGCTGGTGGCCCACGATATTTCTAATGCCTATGTATGTTTCTGTTTTGCTATCAGAACATGGGCACTTTCACACTACTTTGCCCAGGGGACAGATTAATGCTGTTAAGACGGTCCTGCATGTAGTTATACATTAATGGCATATTTATGCCAATTTCCAAATGTCTTTGTAAAGAATTTTAATAAGGTGTTATCATTCAGTTCATCCCAAGACTGAGAGTAGCGACTAGCAAGAGAGGGGGGTGTATATTGAAAAAAGCTATATCTACTCCCTGAGTGTATGTTTTGATAAAGGTCATTGTGAAAGCAAATTAGGATAAATGGCCTCTTATTATTAAAGAGAAAGATGTAATACTGTGTTAGACAGTGTTCTTTGTGAATGTACAAAGAGGATTTTTCGTATTTTGCACTTTCACCATACACTTTGTAATGTTGACTTTTTGGCAGCCATGCATGTTAGATTTTCCTGTACTTCTGAGCAACTAATAAGAACATCCATAACAAAATGCAAATAGGCAGGCGAGTTGTTATCCCAGAGGTTGCTAAACTTAAATATTGAGTGAAAAATCGATTAGCTCCTATTACGTTGCACATATAGCTGTCACTTTGGTTCATTCTTGAGCCTGTGGAAATTGGCATGCAGTGGGCTTTGTGTATGTGTGGGGATTTATTGGAGTCTTTCCTGTGCTTCTGCTTTGAATTCTAGCCCTTAGGCAGCATGCTATCTAAAATATATGAAGTGAGTCGCATCAGGATGGATTACTGTTAAGCGCTGCATAGCTGTATCTAGCTGCCGAAGGAGTAAGGAAAGGGGGATGGGGTTGTCTTTGCATTTTAAAGTGGCATCCTTATGGCCTCGAACATTAGTAATCCTCAAGTGAACATCTACATTTCTATGACATGGCAGAGGCTGCCAAAGGGAGTGGTGCAGCAGTTTGATTCCAGCCATTTATTGACATCTCCTTGACAGAGCTTTAAATCCATAGTTAATTCTTTACACCCCAACTTTATTATTATTATGCCTTATATTTAAGAAATGAAAGTATTCACATGGGATAATCCCAAGAAAACTCAAATTGCTCATTTGCATCATCTGCTCTTGGCAGGAGATGTAAAATGGAAATAAAAAGTAAATAGTCACTAGTATATATCCAGGTTTTATTTTTGTCATGCATAGGAATGCCACAAAAACAGTTAATTCAATGCTAATATGAACTAAACACTGTGTTGATTACAAGGAAACAAAGAGCTAATTAAAATAAAGTGAAGTGTGTATTACTAAATTAAACCCTCAGTGAAATTTAATTGTATCCAAAAGAGGCACATGGTGAGCATATCAGATTAAATTTTAACAAGGGCAGCATTTTTTTTTTTAGTGTATGCAACTATTCACCCTCCACGTGTAAACCATTATGCTCCTTATTTCTGACCCCTTTACCTATATTATCTGGTTGTCTGGAAGTGCTTCTTCAAGAAATGTGCATGCTATACCTCCAGAAATCAACCGGTTTGGCTGCATTCTACATTGTTTCTTTTTGCCTTTAGATACTTTTTATGTTTATTCAAATATAGCAGCTGTTTTGTCTATAAAAAGATTTTCCATTACAGACACATTAAAAACAATAAGTGTGTTGCCTTGGAGTTAACTATTGGAATATTTATTTAATATAGCACCTATTATAGTAAACTCCCTTTTTAGATTTAACCCCAAGTACACTGAGACACAAGATCCATGTCGTTTTTAATATTAAAATAGTAGAAGGTTAAGGTTTTTACTTTTTTAACATTACCAGTAACTACTGTAGTTTATTTCCTGGACTCCATATGTATACAAAACAGATACAGTGCATTTATTTTTGGTTTTGCAGTCTAAAGTGTATCAAATATATCTGATCACATCTTCATTTAAACATCTATTGAGTATTGAAAGTCTGGCACGATTGCATAAACCTGCTTCAGATAGGGTACCAAACTATGTAAAAACAATGCAGTTTTGACCATTTGTTAAACAAATTAAGAAATGGCTCTGTTATGGAAACACAAAATGACTCAGTTCCAGTGATGCAGGGTTGACATGAAGAATGACCTGGTGAAAATCTCAAAAGGCATTTATTGTTTAGATGCCAGAGGGACTCTTCTGCATCTGGCAAGAGCTTGGCAGACAAGCCTGAATTCCATTTTGCAGCTTGGATGTATTGGTAAGGGTTGATTAACTACTTGTAGCACAGATCGAGTCTCTCACAGGGTATATTTTGGAGTTTGTTGAAATAAAATTATACTGCTTTTATTGACAACACCGGAAGTACCAAAACCAAACTATCAACCCTTCAGAATGTCACAAAAATGCAAAGACAAAATGGTATTTAATTCTCTTTCTTAGTGACTGATTATCATCATTCTTGCCATCTTCAAAGCACCAAAAAAGGGAACAGGATTCGAGAGCCACACAAAATCCCAGACCTTTAGAAGTCTGGGCCTTCTGGATTGGCTTCACTCTAACTTAAAGATCAGGCTTCCGGCCTGCACAGGTCCAAAACTGCAGATAACAAGGTTTATAAATATAAAAGATTCTGAAGCTCACAAAAAAGCTCACAATACAGATGAAATGAAAATGATCCCTAAAGACAACAAAAGCAGAGTTTCAATATAATTAAAGAATTTATTTAAGAAAAAAGAAATAACAAAAAGGCAAGACAGGAAGAAGGCAAAAATAGGTTAAGCAAACAAATCCAAATCTGAATCCAATAAACAGTGCCTTATAGAAAATGCAGGGTTCAAAAATCAAGTGAATCTAAACATGAAGTCTCAATACTTGCTGTTGCCTGTATACCAGTTGATTGATTTGATGGACCCGCCACCTTTTTCTCTATATGAAGGCAGCAGAGCAGACAACTGACATAACAGTTTCTGTCCCCCCTGGCCATTGAACCTTACTCTTATTCGATGTTAATTAATGTGGATTTATTTTGTTTTCTTATTGTGTCTTTTATTTTTCTATTCTTTATTATGTAAAGCACTTTGAGCTACTGTTTGTATGAAAATGTGCTATATAAATAAATGTTGTTGTTGAACTACATATATGAAAAATATAATACAAGAACAGAAAATAATCAAAAATACCAAAAGAAATCGTATTGCACAAAGGCGTAATGAAACCAAAAATTCAATATGCAAATGCATATTTAAACACAAATTAAAAGATTAAATACACAAAAAAATAATCTTAAACTAGGTCAGCAACTCTGGTTGAAACATAACATTGGTAAGTGAATTCATTTTTAAGTCGTCTTCCATATAGCAATTTTCAGTTTCATCCTAGGGTTGACTCTCTTTTAACATTGTTTTCAGACCACTGAATCTTAAACCCCACCTTTTTCTTACTCTTCATTTTGTCACATGCTACTATGTTTAATTTATTGTATTATCTTTGTCTTCTTGTATGTGCTTTCCCTGCACTTTCTCATGTGGTGTTAATTGCTTTGTAAACCACTCTGTGAAAGGTGCTATATAAAATAAAAATTGATTGCTTGGAGGTCAAGTGAGAAAACTCATTTCTAATTGTTGTCATCAGTCATGGAGAATTTGCATGAGACAGACTTGGCAATGTGCATCTTTCTTCTTTTCTTGAAAGATTTTTAAGTGTTAGAGAGGCCATTATACACAGCCTGAGGAGATAGTTGGCATTTTTCTTGTTGTGGTCTCTCCCACCTTTCTTATCTGTGCTCTTTTTTCTTTATCTGTGTTTTGCCTGTTTTTTCTGAGATAAGGTGTGCAGTCTCAAACTTCAATCAACACCAGACAGGCTCCTGTTAATCCCTAGACGTACTTCACTCCTCATCCCAAAGTGTCTACCCTCAAGACTTCCTTAAATGGTTCTTGTTCTTTTGTAGTCATGACAGGATCCCAGTACTCTACATCTGGAAATTCCTTTAGCCATTGGAAAGATGCCTGAGCAGCTTAGTACTGCCCATGCACATTAAGTGCCACCAGCAAAAAATTTTAAATGCAAAGGCTCCCTGCTCTAAACTCAAAACGACCATGTTTTTCTAACACACTGACCTACCACTCACTGTTGTCTCTATAGTCTATGACTAAGGCATGGACCTTTCTCTTTGGTAACACCTACCTGTATTTTACATTTTTTATTTTTCAAACAAACTGTGGCTTTTTTGCTTCATTTTATTTATTTCCTCACATAACTGTCCTTTGTACAGTACTCTGTTCAGATATTGCCAGACAAATTTAGTGTCTTAAGTACCCAATGTGCCAAACTGGCAGTGACTTCACAGAACAATCAGTTCTGCCTTCTTGAGGTTTTCTTCATATATTTTCACACAGTTTGGGCAAAATGTACTACTGTTGAAAAATGCTTTTTGGACAATCTCTTTCAATAGATATGCTTAGTGTAAAATAATAAATAAGAAACCTACAGTAGGTATAATGTTTTAATTCTTATAGCTTTGGTATTATAAGGAGGAGAAGGAGGTGTCATCAGGTGATGGCACCAAACAGGACAGATAGTAATCAATGTTAAAGAAGCTGGCATGAGTCAAATACCAAGGGACAGGAGTACACATCTTGACTGTACACAGACTCAAACCTAAGTCATAATGTATGGAAAAGGTAAGAGTCTTAGCACTAAAGTCTTCTAAAGCTAACAAAGGTAACACACAAATTATAACAGAAAAGAGAAGATCTGAGACAGGAAACATGGTCAGAATATGAGAGAGAGGGCCAATCATCAAAAGCCCAATACACTGTAAGTCCTTCTTGTATTGCCATTTTAATTAGGGAGTATGCGACGAAGTCATGCTTAACAGCAACATCTTAACATGTGACCAGCTGCCAGCATCTTTGGCTTAAGCAATATGGCCATGGCCAGGTGAAACAAGCACAAAATAACCGAAACAACAAGATGCCAAAAACTAAAAGTAAAATATTTTGGGGGGTTCATAAACTATTCTTAAATCCAAAGAAAGTTCAAAAATGGGAAACGAGAACCAAAAAACCTGCACTACAGTATTAAATGGCAATCTTTATTTTTAAAGCTTCAAAGCAATAGTCTAATTTTAACCATTTTGAAAAGTGAGATTAAAAAAAATATTTACTGCTTGGCCTTAGTTTTTTTATGTTAATTCATGGGGATTAATTTCTTGAAACGACTACTGGAAAATTTTTCTTGTCTTAGCAGAAATTGTTTTTCCAGCAACCACATGTATGGAACATACGCATAAAGTTGCTGACTGTATTGTAAGTGCACAGATTTGTTGGCAGCATTATAGTTGATGGATGCTTCACCCCATGCAGATAAAAATAAGAATAATTTCCTATAATCATCTGAATAATCTTGGGCAGTGGTTCAAGACACTTTAATTGCTTATGATGGGCTTTTAATTCTTTGGGGCATTGAATAATATTAGCATGCTATTAAAGCAAGGCAGTTCTCTCAGCTTGGCATGTAATAGCCCCCATATTTTCTGTATTTGCTCATTGATCTTTTTACCATATGTTGCTGAATTTGTGAGCCAGTGTCCCGTAGATCTGGAAGAGAGCCTTCATAGTGTGAGATTTTGTTTCATGCTATGCTCTAAATCTAACTTTTCTAACTGCATTTCAGTAGAACTTTCAATGGCCCGATTGCTTTGTAGACCGAAGTCCAACAGGATATTTGAGTCACATTCAGGAGCCACTGTGGTGAAATGAGTGTCTGACAAGGTACGGGATCTTTGTTGCATTTCATCATTAATAATTAAAATTCATGCTCTGGCAGTGGGGTTCCTTTTGTTAAATGCATTTATTTTTAGCCTGTCAGTTAGATTCAGGAAAGAGTACCTGACAGACATGCAGAAGAGCTTCATTTGACTAAGTGAGGAGTTCTAAGAGTTGGTCATATGAGTAAATTACTTTTCTGAATTGATTTCTGTTTCAGTGTAAAGATGTTCTACCAAATAAAAAACTGTCGCAATCGCAGCTAGTCACTTTCTCCACATTTCAGTTTTGTGCATGCCCATTTTGCTTGTGTCACTTGAAAAATCCTGTCTGTTTTACAATGGGGTTTGAGTAATTTTTAGCTACTTCGCACATCAATCAATCAACCTTATATTGTACTGTTAAAGGCATATACAATCACAACTTGCACTATAGAGCAAACAAGGGTATAAAATTGATATATATAATGGAAACACATCAGTAAAATGATGTGACAAACCGCAGATTCACATAAAAATGCAGTAGGATCTTGAAAATATATCTAAAAAATTCTAGAAATTTTGCATTGTTCCAGTATCAAACATAAAAGTGAGACTAATATGTTTTATGTAGAGAGCTAATAAATTTGTAGTCAAATTTAGCTTCAGTACTGTGATGTCATCACTGCCATACTGAGGAGTAGGAGAATTTGTTCAAGGTACGGCTTTCTCCAAGGTATCACATAGAAGTTTATGAGAATTTCCACATTTTATCCATTATGTGAAGCATGTGTATTCTGCAGCTGAGAAAAAGCAGTGCCTAAAATGTTAAAACTATGCTATTAAACAGAATAAGTGTGATTGATTTTTATTGATGGACTTTTCCACCCAATGCAAATGTTTTTATTTGGCCACTCCTCACTCCTCATTTTCATTATTCTACTAGACCATTATCAAAGTTATATGGATCATAAACTGTTATGTAGTCAGCTTTCACCTTTGTGACCATGCTTACAGTCAATATTCATCCTCCCGTGTCATTTTGCTTTCCCTAATTAATATGGTCTGCTGTTGTGAATTCATCTGTAACAATCTGTCTCTACTGCAGTTCTGTCAGTGACATATATATATTTTAGATATATATATATATATATATATATATATATATATATATATATATATATATATATATATATATATATATATGTATATATGTATGTATGTATATGTGTGTATATATATATATATATATATATATATATATATATATATATATATATAGGGGTTTTCCATAACATAATCCTGACCTTTTATTTAGTATCTAATCCAGCACTCTTGCTTTGTGAAATAGACTAACCCAAGGGCTATTAAAAGCTTGTTTCAGAAATACCTTGCTCATCTGACTGCAAATGAGCATCCCAGGACAGAAATCTCTTCTCTCCTGTGATAGACAAGACAAATTATGCTGTGTTATTATTGTTGTTTTTCAAATGCATGCAGGGAAACAAATAGGGGAAAAAATTAAAGTGCATTTTATGACCTTCCAGTCCATAACCATAAAGTTAATGTCTAAATCAATACAGGGAATTGCAGCCTGGGAACCATGGCTCCAATATTTCCTTCAAGTGCTCTAGCATAAGATCATTGTGGTGTAAGAAAAATTACCTCAGCCAAGAAAACATGAGATGGAGGAGTTCGCATTTTTTACTTATAACTTTTCTAGGCCACTAAGATATTCATGAAACCACTAAACTATGTTTTTACCAGAGTAAAGCATTTATAACAAACAGAAGAGTTATATGACAGACATATTAAAGACTCAAGATGGAGGACTTTTTGTTTTAGCTTAAAGATTTCTACGCAAGTAAAGTGCAATAGGAGACTACAATCCTGGACATTGTTTGTATGGCTAGCATACACATCATAATGATCCCTCTTGGCCATGCCCTGATCACACCCTAGTTCATATTCCATGTTCCTGTATTTTTTTTTAAATGTTAGGTTGGATGATTCAGACCTATACTTTAAAGAGTTGCTGAAATATTGCAAATGTAATAGTATACTCCTGTACCTTGTACACTGTATCTCACTCGCGTCCATGTGGAGAGAGAGAGAATAAAGTGTTGGGGACAAGCCTGTATCCCATTTAAAACAAACTTATTATTGAGGAAAAGAAAAAGAAATTCCATGTGAATTATTGTGGCCATTACATACCTGTCTACTCTGAGCTCAGTGCTGTTTGTTCTTTGGTTCATAATAAATTTCCAACTTCTGGCAATATGGTTCTTTAAATACCCTACTGGGTGGAAGAGGCAGGACCTTTGGGGGGGAAAGCTGAAAGTGAGTTCTGTGAGTTTCATCCTCCAGGCTGTGAGTGAAAGGAGGAAGGCTGTTAGCAAATGCATTTCTCCTCGACTGTGGCATTTGTGTTCTTACATCCATAATGCCACTCAAATGTTCCCAGCTGACTCATTTGCATGTTACACTATATAAATTTAAATTCTAACAGACCTCAGTGCATTACACAGAAAATGCAAATTTTATTTGCATTGTCAACATAAGCTTTCTGTAACATCCTGAATCCTTCAATGATCTTAATGCCATCCATTCATTTCTGTAACAATATGTACATTTTAGACACATGAAAAAAAGGAGAGGTTGTGTTCACACTGCAGTTAATTTTTTTAACTTGTTTATTTATTTACTCTTTTTTGACACAAATTTGATCTTTTCATAGAAACATCAACAGCAGAAAAATGCATGGGATCGCACATTTTCAGATGTGGTACTAATCCGACATGGACATATGTGACTTGTATGTGACCTGTGTTTGAATGTTTGAATTGGAATTATTAAGTAATAAAGTTGAAATATTATCCAGGTGTTGACTACTTCCTCTGGTAATGACATAAATTAAACAAATAATTACAAGTTAAAATAATCCACATGATTAGTTGGATAATGATAGGATTGGGATGCCTGTCATTGGCACTTGTCCATGGCAGAAGTTCCCAATGCGTTTGAAAGTCTTCTAGGACATCCCATTGTTGGTTATCTTGAGACAGCCTAATGTAGCCTGGCATTTCACTGTAAAATAATGCCTTTCATAATGAGTGGATGATCCAACACACTGCCAACTTGCCAACACCAAACGGTTTGGATAGTGGCAAATTTTCTAGACAATATAGCCCAAGTGATGCACAGCTTCTGATGAAGATGTAGCATCTTAGGCATATATTTTTCTTGAGAGCGTCTTAAAGATAAATGTTAATGTTAAGTACTTGAACGTGCACCTCCACATTCTGAAATTGTCAAACCCCTGTTTTTCATCAAAACCCTCTACACCTCACACTCGCCATTCCAAGCTCATTTCTTCTGCCTCCAATGTTTCTAGGAACAGAAATGGTACTGAAGGCAACAGCTCTTCCTTTTATTTTCAGCCTCTCTCCCCTGCCATCAAAAGCTCACAAATTCACAGACAGGTTTAACTAAAAATGTTATTACCAGTGTAATCCAGGTGGCATATTTCTGAATTTTTTTATGATTTTTTTTGTGGCCTGGTTTGATTGCTTGCAGAAGTTAATTTAAATGTCTGTTTAAAAAATTACAAATATTACTCCAAAAAGAGAACTGAATTCCTTTAAGCTGCAATTTGAGCATAGCTTGAGTCCTTCAGTTAAACTGTGTGATTAGAGGTAATTTAGTTTAATATCTGCATTCATCCATCCATCCATTATCCAACCTGCTATATCCTAATGGTCACGGGGCCTGCTGAAGCCGGTCCCAGCCAACACAAGGCACAAGGCAGGAACAAACCCTGGGCAGGGCGCCAACCCACCGCAGGGCACACACACACACACACACACCAGTGTACCTAACCTGCATGTCATTTGGATTTAATTATTAATATTATTATTATTTAATTATTAATATATTTGAATAGAAATGTCAAGATTTCTTTTAGGCTTGACAATTGATTCCATGGTTAACAGTATGTAACTTAAATGTTCTTTCATATTGTAGAGTATAGCAGAGAGCCTAAGTCTTTAGATACGTCATATACTTCTGAGATAAAATAAGCTCAGTTACTTAAAATTGAAGTATTTTTAGTGAAAAGGGAAGCAAGGTGATGTGTTCCAGTTACCAAGTGATTACACACCTCAGTATTTCTGGGAAAGCCATTTCAAAAGTACTGGAACAATAGTTGAAGCTCATTTCTAGTAGAAGCAATGTGGATTCTGTCTTGATCCTTGCTTAGTGTTGTGAAAAAGCAACACAGACATTATGAAAAGGGGAGAAAGGCATTGAAAAGACCCACAGAATAGGACTTTCATGGCCTGCCTAGATATAGGCTGTACCCCAGACAGCCTGACCTCAAACTCCACAGTTAGACTTTAGACTACCCAGGCCCAAAATTGGGAACTGGTGTATCAGGTTCAAAACATTTTTTTAAACATTTACAATGCAAAAAAAAACATTTTCAAGGTAGAAGGTAAACTGTAAAACCTCTGGCTTGACAAACAAGGAGACAATTGTTATAAGAAAGAATTTATCTATATGAAAAAACAAAGAAGAAGAAAAATAAGGCAAAGAGGAGAAAGGGAAAAAGGGGTTTGTCTAAGAAGGCAACCCAATACTAACAGGCCCAATATGTTATCCAATACTCAGAATCCAAAGATAAAACAACAAAACACACTATAACCAGAACACCAACACAATTTACTTACAAAAACTGCAATCCTCAATACTCTTAAACAATCATTGAACCTCTACTAGGTCCATCTCTTACACCTGATTATAAAGGCAGACCGGGGTGGTATCAGCAGCAACATAAGGAACATAAGAAAGTGCTCAACAAATAAATATTAAAAAAATAAATAAACATAACAATATTAAGCAATGTACATAATAACAAAAGCATGAAAAATATGAATTCAAAAACAACACAAGAGCCCTGGAGTGGAAAATAAACCCTGGGTGTGATACATCTGATATTTAAGGGATTATGGGAGTTTGCCAATTCTGTTGGCTTGTGGTTTTTGTATTTGTAAAAAGATTTTAAACATTATTCCCTGGGGCAGCTTGGTGGATTATGGGGGTTTCAGGGCAAATGACCAGTGCTTTGTTGAAGAAGTTTTATGTTAAACAAACTTAGCTTAAAGTCATCTTTGTTAATTGAGGGTTTTGGACCCTTCCATAGCTGCATCATGTTTACTGTCTCACTTTTATTGACACGATTTTAAATAATGGCTGAATTTTGCAGAATATTAAGTTTAGGAACCTAATAGTGTATTTCTGCTGCTTATAAAGGACACTGTCCTCTTGGCTTTCTGAGTTGGTATTCTGTCAAGCACACTGGAGAAGCTCAGAGTTGAGTGTGAAGTAAGGATAAGGATAAACCCCTCTTATGTGAGGTCATGGTCCTTTCTCTAATAAAATTGTAATATCTCTGTGGACAGAAGAAAATGGCTAACAGATGAAGACTTACCGTAAATGGTTTCTTGTTCGTTAGTAAAGGTGTGAGGTGATGACATTTCACCAAAGAATCAATGCAGCAATAAGAGTTTTAAAGACATTGTTATGGATTGTGGTAGTGAAGCAGAAGTTCCATTCTCTGGCAAATGTTTTGATTTACCAGCTAGTCAACATCACTATCATCCTGTATGGTCACCTGCTCTGGCTATTGACCAAAAGAATGAGACTGCAAGTAAATGTGGTTGAAATAAAGCTCCTGTGCAGATCCGATGGCTTTGCTCTATATAATAGTGTCTAGACTCAGGAGCAGACCCAGGATATGTCAAATAAGGTTAAATCTCTCTCCAGGCATGTGAAAGTCTTAGAATTCCCCAGTAGGAGGTGGAAAAAATGAGATTTTTCTGTTTTGTGGTCTATTAGTTCAAGTATAGACCACTAAGAGAGGCCACTAAGAGATTAAGGATAACAGGAAAATAATATATAAAAAATAATAATATAAATCTAATTCTATTTATGAATATATATTTTTATCCTCAAAGATAAAACAGATCTAGGTCTAGTCCAGATATATTTGTTTTGTAACTATCCCACTCTGTTTCTGTGTGAAGGCAGAATTTAATACAGTAGGACTTTCAAAGTGATACAGCATCCTAGCGTTTATTAAATGTCTGTCAGGTTTGCCACATAATATGAGCAGAATTCTGTCCTTTGTTTACCTAATCCTTTATGCAGTTTCTCCACCTTGAATTGTATATACGTTTTCTGAAAAAAAAAATTTCCAGAAAAAACATTAATGATTGCATTAAACATTTACATTATATCCCTCCTTTTTAATTCCTGGTAGCGCTAAATAAAGATAATATGTCAGATGCATTATGGTTGGCAAAAAGAGTTCAATCATTTTGCGTTAAGCAGTGAGTATTGTGCCATGCGTTACTACCTCAAAACAGTATGATGTCTCCCATGAAATGCCTTTATAAAATAATAATTGATGCAGTCATCATCTTGTAGTAACATTCCTCCAGAGAAATATTTTTTTCTGCTCACAGTTCAAAGACTAGCTGTTGGTTTGACTCTGGTGTGAATGCACATGACTGGCCTTTTCTCCATTTGGTGCTAAGTTAGACCCCCTCTCTCTCATCCACCCAGAGCAGAAAAAAAGTATAAGAAAACAAATGACTGATTACTAATGGAGAAGATTCTTTTTAGGTCATCCTTCATGAAATGTGTGAAGCTTTCAGACATTGATTCTCATACAGTGTCTCTCTTTAGACCAGATTCTTTTCCACTCTCTCATCAAGAAGCCATTTCAGGTTTAATTTTCAAGGGTATTATGTTCAATTTTCTTGGTTTCTTTATGACGTTATTTTTTTTTTTTTTTACATTTTAATTTTGACCAAATGAACTGATGACTGTGTTCTATTGCACATTGACAATTCTTGCAAGTTATACTGTTCATTAGCAAGTGAGAAAAGTCAGGTACTTGTTCATACAAACTTAAAGATACAGTAGGCACTGTATATTGTTACATTGTGGTGTTGTGTGTCAGTTCAAGGTTGGTCCTTGGTCAAAAGCTTTTCATTTCATAATTTTTTGCTCTGTTCAATAAAAATCTGCTTTTGATCTATCTTATCACAATACATCTGCAGAAATTATTTGATAGATCAATTGTATGTCTCAACCAATGAATTAAACATATTGATTATATACTCCTAAAAACATTTTTATGCCTAAATAGTTCTAAAGTATGTAACCTTCTCCAAGCTCATCTAAAATTAAGTTGAAAAGTAGTTACAGTTTTGTTTTTTCTTGCCCTTTAATGATAGATCATTTCATTTTATAAAAACACCCTTTTCAAGTCCTGGATTTAGAGCCTATTGTGGTAAAAACAGTTTCAAGTTAGAATGCTGCTCTGTAATTATAATCTTCTTATTGCTCTTTTATTTATCATATCCTGTGCTATTATTCTTTCTTTTGTTGTGTATGTGTGTCCCTTTCCTATAAATTTATTGTGCATTTCATGGATGATTTTTGTTCTGCTGTGCAGTAAGGAACAAATGTGTGTTGAACATTTTCTATCATATTAATGTCTGTGGATAAGTTAACTATATACCAAGGAACAGATGTGCAAAAAGGAGACTAGAACATTACATATAGTATTTCCTGAAATGATGCCATATACTGTAAATGTTCCTTCATAATCCAAGGATCTGTGTGGTGGTTTTTAAACTGGAGGTCTTGGTATACACCTTTAATACTGTCAAGTATCCTTGCAAAGGGGAGCTCTGTTAAGTTGGGGCAAAATGAGAAAAAAAAAAACACACAAAAGATGAGAATGCAGATTATTCAAATGTCTGTTATTCAATGGTCTTGTATGGCACTTACCACTTGTTATTGAGTTCAGAATTGTCAATATTAAAAATATTATAATGCAGTTAAGTCATTCACCCAATAGATTTATTCAGTAGTTAATTTCTTTTAAATAATTGTCCATCTCCAATCAGAAATTAATTCCCAGATAAAATCAAGCATCTCATCACCGAGGTGGTTGTAAATTACAAAAATGGCGTGAGACTCCATTCAGTCACGGATCATGAGCATAAATCGTATGTCTCGGCCTCAGCCAATTATTTTAGTGTGATGTACTGCTTTTTCAGTTATTGTCTTCTGGGGGTCAATCAATCACAGTGTATTTTTATAGAGTCTTTCATATTGAACACTGACATAAAGCACACTTTAAAGCACTTCACATTACATTACAAGATTAATCTCACAATATACCTTGCAGATACATAATAAGATATGTACAGTGCGGCAATATGTGTAGGGAAAAATGTGTCACATATAAAAATGCTGGTTTAAAATGCAAGGAGAAGAACTTACCTTCAACTTGCATTGAAATGTTGCTAGCAAATATGACTCATAGATTGACATTTGAAAATCTAAGCAATAAGAATGTATGTTCACCAAGGGTAGTACAACAAGGTTTTAGGCTGTATAACGGCCATCCTTAGTCAATAATACTTAAGTTTAGTAAAATTAATTTCTTAGCAGCATAAAATATATTACAAAATATCTAATTTCTTGATATGTTGATTCACTGTTAAACACTATTTTTGTATCTATCAAGAAGATCAGAAGTGTTCTATTCTGTGTAGTTAAATTTACTGCACAAGTCAAGGTTTTCATCAAACACAGAATGCAGACGACAAAGGGTCACTATTAATTTTGACTTATGGATTTAGATTAAAGTACTGCTTTTCAAGAGTAAAGCGGCAATCAAGTTGAAAGTGTCTCTCTCCCCAGAGCTCGGGTTTGAGGCTTGCTTTGAGACCACAGAAATGATTGAAGTGGAAATCACTAGTTGGGCTATGCATTGACAGACAGACAGCATACAAAGAGTTTGCTTTTGTCAGCACTGTAGAGGTTGCCTGCTGGGAGAAAAAAATACAGAGCTTTGGTTTAGAGTTCTCACTAAAAAAAATGTATTGCATTAAAAAAACACACACACTCACACCCACAAACACATACATCTTTCAGAGGGAAGCTTGTGAATTAGTCTCCCCAAGCAAATAAATACCTTCAAAACTGTACAGTATTTCATGCAAGAGATTAATGGCCACTCACATTAATATGATCCAGCTAAGTGTCTGAGCTCGATATAAAAGCTTTTAGTGTGTGGGTGACTGTGGTCAAAACACCATTATACGTAATTTAGCCCCATTAAAAGCTTGGGATTCACATCGCTGTACGTAAGAGGCATGAGTGGGGGATAGCAAGAACATATATCTTGTTATGGTAGTGTTATGGTACATCTTTCTGAATTGATCTTGTTACCTTTGCCTAAAATTGTATCCCTTTCTCTCTCTCCATAACACCCCACTAGATGTGAAGTCCGTAACACTGCTGATAAAGGTGACTGACATGTCTGTCTCTGGTTTTGGCCCGTTAAGTTAGCCTGCAAGGCTTTGTTTAATCTGAGATCTGATTGTGTCACACCTCAGAGCTGCTTGACTGTCAGTATTTAACCTGCTAAAAGATTGAATTACATTTGTAGTTGCCTGTGGTAGTTTTTAAAATATTAAAAATAGTAATGACTATCCCAAATAGTTTATGAATGATATATATTGATTAACATAATATTTACTATTTTAAAATATTTTTAAAGTGCTTTGTGAATGGTTGGAGAGCCTAAGTAAGTAAAAGTTTAAATTTGATTTTCAGTATTCCTACCTTGGATGAAGACCACATATGCATATTTTTATCTTTGCATGTTTTATAAAATCTTTAAAATTGTATGTATTTTTAATGTTTCTTTTTTGGGATTTTCCTTTAAGCCATACATCAGCCTATACAGGTTTGTCATTGTAGTTATTCTCAGTTTATAAAAACACCTTTTTATTTACATGTATATTTTATATTATTATAAGCAAGTCATGCACTGAATATTCTGGTTTTCTTTTGTTTCTCTCGTATTGCTTTTTATAACTGTTCTATTTATTTTAAAATTCATCTGAATCATAATCAATATTCATCCATCCAATGTCTGAATCTGCTTAATTTAAACACAGAGTTGCAGCCACACAGCATTAGCCAGTCCATCACAGGTCACACTCACAGGCATCCATATAGAGCTTGTTTGGGGCTACCAAACTGTCACACATGCCAATGTCTACATTTTGCAGAAAAATAAAACATGAATTAGCATTTTTGTTCTATTTCTGTATAATTCTCTGCATCTGATCATAATTATTTTTTTAATTCACTAATTAAATACAAGTTTGTGGGGGGGTCACTTTTATTGTGATGTATGGTACCTTTATGTCTGTGATCCACTTCATTAATATAAAATACTGTTACTGAATAGTTGATAGTGGGTTAGACACAATTGACAATTAAATTTGATATTGAGTTATATTTACATTCATTTCTTCTCCACACTGAATTGTATAACTTTGTTGTTGATGATTTCATTGTGATGTGCAGCACATTGTGATTATTGGCTTTTGCTGTGTAAATGCCTAGCTGTCTCAGGAGAACTGCAATTAAACCTCACACACAAGTCTGTAGGCCGTCTGTCGCCTTTGTTGCTCTTTGCAGGCATGCTCACATGCTCTTTTTCCCCATTTAATTTAATTCTATTCAAACCCAAGTTAAACTGACTATGTTTTTGCACTGAATATATAACTGCAAATGTTCTTTGAATGTTCAGTTTATTGCCAGAATTGTTGTTTTTGTTTTTGTTTTACTTGTTTATTGTTATTGTCCAATTTAATTGAATACTGTCTACTGTTCTTTTAAGGTATTTTTTGCCCCAGGAAAATTAGACACATTCCATAAGAGTTGCATCTTAGCATGAGTAGGTCACTGCAGTCAGTCTTCACTTTTGTACAGCGGCCTGCCAGAGAGCAATTCTAGGCTGCCTGTCAACACATCAAGGATGGTTTGAGTTTTCCTTATTGAATTTATATGCTACAAACATCGAGCCATGCATCACTTTTAGGATTCTTAGATGAGTTGGATTTTATAACATATAGTCCCCAAAGAAGTATTTTGTCAAACATTAAATGAATTACCCCAGGCCTAATAAAATAACAAAAAGACTAGGATCACTTTACTACTGCTCAGAAAATATGGAAGAGGATGTGCAATCTCATACTAAAATGTCTAATTCAGCATTTCTTCCTAATGCTCCCTTAAGAGCAAATAGAAATTAAAGCTTTGGTTTTTTGTTATTCATGGCATGAAGCTCATTCAAGTAATAACACGTGAGGGAGACACAAAAGTAGAGCATAACTTGTTTAAGGTTTGAGGCAACAAAGTTGTGCTAATCTAGTCCTCATACTTTTTATTAATTATTTGTTTATTAGTGGTGATGCAGTGTAGTGTGTACATGTCAATTCAATGAATTAGTCAATTATCGATACATTTCATATTGAGCCCTTTACATGAGTTCATGTTTGTCCATAATCAGCTAGGCAAGGATAAGAAGCTACAACCATGGATTTAACTCCTCAACCAAGGTGGCACAGTATTCTTACTATGGAAGGTAATCTCCCTGATGGAGTGTCATTCCTTCATATCCATAGTGACTTGTTTCTAAGTTAAAAGTATTGAGAGATGTTCTTTCCCGACCTATCCCACTGTCCCTAACTCTTGAATGTAATTATTTGTATATGTTATTAATTAATGACAACATGTTTTTATTCTGTGTGGTCTCATTCTATCAGGCTCAACGAGATAAACCCAACTTCAGTGTTTTAAAATTTAGACAAGTTACACCCCAAAAGTTCTTTTTACCTGATGTTCAAGTTTTATCCCAGCCAGAAATTGGAATGGATTTTCAAGTCTTTACCTGGAAGCCTTGCTGATTGTAAAGTTAGGCACATCATAGAAGGGGTCCTCCAGTTGTTGATTAGATGATTCAGTCAGCCTAATGTCCATAGTGTGGCCCCAAACTCCAGTCACATTCACAAGACACTGTACATATGTGCAAGGGTTCAAGTGTAGTCAGATTTTAAAGAGAGGAAGGAAACACTGTTTGTGAAGTGTTTTTATAGTTGGCAAGCAGATTAGTAATACTGGGGGCAGTGAAATATTTTCTTCAGTATCTTTTGTTTAATTTTACTCTCTGCTTATTCGTCACATTTGTGGATAGTAATGTAGACCCCAGTAAAAATAAAGGATCTGTTTAGAAGAGCCTCCCGATTAGGGCCTCCATTGACTCCATGAAGATCACAGCATCGTCAGCAAAGTCAAGATCAGTGAATCTTTCATCGCCAACAGAAGCCCCACAGCCGCTGGACCCCACAACCTTGCCCAACACCCACTCCATGCCAGCATTGAACAGAGTAGGAGCGAGAACACACCCCAGATGAACCCCAGAATCAATGGAAAAACACAGAGGTTCTGCCTCCACTCTGCACAGCACTCACAGCACCAGTGTACAGGCTGACCATGTTATCCAGCAACCTTGATGGTCAGCTAATTTTTCAGGTTTCTCCAGAGACTCTCAGTTTGATTGTCAAGGACCTTCTTAGAGTTGTCCCCGAGCCACTCCATTGTTATGTTTTCCTTGTGTTTAGGGTCAATGTCCTTTTGGAAGGTGAACCTTTTGCCCAGTCTGAGTTTCAGAGTTCTCTGGGGAAGGTTTTCATTAAGGATATCTGTGTACTTTGCTCCGTTCAGCTTTTTCTTAGTCCTGTCTAGTCTCCCAGTCTCTGCGCTGACAAATAGCCCCACAAGTCTGGTTTCCTCCAGGCATGATGCCAATCTTGGTTTCACCAGAACAGATAAATTATGTTTCTTACAGTCTGAGAGTCCTTTAGGTGCCTTTTTGCAAATTCTAAGTAGGCTTCTGTGTGTCTTTTACTGAGGGGAGGCTACTGTCATAAAGCCCAGACTGGTGGAGTGTTAAAGTGATGGTTGGACTTCTGGAAGTTACAACAAGCTATACAGAGGTTCTCTGGACTTCTGCCAGAGTGACTATCAGGTTCTTAGTCACCTCTCTTGCCAAAGCTCAGTCTTGATGGGCAGCCAGCTCTAGTAAGAGTCACAGTTGTTCCAAATTTCTTTCATTTAAGAATTATGAAGGCAACTAAGCTTTTGTGAACCTTCAGTGCTACAGGAATGTTTTGTAGCCTCGACAAAATCTTGTCTCTGAATGCTCTGCAGATGACTCCTTCAATCTCATGGTTTGGTTTTTGCTTTGTTACACATTGTCGCTTTTGATGTCTTATATAGACAGGTGTGTGCCTTTGCTAATTATGTCCAGTCAACTGAATTGACTACAGGTGGACTCCAAACAAGGTGTACAAACATATTGAAGATGATGAATAGAATGGGATACACTTGAGCCAAAAAGAGGCAGTTTTTTGGGGGTTTTTTTTCTTCAAATTTGCAAAAAAAAAAAAATCTAAAATGTTGTTTTCACTTTGTTGGCCAGGGGTATTGAGTGTTGCTTGATGTGAGAAAAAACAGAATTTAAACAATTTTAGCAAAAGGCTGCAAAGTGAAGGGGTCTGAATACTTTCTGAGTCCACTGTATATGACCTGAATATACTGCTGGCATAAGAATCAAGTTAGGAGTGGCTTTTTCTCTTTTTTTTTTTTTTTTGGGAGCATAAACAGTTAAAGTAGCTTATGTTTTTTCTTAAACCCATAACACTGCTTGCTAGTACATGTAAGAAGTTCCTAGTTTTTTAACAACTAGGACACAAAATCCTAAAAACATAATTGCACTAATTATAAAGATGTCAACTACTTAGCTACATGCGTACTCTGTAATTGAAATCAAGTGAGCTCCCCCTGAAAAATTTAAGACAGCTGTGTGTAACAGATGTTCACACAACAGAGAGTTGTCCCTTACCAAAAGGGAAATAGAAAGTCCCCAGTTGTGGACTGTGCCTCCCAGTGTTTTCAAGGTGCCTAGCAGTGGGAGCTCAACAGTGTGAGATGTGTAGTTAATAGTTTAGCATGCGCATTTGGGACGATTCTGATTATCACCTTCCCTGCCGCCAACCAAAGAGCTTATTTCAAGTGGCACCTCAAAAATCACATTAAATAGTGTGAATCTTTCATAACTGCCAAATGGCAACAGATACTGGAGAAGTAATTTACATTTTGTACATCAAGCTTGACTTTCTTGGTCAAGCAGACTGGCACAAAGTACGGTGTGCCGGCCTGACTGACGATCAGATGTACTTATTTATTTTGCACAAGAAAGTTTGGTAAGGAATCCTCAATTATCTCCTATCAGACAGTGTGATAAAGAAAATAAGAGAGAATTGCTAACATTAAAGATCAGAGCAGCTGGTATTTTCCAAATTTTGAAAACCAGTCTGAACAGATGCTCACGAATAGAATGACATTTTTTGTAATTTGAGATAATACAGAACATCGCTTTCCCACTGAGCTATAGAAAGTTCAACAAAAATAATTGTTCATGTGGGCAGTTATATAGGATATTGCACCTGATTTACATTTGTTATCCCATCCATCATTTTCACATATATTGCTATCAAAAGCATTAGGAGTGATTTTAGATCCAAGGCAACTCAAGATATCTGAAAAATGTTTTCCCCACAACAATTTAAATATAAAACCTTCTCAGGAACATGAAGCAAAGATAAGGATGGTTCGTGGCATCTCTTAAAGGTTGGGTCATGTTATGGATACATTTTAGACAATTTTGGGAAAAATATATGTGAAAAGTAAACAAATTTTTGTTGAATTATGGCATGCTTGGTGCATATTAAGCTCAAATTTATTTTATGAATTTTTCATTTTCCATTATTGTGGCATCTGTCTCAGTTAAGTTTTACTTGTGTCTTTTGAATTGGAAATGCAAAGATTATTCCAGTTTTTGATATTAGGTTGCTGTGCGCATTATGAGTAGCTGTAATTGGGTGGTTTCCACCTGTCTGAATGTAAGATTTGCAATGAAACATCACCCGGATTGTCTGTGCTATGCAGGAGAGTTTTTTTGTGTGAATTGCAAGCAGTCATATCTGTCTTGAAAATTGTACACAAAAGCATATGGTCAGCAAACACACATTAGGCTTTGTGTAACACTCAATTAAGCCTTCAGTAAGTCTCTTCAGAATCTTTTAACTAACTACAGGAGAGGTCAGATGTGATACTCGGCAAACGGCAGCCCACCTGGTAAACACTCTCTGAATCTCTTATGATTTCATAAATGTCATACATATTTCAAGGTGTGTCCTGTCTGTCTGCACATCGTTCCTCTTTTAAAGCACTTGTGCCATGCATTATATTGTGTCTGTGAAATGCTTTCCCTACAATATACTTCTTAAATATGGGTTAAGTTTGTATTGAGTTTTACACAGAAAGTAACATGCCTTCAGCTAGTAAGGAATTAAAATTAGTAAATGCACCTTAAACACAGACTGTGTCATTGTTCTTTCCTGCTGTGCATAATGCATTTTCCCTGAGACAGAAATGCCAGGGCATGCAGCAGACCATACGTTTCTAAATTATTTTGTGTGTTGTTCATGACAGATACATTAGAACTACCTCTAGTTTTTTCCAAATTTTCTTTTATTTTTGACTGTATCTCATGAACCACTAACAAGGAACAGACCAACTAAACACTCTAGGTGCCAAAAATATACCTTACTGCAATAATGATTTTGAGTCATGAACATAGCAAGAAAGGGTCTAGACTTTCAAAATAAGTCACAAAAGCAGGTCAGGGCCTGATTATTTTCAATGTAGAAATTGTTTACTAGGGTAGCATAACTTAGGCAAAAAGTTAAATTATAGGGCTAAATAAGGACAAAGTGGCTGCAGGTTTTTCTTCATCCAGTTTCTTCTTTTTAATAATAATAATAATACATTTTATTTTTATAGCGCTTTTCCCATGCTCAAGGCACTTAAGCAGCTGGATGGAACAAAATCATGCAGTGGTAATATCATTCGGAAGCCTAGCTTACCCATTCTTTATCTGTAGGGAAGAATGAATGATCTAGAACAAGATAGACGTCACCATAAGGTTTATATTTTCTTCATCGAACAAATGAAAAATGTACTCACATGGTGGTTGCTGAAGTTGCAAGTTTCTGGAGATCATCAGAATTTTTATGGCTAGTGAGCATGTCCATGTTAGCCTTAGAAGTCATTAAAGGCCCTTTTCATAAGAGAAGTGGATTATGCAATATTTCATAACCGCTTGTTTGGTAATCCTTTACTGAGACATATTATGGAGGCTTATCCATGTAGTGGAGGCATGCAGGAATGCTTGATCTTGCAAGTTCTAATTTTGCACTTGCGGTACAGGTTGAGTATTACTATTCTAAATGGCTGGGACAAGTATTATTTCAAGTTTCGGGTATTTTTCAGATTTTGCAATATTTGCATATACATAATTAGATACCTTGGGGACTTGACCCAGGTCTAAACACGAGATCAGTTTATGTTTCATATACACTTTATACACATAGTCTGAAGTTAATTTTATGCAATATTTTTAATAACTTTGTGTGTAAAATTCAGTTTATGCACAGTAGCATCAGCAGAATAACTGTATCAACTTTTAAACAACAGCATCAACAAACAATGGCAGGCTTTCAGCATCCACTTACAATGCTGCATTTTGAATTAAAGGTTTACTGTACACAGAGAATTAGCAAAACATTTAGTAACTCTGGTGGTGACAATGGTTGAAAACAAATAGGCAGCAACAGAGCATCAGGGTCTCTGTTCCCTCTGAACTGTGCTGCGCACTTTTGTATCATGGTGCTCACTTCCCCTCCTGCTCAGCAGTTTGTAAGTGCCATGCAGCCGTTATTGTGCCTTTCACCCACACAACCCCCTCCAACGATTTTTGTTTGTCTGTTGGCACACCACTTCAGATTCAAAGGGACATTGAAGAAAATTGTGATAAATGGTAAATACCAGCTCAAGTGTTTTTTTCACATCTTTTCATCGGTAAAACAATTAGAGGGAATATTAGTCAGAGCCCTCCATGAAGAAGTGAGGTCTGGTATGGAATTTTTCACTTGTGACCCCAAGTTGGAACACAGAAAGTTTTGCATTTTGAAGCATTGGAGATTTTGAAATTTCAGATTAGGGATACTCAATCCATTCATAAAAATCTACCACATGTAGTTCAAATTATCAGGGAAAGAAGAGTAAAAATAAACACTTCCTCAGTACTCTTTATCAGTTTTGTGTTAGAGAGGCCTTTGAGTACTTTAGGGTGCCAAATAAATCTCTTGCTAGGCAACAGAGTAGCTGGCAAGACTAACCTGATGGAGTATTACTGGTGGATTGACCACTGCATCATTAGCTTATACAGTAGATTTGTTCAGTATCAGTCAACCAACTAGCTGCACTGGTTTCAGATATTTTGCTATAAAGTTGTATATTGAGAGTCTTTTTTAAAAAATGGTATTTAATAGAATCAAACACACAATAGCACACATTTCAAAGATGTACTTGTGAGCATTACTATTATACAACCATCGTGTCTCAGAAAACAACTTGAGAAATAATCCACACTATGAAGAAATGCACAGCCCCCTTCCTCTCCCAACATCAGAGAGCTATTTGACAATAAAGGCCTAATTTTATTCCTCCTATATATTAAAACATTAGCAAAGGCCTGAAAAATGAGAGGCTTTATAAGGTAGAGTAAAATAGTTGTGTCAGCAGAATTAAAACATCTATTAATGCTTTAATTGTGATATTTACGTTAGAGCCAGAGAAGTCTGAGCCTTCCCCAGCAGCATCTGGCACAAGGCAGAATCCAGTCCTAGATGACGCATCATTTCATCAGACACATCAGTGATACAAACCCATACTCACTCATACTGGACCAGTACAGAGTTGCCTTCTACCCTTGCTTGCATGTGTGGTTAGAGTGTGGGTGTAAACTGGAGTGCCAGGAGAAATATAAACAAACACGAGTAAATGTGGGAACAGGGCGGAGAATTAAACTTGAGACACAAGAGCTATGAGGCCACATTGAACCAGCATCCCACCAACACACAAAGCATTTTTAATTTTAAAAAATCTGTTTTCTTTCTACTTGTTTTTTGTTGATTTTTTAAAAGATTGTGATTGTCTTATTTTGTTTATCTGTGTTAGTTTCCTGTTTATTACTGCCTGGAGCTTGAAAATATGTAAGCAAATCCCTACGTCCCTGCAGAGAATGTTACATGTGCAGTGACTTTGACCAGAATGCGTCATATTCATAAAAATGAATGAGTGAGGTGGAATGAGGAAGTATTATTTTATAATTGTCACTTATTCTGTAAAGACCTGGCTATTACTTATTCTTCTTCATCCCAGTATTACTGTTAACATGCAATGTGATTGTCATCAGAAATAAATAACTCATACTCAGATATTTTATATAAGAAATATATATTGTACTTACAGTATACCAGATGTTCTTTAAATATAGTATTTTAATTCATTCTTGTATGTATTGTTGTTGGGGAGTGGCAGCATGTTGCATGTTTGAACATGCAAATAAGAATTTCTCTGTGCTCTGTACATGTGACAACTCTCCTATTACTGTTAATAATAGAAGAGGAAGCATCATTAACAGTGCGTTTTCTTCAAGAGCCATGTTAGCACAAAGTATGCAAAGGAAACAAATCACATTTTCTATTCCTTGCTTGTATTTTGTTTTCTTTTACATGTCATACTACATACTTTCCTTGGAAGGTCTGGTTTTGTTTTAGACACTTACCAATTGATTTTTTTTCCCACAGGTTACGTCGGCAGCAGAACCCCTCACTTTTTGGCAAGATGCGCAGCTCACGCTTTGGAACAGAAGATCCCAGCGAACCAAGCAGTGATCTGGATGAGGAGGAAGGCGAATTACAGATTCAGATTCCCTAGCAGGAGCAAGAATGCTCATCAACTTTTTTTAGCCACAAGATCACTATAATAACATCCTTGAATTACATGCCCCCTGAGTGCTGGGTAGAATGGCCTCATTTTTCTGTAATACAGATCTGCACATCTCCTAATGCACTGCCCTTCATTAGTCCTAATGTTGACACCACTGAGTGTTTCAGCATGTTTGTTTTTGTTTCTACCTGAGTAGAGCCTAATAGATGTTTTATGGAAATCCTCTACAGCAGGTAGCACTACAATTGTAGAAGCATATATTTAGTTCAAATTTGGTTTTATACAGACATTTTATGTTGTGTCATCACATCACATGTTTTTAACATAAGCAGTGTTAAGAATGACTAAACCTGTCTGTGAAGGGCAAAGGCAGTTTGACAGCACCAGTGTTGGCTATATGGTCTACCCCTGAATCAGCAAGATCTGATGAACTGTGTACAAGTTATCTGTACAGGTTTTACTTTCTTTTTCTTTTGACATCATCAAAGATGATCCCACAAATGAAAAGAATCCCAAACACATGGCAAATGGAGTCTCCAGCACTCAGTCTAGGACTTTGGGTACATGCCGAATTCATTGGGACTACATGACACACTGTAAACATGACATTCAGTGTTTTACTTGCAATTTTTATGATCATATGTTGTATTTATAAAGAGCATTGTAGAGGAACTGTCATTGTAATGTTTAGAGTTGTCTATATTTAACAGTGTTTTACTACATTTTATATACTTACCTCTATAAATATTTTTATAGTAGCCATTTACATTGGACATTTTGTGCAATCCCATGATTTCTTGCTTTTTTTGCAATCCTAGTTTCTAGGTTCTCAAGACTTCTTAAAATGACATTTTTTTACATGCAGGTCCTGAATTGGCAGCTTAAGCATATAGTAGAGAAAAATTACAGTAAACCATAGGTGTTAGCATTTTAATGTAAAATAAAAAAGCTTCTGGGTGACTAATGGGATGGTTACCAGTTTGTCAATATTTGACTTAATGCCCTTTAGTCAATTTTCTCTGGTCTGTAAGACGGCAAATCTAACCATGAAAGGTCCTTTTAGGGACTGTTTTCAAAAGCAAATTGATTTATTGTTCTGAAGTTGCAAAGCTCGCTTTGAAAAGGCAATCTCTAGTCACTGCCATAGAGCAGAGGAAAGCAAGAATTGAGATGGCTATGCAAGCAATGCTAAGATGTCCAGCGGATCTTTATATTGCTTTACCATCTCACTCCTCTTGTCCTGTGTTTATTTTAATATAGTAATTATGTCAGATTAATTTTAACATTTTATATATATATGTATGTGTGTGTGTGTGTGTGTGTGTGTGTGTGTATATATATATATATATATATATATACACACACATATATATGTGTATATATATTTTATATCAGCAAATTATAAAGTGCTGCCAAGTGTATGTGTGTGTATTCTGTTTAGACACAGTGATATATAATAAATACACACACACATTTCTTCTTATTATTTCTCCTTTGGACATTTGGGTTGAGGTTATATTTTGCAATAAATCTTTGGCTTCCCTTGTGGGTGAATAACTCATAAGAGGCAGTCCAAAAATGAAAAACTTTACATATTTGCATATCTTGCCTAGAGCTGGCTAGCAGGTATGGGGCTATCAAACTGGGGGGAAAGGGGCTTTGTCACTTATAATTTGTGACTTATTTATGAGAATCTGCATTGCATGTGCACAGACTAACCAGTTTATCATTTCATGTGCTTAATTTATTTATTTATGCTTTTGCTTAATATTCAGTAGTGTTATTGTCTTGTTTCTATAAAGGCTAACAGTTTTGCATTCTGTATTTTTTCTGTGGAAGTAGTCTGCAAGGCACTGGTAGACTTATAATTTCAGGGGTCTTCTAAGCTTATCATTTCCACTATTTTCTTCTGCTGTCTTAAATTATGTGTACTGTTTATGGGTTTTAACTCCTTGCAGCCAGCAAAATTAAACTTACTGTACGCAGTCCAGAATAATGTGTTCACTTGTGCAGATAAAGAAGCAATACTGTGAGGGAATATTGAAATTTTCAAAGCATTTTATTTTTGATGGGAAACTTATTGGCAAGGTTCTTCTGTGCTTAATTTGCTTATAAGACTTTCTGCCTTTTTCATAAGAGGGTAAGTCACATATAAAATAGTCAATTGTATTTTTAATACTCTATCCAGTAGATGAATGAGCTTCAGTTAATTGGCCCAGAGCTCCACCAGTTGGATGAAGCAGTTGGTCAGCAGAGGAAGCTACAAACACTTGCTCTTGCTATTCATAGATTACTAAAGTGATATATTTTTGAGCTTTGCAGGCCAGTAGTTTTGCTGTACTACTGAACACACCACAAAGTTTGAGGCTTGAATCACACTGTTTTCACACCTAAGTGTGTTAGTAGCTGGTAAACAACTGGAGTGCTTGTGCTCAAATTAGGTGCTTTATAAAACCTTTCAGCCTGACTATGCCATCCTGCGTATGAAAACACACAGGATGGTAGAAAGTCACCAGCTGTCATCCCATCAGCTGTGGTAAAATTTGATTTTCATTTTTTCATGTATTGCCCTTGTGAGAATGACAGTGTATGTAATGATACATTTTGAATGGTTTTATTACTGTGGTTTGTGTTCATATATAGAAAAAACCTCAAAGTGTATGTAGGTTGTGAACAAGTCATTCCAACATGGACTGATAACATGATAACTTATGCCTATGTCTAGTTTAACATGCAAAATGTAATGCTTCTGCTTTAGCATCTTATGATGTATCAATAGCCAAATTACATGAAGAAAGCAAGGTAATACTTTTGTGCTCTTTAATTATATTATTTTAAGCATGTACAGCTGTAATGTAATAGAGATGTTTGTTGAAACTTGTAGTACAAAGTGGGGCCCTAACAATTATAAATTGATTGTACCAAGTTCACTGAAGTATTTTAAGTTCTATCATAATATACCTGTTTGAGTTTTTAACTACCAAACAACCTTAGAATTTTAACAAAATAGACTGCTATGCTCTGCACAGTTTATCATTACCTATTCCCTTTTGAAAGATATCAAGTCAAGTGCAGATGTTCTTAAAAAGTTAAACTGACTGATTTAGCTAATAGCTAGTTTCATGTATATGTGGTTCTTGGGGTGAAGAAAAGCTTCCTAACATTTGCAATGTGTTTTAATTGAAAAACCTATTTTAAAATTACAGTTGGTACTATGTTGCTTACTTTAATAATTCAAACAGTTCAATCATGTCACCTTTTAATGTTCATTTACTTACACTGACAAGGTTCAGCTCCTTCAATCTTTCCCTATAGCTTATACCTCAAAGTCCTGGATTCAATATATGTCCTCTTCTTTGGACTTTCCCTAATATGGATATATCTTTATTATAATAATGAGCACACATCGATATTTGAGATGAGGCCTCATTGTGTTGTACAACTTCCAAATAACCTCCCTTGCAATTCATTTGTGTAATTCATTTTTGTTTAGCCTTTTAATTACTTCCATACACTCTCTGGTTGCGGACAGTGAGGTCTCCACTATACTCTTAAGCACTTTCAGGTTACCCGATTATCTGCCTAAATCTGCAGACCCTTCTGTAATGACTTCAACTCTCATTGACTTAAAGAAATACTCTACCCAAAAAGGATTTTTTTTTGTATTTGTTACTCATCCCATGTCGTTTGTCGTGACAGGGACTCATATTGAATAACAGCAAATAATATCAAAACAGCTGTGAAAAAAAAAATCAAATTATTTGTGCCACGTGATTCAGATGTCCGGTATCCCGTCATATGCTCAAGATGTCCCAAACCTATATTTTAGCTAATACCTGTTGTGGGAAACAGCTCGGACACAGACAGGCAGACACCAAAGGTTTGCACACAAACACATTTATTCATTATTTACAACACACAACCCACTACTAATCACCAAACACCCACAAGTCCAGGCCTTTTCCAGTGCCTCTCTTCTCTCTTCCTGACCGCCTCCACTCCTCCCCTCTGAGCTCCGTCCTGTTCCACTCGACTCCAGCCATCGAATGACAGAGGCGGCCCCTTTTATATCCACCCGGACATGCTCCAGGTGCCTCCCGATATCCTTCCGCCAGCCCTCCCAGGTGTGGCAGAAGTGCCGGCTGTGCACCCGGAAGCACTCCGGGTGTCCCTGGTCTTCTTCCCTCCAGCACTTCCGGGTGTGGCGGAAGTGCTGAGGGCCAGGGCTCCTCAGGCATCTGGGCGCCCCTGGTGGTGACCACGGGCCCCTATAGGGTTGAGCTTCTAAGCTCTGTTCCTGTGGTCCCCAAAGCCACCAGGGTGGTCGCCCCTTCATGGTCTGGAGGAGACATAATCCCTCCTCTGGTCCTTCTGGGCGTCCCGGCTGGGTACCACCCCCAGCCGCTTGCCACACTGAATACTGTTTAACAACTCCCTTACGAAAAATCATCTAGTACACAACAGTGAAACACAATCAAGAAGATCAAGCATGTGCTAAATTTAAAATCTTGACCCCATTTGAACGATTATGGCCAAAGGGATATTCCTTAAATGTTTTAAGCAACATTTTAACAAAAGATACATCAGCTAGGGATGTCAATGCCCATATAAGAGGATACTTGACATTTGCATTATGCACAATAAGTAATTTCACATTTTATAATGGATATTTTACTATTGTTGGCTGTCACTCAATTTCAATCCCCAATGAAGCCCATTTTATCAGTTTTATCAAGAATTTTGTTGTGTTCTCCATTCAAACACGGGAGTAAAAAACAATATAGGGTGAGTAGCAGATATAACAGTAAGTATTTTGGGTGAAGTATCCTTTTTATTCATGTTTAAATTGAGTGTTTACCTTGAAATTTGATACAATCACCAGTCAATGGCAAGTAAAGCATGAACATCAATAAACTTGGATACCACCACATAGAGTATGTTTTGCATGAGGCAATGCAGTTATATGTGCAGAAAGAAAATCAAATTAAGTGGTAACACCCTGAGAGGTCAGGCATTGGCATAGTGAAACTTTTGCGATTGAAGAGTGTTATAGCAGGGAATTGTTATCTTCCACTGAACCTCCTAATCACAACTCATGTGTAGTCCATGTAAACATCATCCATTTGTCCATTTTTATACCTAAAGTGAAATAATTAAAAACAATTTAATTATTTCAAGAAAGTTACTGTGATTCAGTCATGTGTTAAATGATTGTGAAATAAGAGAAATGTCAGAGACAGAGTGTGTGGTCAAGTCTAGAACTAAAAATGCTTCAGTAAATTTAGTATGGGCATAAGCCTCGCATTAATCCTTTGATGGTCTGCAAGATGTAAAGGTGGCCTCACTTGCAGTTTTCCCCTCTCCCTTTTCCCTGTCTCTTTTTTCAACTTCAATAACATTGTCCTCAATTTCCTGAGAAACAAGGATTTCATTATTATTATTATTTTTCATTCTAACCATTTGTCACTCCTTGAATTATGTGGCTTGTATCTGTGTTTGTGTGACCTGCATGTCCAAGACAGTGTTGCTTGTTTTTCTAGGAAATGTATTTGTATTGTTGTTGTAGTTTCAAGTACCTTGAGGTGGCCATACTGTACCATACCATTCTCAAACCTGCTTAATCCAGTTCACAGTTGCATTGTGCTATACAAGACAAGGAACAGCCTCAGATGGGGCACCAGTCTATTTAAGGGCCCACTGAAACTTAGACACACACACACATTCTCACTCTTGCAGGGCCGGTTTAGTCTAAATTCAACCTAACCTGCAAGTTTTTGGAGACATGGGAAGAAAACTGGACTGTCCAAAGTGAAACCCATGCAAGGGAACCTAGGACACTGATTCCTTAAAGCAGGAGCGCTATATACTGTGTTGTTATCCCGCCCTGCCTTGGGTAATCCGTGAATTCTTTTAATTCCATTTTTCTACCTAAATTGTTTCCTTGTAAAGCAGCCAGATTACAATGAGAGGACAGGGGCGTAAAGGGTTCGGAGCAGATATGTTCATGTCTCATTCTTCACTTATGCGCTAATTATGAAGCAACTGCTATGTAATTAATAATATTAAAGATTGTATATGTAAGCATATTAATATTTAAAATTTATATAGACTAAACACTCCTGCTTATGAAATACACAGTCGCACACTTGGCTGCATTTTGCAGAAAATCAAAGCCCAAGTGTACTTTTTTTGCTTTTTGGTAGGAAAAACCAGAAAAGCAGTTTTTATGAAAGCAAGCTGGAATAATCATCTGGTCAGGCAAACTAGATGGAATCAGTAGATCCTGCTAAACCAATGCTTAGGAACCTATCTGCCTATTTGTTGTCTGATTCTGGCCATGCCACAAGTTGCCCCCAGGCCTCTGGAATTGTGAGGCATCAGTGCTAACCACTATCCTAGTAAACATCTCAAATTTAAGAAGCTTTACGCCTAAATTGTATTATTTGTCAAATCATAATGTGGTGACTCTTAAACATACTGCACATATTTGTTTAAACCTTTTCCATGATGTTTGCGTCTTTTCTCATTTCTTCTTGTCATGTTAGAAGCATTTGTGCTATGATACTACCGTAGTGTGAGTGACTGCAGCCCATATTGTACAAGGCACAACTCTTTAGAATATTTGTGGAGCCAGCTCCTTTAATCGCATTAACAAAATACATTTTGTTTTACCTGTAAGGCTTTTCACACGAATATGTCACTCAGAACATTGAACAGGGCAGCAGGAACCCCACTGTCAATCATCATGAAGAAAAACATGCACAAACCTGGCAGGTGCCAAATGTCCACACATGCCAAATACTTGGTGGTAACTGAGAAATATTGGCCAGTTTCATCAGTAAAGACCATACGGCACATCAGTTGGGCACACTCTTATTCCTTCTGACTGGAAACATTCCAAAGTGTACTTCTGAGACCCCATGTGTACTTACTTAGAAACCTCTCAAATGTTTAGGAATAAAGGCACCTCAAGATGAAACATCAAGAAAAATTAGGAGGGAGGCATTTTACATCAGTTTTAATTCCAGGGATAAAGCTTATGAGCTACAACGTCTTGCTTTCATCTCCATATAATATTACCAGAGGGTGTTTTTGTGTCCTTATTAACATGCACAGCAGAAAAGCGATCCCTGACCTTGATCTGAGTTAAAAGCAGCAGCCTCCATGTTGTCAGTAAAGAAGTTCAGAAGAGTAAAGAGACCCAAGTGAGATTTGTTCACCCAGATCATGCAGCGTCTTTCAGAAGCACTGCTAGGCCCCCTCTCAGGCGCGTGCTGTTGCTTGACACTACAGACTCACTCCTCTTTGGTTCTTGTGACAGGCAGGATGGTGATTTCGTCAGCACAGACAAACTACATAGTGAGCCCCACAGTTCATTTCTACCAGCAGCCCAGACGTCTACTTGCAGAGTGCTGGCTGACTGCCTGAGGCCGGGGATGCGCCAAGTTTGAATAGCATGCATCTTGTTTTGCTTGATCCTCAGTTTTTAGTTTAAAATTCACACAAACTGCTTTTCTTGTCAAGGGCTGTGTTTGCAGCAGATAACCTGCCACTGGAACCATTAGTAATCTCTTTTTTTTGGGTAACATGATGATGTTTTCATATACAGTAATCCTGGAGGAAGACTTTTCTTTCTTATAAAAAGGAATCCAGAGTATTCTATAAATATAATGTGTGTTAAAAATATTTTTTTACAGTTGTATTTGATGTTTATTGCTATACAAAGTATTCTTTTGTATGGTTCTTCAAATAAAAGTGACATGTCTTCAGTTGGGTCCTTCCTCTCATTTATTTTTTCCCCTTTAAGTATGCTAGGTGTGACCTGATTAATGTATTCATCAAGGCAGTACTGATATTTAGGGGTTTCCTGCTTATAGCAAACATTGTTTTATGAGAGAGATGAGGTTAAACTGGTGACTGACTGGTGTAGCTGAAAGCTGAAGTGGCTATGATGGGTCAGTTTTTGTTTTATGTAAAGCCATTCATGCTAAGTGCCATCAAAAAGCAAATGATGTGATTATTAAGTAAAATGTGTTGTATGTACATAGCAATGAATTACAATACTGAATGCAAATGAAGCTTCACTTCTCAGGTCAGCTAGTGAACATTGTGTGTCAAAGGTGCCAACCATACCTTCTGAGGTGGCTGATCGGTCAGCACAGTCTTCTCATAGCAACCTGCATGATATGAATTTTCAGCTCCCAGAGAGAAGAGCCGTCACAACAAGGTAGGATTTCAAAAACATTCTTTTTAAATTTGTTATCTGAGAGTTCAAAAAATTCTCAACAGGCAATGGAATCCAAATGATAAAACAACAAATTAATACCAGAGAGAAGAATCATTAGAAACACTAATTTCAGGAATATGGAAGAGCCAGTCATTTGTACAAGATTCATTTCATAGAGAAGAATCTCTTTGGGGAAAAAATGTGGCACAGGAATAAAGGATTTTAATCCCTTGTCATATACACACAACATTCCACCCAATACCCTTGTCCCCAACCCTTTGCCCCATTCTTATAGCTAGCAGTTACTGAAAAGTGTTAGACAAGGACATCCCCGTCGCTTCTTTTCCCACCCACTATATTGCTTGTGTTTATGTATTATTGCCCATAGGAACACTTGTGTAGTCCAGCTGTCACTTGTCAATACAACACAAATGCTATGACAGACACAGTAAGAGTAAAAAGGGGTGGTGAGGCACGTTAAAAGCAAGTGACCTGCAGAAGCAGAAATGCATTAGCAACAGCAGTAATATTCCTTGTTTTCCATCCCAGAAAATTTTAAAAACTCCCAAAATATAATTGCAAAAGCATATCTGAAGCAACTTTAACTGTGAAGCTAAACAAAACTGCTGTTTTGCTCATTACTGTTTAGGGCCATCTCTGCTAAATGCTTATGTAATGCTAGAACCAATAGATTGCTGTTTCTCCTCCAATCACAAGCAGTAACTGCATCATGATTAGGAAGGCCCAGCAAGAGTCACTGAATGGAGTGGCCAGAGCAAACTGCAGAATGTATTGCTGAAAATGTTCTACAGATGTGTTTATATATTTGTGCTTGACAGACAGGCATTAAGAGGTGAACATTAGACAAGTGTATGTTGTAAAAATTGATACAAAGCATAGCCTTATATTGGCCCATAATCCAAAAATGAGGAGGAGCACCTTAACCAAAGGACTGTCTCAAATACATGCATTGAATATTACTCACTTCTAGGAGGGTTGTATTGTAACAAATTTTGTTACTGTACTTGAGTATGGTTTGTGAATATTTCTACTTTATTTGACTATGAAATGTTCCATCTCCTTTCATGTTTACCTCATAAACTTTAAAAACAAATGGATTATTTTTACTCCAGTATAAAATTGTGCTTGAAAGTTTGTGAACCCTTTAGAATTTTCTATATTTCTGCATAAAAACATAAAACATCATCAGATTTTCACTCAAGTCCTAAAAGTAGATAAAAAGAAACCAGTTAAACAAATGAGACAAAAATATTATACTTGGTCATTTATTTATTAAGGAAATGACCGAATGGTACATATTTGTGAGTTGCAAAGTATGTGAACCTTTTCTTTCAGTATCTGGTGTGACCCCCCCTTTACAGCAATAACTTCAACTAAACGTTTCCGGTAACTTTTGATCATTCCTGCACACTGGCTTGGAGGAATTTTAGCCCATTCCTCCATACAGAACAGCTTCAACTCTGGGATGTTGGTGGGTTTCCTCACATTAACTGCTCGCTTCAGGTCCTTCCACAACATTTCGATTGGATTAAGGTCAGGACTTTGACTTGGCCATTCCAAAACATTAACTTTATTCTTCTTTAACCATTCTTTGATAGAATGACTTGTGTGCTTAGGGTCGTCGTCTTGCTGCATGACCCACCTTCTCTTGAGATTCAGTTCATGGACAGATGTCCTGACATTTTCCTTTAGAATTCTCTGATATAATTCAGATTTCATTGTTCCATCAATGAAGGCAAGCCGTCCTGGCCCAAATGCAACAAAACAGGCCCAAACCATGATACTACCACCACCGTGTTTCACAGATGGGATAAGGTTCTTATGCTGGAATGTAGTGTTTTCCATTCCCCAAACATAACGCTTTTCATTTAAACCAAAAAGTTCTATTTTGGTCTCATCCGTCCACAAAACATTTTTCCAACAGCTTTCTGGTTTGTCCACGTGATCTTTAGCAAACTTGCAACCCTGCCATGCACATCATTGTTGTTCAGTGTTCTCCTGATGGTGGACTCATGAACATGAACATTAGCCAATGTTAGAGAGGCCTTCAGTTGCTTTGAAGTTACCTTGGGGTCCTTTGTGACCTCACTGACTATTACACGCCTTGCTCTTGGTCTTTGTTGGTTGACCACTCCTGGGAAGGTTAACAATGGTCTTGAATTTCCTCCATTTGTACACAATCTGTCTGACTGTGGATTGGTGGAGTCCAAACTCTTTAGAGATGGCTTTGTAACCTTTTCCAGCCTCAACTCAACCTCAACAACTCTTTTTCTGAGGTCCTCAGAAATCTCCTTTGTTCGTGCCATGATACACTTCCACAAATGTGTTGTGAAGAGCAGACTTTGATAGATCCCAGTTCTTTAAATAATACTGGGTGCCCACTCACACCTGATTGTCATCCCATTGATTGAAAACATCCGACTCTAATTTCACCTTTAAACTAACTGCTAATCCTACAGGTTCAAATATGTTTGCCACTCACAAATATGTAATATGTAATCATTTTCCTTAATAAATAAATGACCAAGTATAATATTTTTGTCTCATTTGTTTAACTGGTTTCTCTTTATCTACTTTTAGGACTTGAGTGAAAATCTGATGATGTTTTAGGTCATATTTATGCAGAAATATAGAAAATTCTAAAGGGTTCACAAACTTTCAAGCACAACTGTATTTTGCTGGACACATTCATTAGTGCAGTATTAAACCAGAAAAACAAATAGGCTATGCAGATATGTGCAAGACTTTACTCAGTCAATTATCTAAAATACAGGTTTCCCATACTTAAGGAAAATTCACCAATATGAAGAATCTGGGATGATTTTCAAATGTGTTAACACCCAGTCATCTGCGTAGTTATTCCAAGTATAGTCACGTCAGGCCACACTGTGGGCTTCCTGCCTGTCAAACCTGTTTACTGTATTACTTGTAGAAAGCGTCCTGCAATTGACGTAATCAAATGCAGATAACTTCAGAGCATGTGTCAAGAGTCTTCAGGATCAAAGACCCCGTCAAGTCTGTGGTGGCACATTTCACTTCTCTGGTTCACACCCACACTGATTCGTCTGCTTGTTCTCTGCAACACTCCATATAGAATAATAACAGTAAAATTCAAATTAAACTTTGTTCACTCATCATCCCCACACCCCCTTCCCTATGAACAATCAATAATATTCACACTTCATTTGCTCAGATTGCCGACTTTAGCACACATTCTTGCTTTTCAACCCCTTTGTCTTCTTCACCTTGTAATCTTCTTTCCCAGGCTGCATCTAAAGAAGTTTGTTTTTGATAAGCATATGTTTTATTTGTGTGACCTTCAATCAGATTTCATGTAATATGTGTTGTTGAGTAAATCAAGTATTTCTGATTACTTCACATAACACGCAGGATCATCTTAATTTCTTGAGATCAAGTTTATGTCTGACATACATCTTTTCGTGTCCCACCCTGTCAAGATTTAATAAAGATTGTGACACAAGCTTTGCACTTCCAGGTATCAACACTTGAAGGACCCATGACGAAGCACCAATGATCTTGGCTTTCAAAGTCACTCTCTGCTAACTCAAGGAAGCACAAGTCTTGTCCCAAAAACAGCATCCCAGATGGCTCAGATTCTTCAGCTTGTCAGTGGGTGAGATTGATGTTACCATGGAACTGTAATTTGTAATTGTCTTACATAAAGGTCAGCAGTTTACAAAGAATTTTATAATTGTTGTTTTCATTCATTTGTAATTGGCTAGACACTTGTTTTTCTGACCTATTGGTGTATCCCATCTGCATTGATAAACATAGCAGGTGATGTTGGGCTCCATGTTATTCTTGTACTAAGGAAAGGCCTTATCAATTCTCTTCAGGCCAGGGTGGCTTGTCCAAAGGGTGTAGTATCTGGAGGCTCCTTGTACAGACTGTGAAATTGAGTTGAAACAACTTTCATGAAATATATATAGTCCTATGCTGTTTGTTTGCTAATAATGCAAAAACAGCTTAACCATGTTCACAAACCTTTGGATCTGTGTTGTCGTTGGCCCACCTTAAAATACAGACTATATGGCGTATCAGGGAGAGGGGTTGCAATGGAGGGGTGCAGCCCCAAACTAGTGCTGATGTGGGGACTACAATCGGGCCACAGGATCCCAGTGGAGCTGATTGGAGGACACTGTTGTCGGCTCACACAAAGCTTTGTACTGGATAAAGTAAAATCTCATTGAAGGTGTTTACTTCTCAGCTAATTTGTCTTGCTGGATTACAACTTTTGTCTTAAGAGTATGTCATTTTTGTTTTATCATAGGTTGTTTTCAACCAATGTAATTTTTTTTTTTAACTAGACCATTTTCCGAGATGCCAAGCCAGAAATGTGCAGCAAGAATTGCAATCATAAGTAAGAACGCTGAGAATGAAAATAAAGAGAAGCACACATTAAGAATTTCATTTTATCTAAACGTGGATATCGAAACAACGCATAATATGGACCTTTATATGAGGGGCTCCCAATCTAGGGTGCCGAAACCCCCATGGGGTGTGAGATGGGATTTCAGGTGGTGCAACAAAGAGGAATTGCCAAAATTGAGTTAGTTGTGTTGTCCAACTTTATTGTGTTGCAATCGGTGTCTTGCAGTATACCGTCATTTGTCGGTTATTTTTTAGTTAGTACTCCTGTTCTATAATGTGAAGAGAATCAAGAATAACACACACAATTGTCACCTGTGAGTGAGCCGCAGAAATATTCATTGTCACGAATACCTTGCTGCATTTGTAAAAGTGAATAATTCTTTTTAAGAGACTGCAAGTTGGACCTTGCAATGATCTGTAAAGAGGTCTAGTATCGATTTCTGTGCAAGTTCTGATTGTGAAATGTCACTGGTTTGGTTGACATCTTTTCAAGTTGGGGACAAAGGGGACTGAATTGGATGCAACACCTGCTGCTTACACTCAGACCATCTTTCTTGCTGGAGTCCTAGCAGTACCGCAGCAATTTTAACCGTGCGACGTATCTGTTTTTGAATTGTACTGGAGGTGTTATCAGGGGACAAAGCTCATCAACTGTGTTTTATTGCTTAGCGGCGCGCCAGCACCTGTTCCTTCTCAGGGGTCTCCAATCACCCAGAACTCTCAGTCATTGATTGTGTGTCATTTCCTTGCAGCACTTGATGCTTCACGGGATACTCCAAACCCTGGATCATCAATCGTATGTCTAAGATTGTTCAGATTATAAGATTATTCATATTTATAAAGGTAAATAGCTTAATTAATGTTTACATTTTATGCACGGAGTTAAAAGTTTAGTTTTTTTAGTTCAACTTGTTCACCTACAGTACTGTTTGTGGTTTAAAAATTACAAATTTGACTTCTTCGGCTTCAAAGGTGATATTACTTTTGTAGAGGGTGTGAACATAAATCAAGCATTTTCTATGGATAAAAGGCACAGAAAAGGTTGGGGACCACTGATTTTACAGGTTTGTGCCGATGACGTCACGCAAGTCTCTGCAACGGTCGAAACAAAAATCACCAAATTAGTGCTGTCCCTCAAAATTGAAAACCCCGCCATGATGTTAAAAAATTATCTCTTAGACGAGAACTAAGATGAGACAAAATAAATACATATTTGATTTGCATTCCTCAACCTCTGAAACTTCATACTACCCACCAAAGAGACTCAAAAAAAGAAATGCCCCTGGAAAGCAAAACACATTAATAAATAACACTAATCACAATACTTAGTTACAAAATAGCTTGTGAAACTATGCAAAAGGAAGCTTGGCTGTTTCGCTCACCAGTACCTGTTATTTGGTAATGTTATATTATACAGAGCCAACAAAGTGAAATTCAGCCTACCAGGCAAGGACAGTGGCAGTCTGTCCATATCCATCAAACGAGCAGGTTAGAATTTCATTGCACTGTACGACATATGACAAAAACTCTGAAATAAACTGGTGACACTACATGTTTTATCAAAGCAAAAAAAGTTACATTTTTGAAAAATGCTATTGTATACGGGGTGGCATGGTGGCGCAGTGGTAGCGCTGCTGCCTCGCAGTAAAGAGATCTGGGTTCGCTTCCCGGGTCCTCCCTACGTGGAGTTTGCACGAGAGGACTGTTTCATTTATGTTAGGTAGAATGCCCAGAGGGGGCTGAGCGGTCTCATGGTCTGGAACCCCTGCAGATTTTATTTTTTTCTCTCCAGTCGTCTGGAGTTGTTTTTTTTTGTTTTTTATGTCCTCCTTGGCCATCAGACCTTACTCTTATTCTATGTTAATTAGTGTTGTCTTATTTTAATTCTTACTTTGTCTTTTAATTCTCTTTTCTTCATCATGTAAACCACTTTGAGCTACATTATTTGTATGAAAATGTGCTATATAAATAAATGTTGTTGTTGTTTCCTCTGGGTACTCCGGTTTCCTCCCTCAGTCCAAAGACATGTAGGTTAGGTGCATTGGAAATTCTAAATTGTCCATAGTGTGTGCTTGGTGTGTGTGCGCACCCTGTGGTGGGCTGGTGCCCTGCCCGGGGTTTGTTTCCTGCCTTGCACCCCATGTTGGGTGGGATTGGCTCCAGCAGACCCCCGTGACCCTGTAGTTAGGATATAGAGGGTTGGATAATGGATGGATGGATAGATGCTATTGTACACCTGCATATCGTTACTATGTGTGGTAGAGACAAACCACAATGAAACGCAATTTTTTAGCACCTACTGAGTCAAAGTTTACAATATGATAGAAAGAGAATGAAGATGGTGTTAGTAGCTGTTACTCCAATGCCAATACAATATTGTGATTTGAAACAATTTTATATAAGCATTGAATGAATCTTCTTGGAATCATCTTTGTACCATTATTGAATACCTCGACTGGTGCTATCTGGTGCTGCAGATGTTCTACCAGACGGTTGTGGCGAGTGCTCTCTTCTACGCGGTGGTGTGCTGGGGAGGCAGCATAAAGATGAAGGATGCCTCACGCCTGGACAAACTTGTTAAGAAGGCAGGCTCTATTGTAGGAGTAAAGTTGGACTGTTTAACATCTGTGGCAGAGTGACGGGCATTAAGCAAACTCCTGTCAATCATGGAGAATCCACTGCATCCACTGAACAGTGTCATCTCCAGGCAGAGGAGTAACTTCAGCGACAGACTGCTGTCACCGTCCTGCTTCACTGACAGACTGAGGAGATCGTTCCTCCCCCACACTATGCGACTCTTCAGTTCCACCCGGGGGAGTAAATGATAACATTATTCAAAGTTATTGTCTGCTTTTACATGCATTTTATTACTATTTAATTTAATATTGTTTTTTGTATCAGTATACTGCTGCTGGGTTATGTGAATTTCCCCTTGGGATTAATAAAGTATCTATCTATCTATCTAATACAGAGACTTGCAGTGATGTCTGTTTACCCCAAACTTCTGTACATGTTTTCTGCTGTCCATGAATTCAGTTATTCAACACGTTGCCCAGTTTATTAGTTTGGGACTAAACATCTATTTGTAAAACCACACTACATAAGGCAATACAGAGAAGGAGCATCCATGGTTTTTAACCCAGCATGGAGTAATCCAGTCATATACCTGTACAAGAAGAAGAAATTCCCAGTTCGTGAGAGCAGAGAAATTGAAGGCTATCACAGAAGTAGTATAGGTGACAGATGGGACACTTAAAATTCAGCCAGCATTTTTATCTTAACCCCTTACACAAATATACCTGGGCAACACTAGGTACTTCAGATGGTTACCAAGCAAAATCCATCCATCCAGATCTGTTTCAGTTTGTTTTTGAGTTATATTTTTTCAGTCTATTGCAAAGTATTTCATTACTTATAAGAAATTGTAGCTTGTCAGCAGACTGCTTAACCAACTAATAATCCTTTGGGAAGGTCTTTATCATGTCAAGTACTGTTGAAAATTAAAGATTTATTGCCCAGACCCATCAGTAATATATCTTTATACCATAAATGAACAAGTTATATTGTACATTTTAGACCAAAAACATACCACATGCCAGTATGTTATAGTCAATGCAGCAATTAGATCGTTGAGCTTAAATACGACATGGGATGCAGCAAACTCCCTTCCCCCTCTCCAATTAGTGAGCTGCTGTGTCATTGTCAGATGTTCCCTTTGTCTGATCTTAACACAAATATCTAAACCCCAAAAGGACAAGCTAATACCTGACCGCGCAGCCATCAGGTCTACCCCTTACCAGCTAATGAATGATCTGTACACAAGGTTTAAAAACTAAATAATAAATGGCTTATGTGCAGCTCATTTAGTAGCCACTGCAGGGCAATTAAGTGTTGAACTCAGGACGATAAGGGTCACTCATTGGCCTGTCCATTTACCGACCTCCATCACACTTAGTTCAAGCCTAATTGGCTGGTGGCAACGAGTAAGCCAACAGCTCAGGCTATTTAAAAAATAAGTAACTTACTAATTAGGAAATGAGTCGATAAATCAAACTTTAATTTTAAAAAAAGAATTGTGAGTGACATCTGTTGGTGTAAAGTAAAAAAGGTTACATTTAATTCACTCGAATCATTAAATGTCAGAACTCTGGACTACCAGATCCAGCTTTTGAACTTGGGACCTGACAATTGTGTGAACAGAACCAACTTCGGAGATAACTCAATCTGTTGTAAGTTTGGCTGATATTTTCATTTTTTGTGCCTTTATTAAGTAATGAAGAGCAGCAGAGCCAATAAAAGAAGCATTGACAACACATTAGAGAGGCATAAATGTAGGTGTTGCATTCAACCTCTTGTGACTGCCACGAAGGACAGACAGGCATCTCGGCTGACTTCAGGATAAAATGGAAGGTGCCAGGAGATGTAGAAGCAGAAGCAGGAAGCCAGGTGCACTTTCATTTCCCATACATTAGGGGGCAGTGGACCACTGGAGGCATCCCAGCTTTGACACCTGCAGGCATTCATGGGAACTGGAGTCCAGAAGTGCAGCTCTGTCAGTGTCCTTGGGGACTGCAAGGGGGCGATGTTGGGGAAGGACTACACTCATTCTTAAACAACCCAGAACAACCCCCAAGTCATACCAGGTCACCAGGATCTCTTCTGGGCCCAGTATAAAAGGAGTCCGCTGCCTTACCTTGGGATGTCAGAGGGCAACGAGAAAAGAAAACTATATTGTTTGTATGGTTTTTGGGCTGTATGTCACTGTATGTGTGTGTTTTGGATTAAAAAAGCAATTATTTGAACCAGTGACTGTGTTGGGTATTAATGGACATGGTGTTTGTGGCTCAGTGGCGCCCCTAACTGGTTACAGTTGGCGTAGTAGGCAGGATTTTTTTTTTTTTTTGTTGTCAACTGATCCTGTCTTTACAAAAATCCCACACACTTGACAACAAATTACAAGCCACAAAATGGGCCATTAATTAGCCAAAAAGACCACCAGATAGGAAACTTAGACATCTTACAAACTGGTGATCACCAGAGGAAAGCAACAACATTTATGGTGACAGCTGGCCATTTTGCTGTGAGGCAGACTGGGACCCACATGGACAATAGGGGCCATTCGTCAAGGATACCTGGGGTAAACTCTTCAATGAGGCTTGCCTCAAAACAGGTGTTAGAAAGATATGTCCCATCAAGACCCCACTATCGCTGAAGTTTGATGAAGAAAAACCTGCAGGCCCTAGCCATAAGGACAACAAGGCTGTGACGGGCCAGCTCCTTGAACTGATCACTGAGGGGTCTGAGAAAATCACAGCCATAATGACACCATTTCTATCCTCAAAGATGCCGGAGACATCCGAGACACCCTGACACCCAGAAATACAGGGGTAAGTGACTCCTTTTCTCCTTCTGGGAACAATAAAGGGTGCTGGAATAAGTGTCTGGTCTCCATTGATAAATGAGAAATGGAGCAGACTAGACATTTTTTGGGGCTTCCACACTAATTTTCCCCAGTTATCGCAATATAACTGACCTAGCATACACAGAAGCAGCACATGCCATTTGATTCCTGAACAATGGATGGAAATTCCCAAAGGTTCTCCTGGAAATCAACAACTCTGCACGAAAGTCATGGCAATCTTCAAGAGCTGGAAGCGCTGTTGCAACCAGTACAAAAACTGCTATCTATGCTAAATTAACTCAAAGTGGCCAGAAAAGAGATGCAACAAAGGCACCTTTTGATGCCGTTGAAAGGTATTTTCTATGCCTGGAAACTGGGTTATTACTAGGGAAAGATTCAGCTATACAGGTAAGCAGACCCCGTATAGTATGTTTTAAAGGAACTTAGTGTGAAACAATCACTGACAAAGATGAGGAGAACCAAAACACACTCATTCCAACACTGATGTTGTGTAGTGCTGCTCCAGCAAATGAAAGGGGTTGGGGGGGTCTCAATTAAAACCTTAATATACTTTGCCACATCGACTGGAAAAGGGCCCTTTTTGTTTACTCATGAGAGGTCCCAAACCATCATCAGGTCACAAAAAAAATGTGGGACCATATCTAAAGATATAAGTTTATCCAACAAGGGAAAGGCCTCCAATCCTGATGCCCCATCAAACCCACATTTTTGATGTACTTAACCTGGCATAATGACGTTGATGCGGCGGCAACCAGAGCAAGAGGAATACCTCAAAAGGAAAATCTTAAAACAACTGGAGGGGATGATGTTCCAAGTTTTCCCTCTGCTTTAAAATTAAAACAAAGTCTTGCAGAAATACAGGAGGGATTTGTTTCAAGTGCCAAGGACAGGAACACTATTGGAGGCAATATCCATTGAGGCTGCCTGCCAGAACACAGGGTCTAGAAATGGAGCAGAAAGTGCAATATCGTATAGACCGAAGATGTCTTGGCAGCCGGCCATACTTGCTAACGGTTGTCCTTTGTCTCCTGATAGTGATTGTACACATAGGCAAATCCGCACATCCAACTGTGCTGGCTAGACTTACCCCATCACGGGAATGACCACTGACCTCTGTATGGCTCAGCCCTCTGGTTATGTGAGAGCCACAGAGGACAGACAAACATCCCAAAAGTACTCCTCTCAAGTCATGCTGGGTCACCAGGACCTCTCCCAGGTCCAGTATAAAGGAGCCCCCAACCTTACCTCAGGGAGTCAGAGGGCAACACTCAACTGGAGGCAGAGAGAAGAAAACTTTGTAAGGTTTTGGGCTGTGTTTCACTGTTTGTATGCGTGTTGGTTTATAAAAAAAAAAACATTATTTGAACCCGTGACTGTGTAGGGTATTATTGGGTCTGGTGTTTGGGGCTAAGTGCACCACCAAGTGGTTACGCTGTCTTCGTTATGAATAACCCCCAAAATAGGGAAGGCCAACACCACCAAAACACCTTACCCAACCAAAACTTAAAGGTATTTAATTTAGATTTATTAAGTAAATGACATCCTTGAAGAACACAAAATGGCCAAAATGATGTGGACAGAATGCAGGCCAGAATCTCTACTAACCCACCCAGATAAATTTCACTCCTAGGCACCCTCACTGCCTACTCTGTCAGCTACACCAGGCCAAACAGGCTTTGGCTTCTAAACAATTATACGTGTGTGTGTGTCCCAAAATATCAGAATTCCCTCACAAGGAAGATGATTACCATGGCTTGTAAAACAATAGGCTACAAAAGACTCATTATAAAAGGAGACTTATTAACACAAATAAAAAGCGAAATAGAGGCAATAGGAGTTTGAAGCAAGGCAAACTGAAAACAAACAAGTCCCAATACAGAATCATAAATCGAAATCTTTAAACAGAGGTAAAAAATGAGTAGAAGAGATCAATAAATTCAAACAAATAAAGCAATATTCCCAGAAAAACCACATAGAGATCAAAATAGATAGGTAGGTAGATAGATAGATAGATAGATAGATACTTTATTAATCCCAAGGGGAAATTCACATAATCCAGCAGCAGTATACTGATACAAAAAACAATATTAAATTAGAGAGTAATAAAAATGCATGTAAAAGCAGACAATAACTTTGAGTAATGTTAGCATTCACTCCCTCGAGTGGAATTGAAGAGTTGCATAGTATGGGGGAGGAATGATCTCCTCAGTCTGTCAGTGGAGCAGGATAGTGACAGCAGTCTGTCGCTGAAGCTGCTCCTCTGTCTGGAGATGATCCTGTTCAGTGGATGCAATGGACTCTCCATGATTGACAGGAGTTTTCTCAGCGCTCGTCGCTCTGCCACGGATGTTAAACTGTCCAGCTTCATTTCTACAATAGATCCTGCCTTCCTCATAAATTTGTCCAGGTGTGAGACATAATCTGCCAAATGGCCTCCTCTAGTAGTGCTAGCCAACAGTGTTACTGTTGGCCGAAGGAGAAGAAGAGGGGGAAGGCATGCCTGGAGGCAGGACGAGAAGAGGAAGGTTAAGAGAGTGGAATTGAGGGTAGCAACTTTGAATGTTGTTGTGAGAGTTAGCCGTTATGATGGAGAGAAAGGTTTATATATTGTGCGTGCAAGGGACCAGATGGTAAGGGAGTAAGGCCAGGTGTATCAGAGGTGGGTTCAGACTGTTTTACTATGGTGTGGATGGGAGAAGAAATGATGAGTGATGATAATGAAGCTGGAAATTGAAGATGTGATGATGAATGTTGTTAGTGCATATGCCCTGCAAGTTGGGTGTGCGATGGATGAGAGAGAAGAGTGAGTTGGATAAAGTGGTGGAGAGTGGACCCAAGGGAGAGAGAGTGGTGATTGAAGCAGATTTCAATGGACATGTTGGTGAATGGACCAGAGGGGATGAGGAGGTGTTGGGTAGGTATGGTGTCAAGGAGACAAATGTAGAAGGTCAGGTGGTAGCGGATTTTGCAAAAAGTTTGGACATGGCTGTGGTGAATATGTATTTTAAGAAGAGGAAGGAACACAGGGTGACGTACAAGAAAGGAGGAATATGCACACAGGTAGTTTATATCCTATGGAGGAGGGTCAGTCTGAAGGAGACTGAAGTCTGCAAAGTGGTGGCAGGGGAAAGAGTATTTAGGCAGAATAGCATGGTGGTCTGTAGGATGAAGTTGGAGATCAAGAAGAAGAAGAGGAGGAGAGCTAGGGCAGAGCCAAGGATCAAATGGTGGAAGTTGTCAAATGAAGATTGTAAGGTGGAGTTCAAGGAGGAGGTGAGACAGGCACTGGGTGGTAGTGAAGAGCTACCAGACAGCTAGACATCTACTGCAGAAGTAGTAAGGACAGCAAGAAGGGTGCTTGGCCTGACATCTGGACAGAGGAAGGAGGAAAAGGAAACCTGGTGGTGGAATGGGGAAGTACAGGAGAGTATACAGAGGAAGAGGATGGCAAAGAAGAAATGGGATAGTCAGAGAGATGAAGAAAGTAGACAAGAATACAGGGAGATAAGGCGCAAGGTGAAGAGAGAGATGGTGAAGGCTAAAAAAAAGGTGTATGTTGAGTTGTATGAGAGGTTGGACACTAAGGAAGGAGAAAAAGACCTGTACCGATTGGCTAGACAGAGATTACCGAGCTGGGAAAGATGTGCAGCATGTCAGGGTGATAAAGGATAACGATGGAAACGTACTCCCAAGCAAGGAGAGTGTGTTGAGCAGATGGAAAGAGGACTTTAAGAGGCTGATGAATGAAGAGAATGAGAGAGAATGTTTGATGATGTGGAGATTGTGAACCAGGGAGCTGAACAGATTAGAACAGAGGACGTAAGGACAGCTATGAAGAGGATGAAAATGGGAAGGCTATTGATTCAGATGACATACCTGTGGAAGCATGGAGGTGTTTAGGAGAAATGGCAGTGAAGTGTTTTACTAGATTGTTTAATGCAATTTTGTAAAGTAAGAGGATGCCTGAGGAGTAGAAAAGAAGTGAGACCAGCTGTGTTATATGGTTGGAGATGGTGGCACTGATCAAAAAACTTGAGACAGAGCTGGAAGTGGAAGAGATAAAAATGTTAAGAACGAGTACATTAGAGGGTCAGCTCAGGTTGAACAGATTGGAGACAAAGCCAGTGAGGTGTGATTTTTGCATTGGTTGGACATGTACAGAGGTCCAGAGGTGTGTGATTGCACCATCCATCACTATTTGAGTGATGGTGAGCTCAATGGGTGACCCAGGAGGACTCCACTATTGAAAGAAAAACATAAAAAAGCAGACTAGAATTTGGTAAAATTCATATTTACAAGCCACAATGCTTCTGGGAGAATGTCCTTTGGACAGATGAGACAAAACTGGAGCTTTTTGGCAAGTCGCAACAGCTCTGTGTCCAAAGATGAAAAATGAAGCTTTCAAAGAAGAGAACACCATACGTTCTGTGAAACATGGACTAAGCTTGGTTATGTTTTGGGGCTGCTTGAGTCTGTGCCGGGAACAGAAATCTCACAACTATCAAGACATTCAGAAGTGACACATACTGCCCGGTGTCAGAAAGTTCTGTCTCAGTCGCAGGTCATAGATCCTCCATACAGAATAATAACCCAGAACACACAGCTTAAAGCAGCCAGGAACGGCTTAGAACAAAACATTGGACTATTCTGAAGTGGCCTCCTATAAGATTTTTATTTGAATCCCATCAAACATCTATTGAAAGAACTGAAACATTCTGTCTGGAGAAGCCCCCCTTCACACCTGACACTGCTGGAGCAGTTTGCTCAGGACGAGTGGCCCAAACAACCTGTGGACAGGTGCAGAAGTCTCATTGAGAGCTCCAGGACTCACTTGTTTGCAGCCATTGCCTCTAAAGGTTGCATTTGTGCCCATGCCATCTTCATTTGTGTTATTATTTGAAATATTCTGGTAAATCAAAACTCTAAAGCAAATTTTTGATTTTTGTTGAATACAGAATAGACAATAGTGGGTGCCAATGACTTTTGTCAATCTTAAGCCATCCCAGAGACAGTTGTGGGTTCTTCTTTTATTCATGGAGGGGTACCAACAAATTTGCTCACGTCTGTTTGTCCAAGAAAATGTGTAAAAAAAATGAAGCTAATATCAATAATGAATTCTTCAGTCCACGAAAGTTAAATAACCAGAAGAAACCCACATCTAAAATTATTGACGAAATATAATCACCATTCTGGTGGCACTTGCTGGTCTCAGTTTTTTAATACTGAAATTGTTTGCTTGTGTAACATTTTTAGTAATTCTACAGTATATTCTACTCTGTTCACAAGTCAGCTTTTTAACTTAAAAGTACTTGGTAGCCAGTGGAGTGGGTGTGTGTGGAATAGTGTTAAGTAAACCAAAAGAGAAAATCAAACTTTAGGGAGAAAAATAGACCATTTGTCATGGCTGGTAAAATGACTTGCACAGTGCTGACAGCTCAGTGAAACAGAACAAGAGAGCCCAGGCAATTTGAGAAAGTTAGGCAGAAGCTTTGTAATCACGGCTTGATAGGCATGGCAGGCTTTAAAAAGTCAGAAGCCCAGAAGCAGTTTGGGGTGGGGTGGCATTCAGTCGAGAGTTGTTCTTTTTTTTTTTTTTTGTGGTCTCACTGTTGAGGTGCTGAGTCTCCCCTTTTATGATTCATGGCAGGGCCTAACTGAAGTCGATGATAAAGTACCAATGTGAATAAAAACTTTGATCACACGCCGAGTATCACTATGAATGACAGCGTTAGTGATGCTGCCTCCCAGTCCCCAGAATCATGGTGTGACCCCCTGTTCTCTATGAAGCTTGCATCTTCGCCCTGTTTGACTTTTCTCTGTGTTCTCCATCCCATAGATCTCCATATTAACTGACTGCTTTTAGCAGCATTGGCTCCTGCCAGGCTTCTGCTGATGCTGAGGGGCTCCGGTTTCCTGAAGTTCTGAACTAGAAAACATGCATTCAGGAAATGCACTGCAAATATGGACTAATCTGATGCTGCCTCCCCCTTAGGTTAAGGTATGGCCAAAGGTGGGGGGGGTCTCCCATCCAACTTCCATTACTGACATAAGAATGAACCAAGCTCAACATCACGTATAAGGGGCCTGTGTAATAAGTAACATGGGTTGGCAGGCATCCTGACCAGGATAGATGGTTCCTTAAATGTCCTGGAGGCGCTTTTAGTGGAAAGGGCATCTCGACTAGGTAAGGTACAACTAACCCACCTGGTTAAGATGCATGTCCACCCACTCATTCCACTAAAATGGCTGTTATAAAGGATGGACAAAGGGAGACTACTTCGCCTGGCCATGTGCTCCCCCAGTACACTGGGTGGCGACATCCCTCTGGCATGCATCCCATTTGGACACCTGCAGGGCTGCATGGGAGTTATAGTTTTGGTGGGCAACCCTGTTGGGGTCCTCGGGTGCTGCTAGGGGGAGCTGCTGGAGGCAGACTCTCCTGTCATGGGGACCCAGAAGTGACTTCTGGATGCCATGCAACGGTGCCAGAAGTACTCCCAGGCCTGGTATCAAAGAAGCTGCTCCTCTTCACCCAAGGAGTGAGAGTTGGAAAAGTAGTCAGACATAGGAGTGGAGTGGGGGAATGCATTAAGGTATTTGTGGCAATGAATCTCTTTATTGGCATCAGAGATTGTGTCTGTCCTGCTGTGTCTTGGGTTTGGAGTTCTGCAGTACCTCCTAGTGGCTCACACCTGATAATGACTTTGGCCAATCAGACGGCCCTTTTTGTATCAGCCATCTTTGTTTTTTGTTTCTTTTTATTAAAACATAAGCCAGTGTCAAAACTGTTGAGCACTTTGCACCCTGAATACAAAATGTCTTGTTCAAAACGTCACTGCTCAGAGTTGAACAGAGGAACGTAACATTTATTTAATTGTTTGTAAATGTTTGGCCTGTTGCTATCCTGAGTCAATGGCAAAGTAAATGGCGCATTTCTGTTAGAAAAAGCCTGAATGATGTTTCTGTAAACGAAAGTAAAGCATTTGGAAAGTCTCAATTAATGTTAAGATAAATATTTACTTCATGATCTTCTATTTCCTGACAGAGCAAAAGCATAAGAAAGAGGAGCAGGCCTCAAACCCCTGGATTAGGCCTCATTTTAGGCAGCTTAGCCCCAACTCAAAAGGCAGGTTTAACCTAACCCTAACCCTAATCCTAACCCAGAAAAGGGGCAGAGGCTGTTCAAAACTGATCAGAAAGTCTCAAAAAATGGAGAAGATGAACACTGTTAAATCCTCAATCCAAAACCTAAACAAATGGCTTATTAAACAAAATGTACAGCAAAAAATAGCACACATTAACATGTTGTTTTATGTATAATTTTGCTAATTTCGTGTTATTTATATCCCTAAGGATTCTGGTTTTGTAGTTTAATTTTTATTTTGATGCAAATTGACAAAGTTTATTTTGGCTCAGGTCTTGTTTTATTTACTTTTCACATTTCTGTGTGGAGGCGTCATGTTCATGGGTCAATGACAAATACTCATTTTAGAAAGGTATTTTTAAAAAGTCTTTTCAAAGTCAATGCTATGCATATTTTTGAAATTGGAACAATGTGTTTAACCAAGTATCCTTTTTAAATAACATTTCAAAGTGTTAAAATACATTTTTAAATGTCAGGTGGCGCAACTAAATATTTGCATATACTGCATATATGAGCTCACTGGCCACTTTATTAGATACACCTTGCTAGCACCAGGTTTGACCCCCTTTTGCCTTCAGAACTGCCATAATTCTTCATGGCATAGATTCAACAAGGTGCTAGAAACATTCCTTAGGAATTTTGGCCAATTTTGTATCACACAGTTGCTGCAGATTTGTCAGTACAGTACAGGAAAGGCTCTGAAGCGTTTGCCGTGAGAGCAGTTCAATAGACAGCATGGCTGAGGCAGCATGTGCTTGATGCTGTATACTGATAATTCTCTTTAGATCATGACATGTTTAAGAAACCAATTTGAGATGATTTGAGCTTTGCAACATGGTGCTTTATCCTGCTGGAAGTAGCCATCAGAAGATGGGTACACTGCTGACATAAAGGTATGGATATGGTAAGCTGTGACATTTAAACAATGCTCAGCTGGTACTAAGGGGCTCAAAATGTGCCATACAATATCCCCCACATCATTACACCACCACTACCATGCCAGAATTGTTGATACAAGGCAGGATTGATCCATGCTTTCATGTTATTGATTCTAAATTCTGACCCTACCATCCAAATGTCACAGTATAAATTGAGACTCATCAGACCAGGCAACATTTTTCCAATCTTATGTTGCCCAGTTTTGGTGAGCCCGTTTGAATTGTAGCCTCAGTTGCCTGTTCTTAGCTGACATGAGTGGCACCCGGTGTGGTCTCCTGCTGCTGTAGCCCATCTACTTCAAGGTTCAATGTGTTGTACGTTCAGAGATGCCCTTCATTTGTAATGATGGGTTATTTGAGTTACTGTTGACTTTCTATCAGCTCGCACCATTCTGGCTATTCTCCACTGACCTCTGGCATCAACAAGGCAATTTCACCTAGAGAACTGCCACTCATTAGATATTTCCCTTTTTCAGACCATTCTCTGTAAATCCTAGAGTTGGTTAAGTGTGAAAATCCCAGTAGACCAGGAGTTTCTGAAATACTCAGGCCAGTCTGTCTGGCACCAAGAACCATGCCATGTTCAAAGTCACTTAATTCACCTTTCTTCCCCTTTCTGATGCTCTGTTTGAACTTCAGCAGGTAATCTTAACAATGTCTACATGCGTAAATGCATTGAGTTGCTGCCATGTGATTGGCTGATTAGATATTTGAGTTAACTAGCAGTTGAACAGGTTTACCTAATAAAGTGGCCAGCAAGTATATGTATTCTCATACTTTATATTTAATAATATATTTTCCTACTGTTTATTCTAAGCAAAGATTTTGCCAGGATTCCCTAGAGTGTCTACAGACATTATTATTTTGTGGCTATGTTTTATATTTACAGGCTCCTGTAAATAATGGAGAGTCCACTGTATCCACTGAACAGGATCATCTCCAGACAGAGGAGCAGCTTCAGCGACAGACTGTCCTGCTCCACTGACAGACTGAGGAGATTGTTCTTCCCCAAAACTGTGCAACTTTTCAATTCCACACAGAGGGGTAAACGTTAACATTATCCTAACTTATTGTTTGTTTTTACCTGCATTTTTATCACTCTTCAATTTAATATTGTTTATTTTTATCAGTATGCTGCTGCTGTGGATGTGGATTTCCCCTTGGGATTAATAAAGTATCTATCTATCTATCTATCTATCTATCTATCTATCTATCTATCTATCTATCTATCTATCTATCTATCTATCTATCTATCTATCTAATAAGATTATTAAATTCTAGATGGCAGGTATTTAGTATCTGACTAGATGATGCTTAAGAGGGCTACATCATCCCACAACATCTGGCCCTGTGCTGCCCCCTGTTGGCTCAGTTGGCCTTTTGCCGATATTGCTGGCCTCTCTGTCTCATTCTAAACTGTCACCATGTTGTTCATTGCCCCTGTTGAGAGTGTGGCCCCCTGGTGTACCTTTCTTTCTTTGCAGGCATTTAGATTTTTACCGTTATCTTTTTTACAAGCTGTCCACCTGCGGCTCTGCCTGCATAGTAGTGAATCAGGACGAACTGTAAAAATTAATAAACAAACAGGTATCGCTAGCAAAGCTCCAAAATGTGGCCAGAGGTAGTCTGATATGAACGGAGGCTGGCGCGTGAGTGAGGAGGGCCCCACCTGGCTCACCACTACTGACGCCATGCTTCCCCATCATCTCGGCCTGCAGCCTCTGTCTCAGATTAGCGCAAATAAATTGCTCCTGCAAGCAAACTATGACACTTCGTGCAATGACAGAAGTTGTGAAATCAACTGGAAAGAAACCCGATCTAAATCAGTTAAGTAGTTCTCTCGTGAAAAGCGGATAGACATACAGATAGATGGACATTGGATTTTATATATATATATATATATATATATATATATATAAATAGAGAGAGAGAGAGAGAGAGGTATAGTGCTTTCATATCTATCTGTCCCCTTTTCAAATGAGCCCCCTTCCCCTCCTGTTTCCTTTTCTGCACACTCCAACCCTTCCTGCATTTTTGGATGACTGACAGAAGCGTATCAACATCGGTCTGACTATCTATCCATCCATCCATTATCCAACCCGGAGGTCTGCTGGAGCCAATCCCAGGCAACACAGGGCACAAGGCAGGAAACGAACCCTGGGCAGGGCGCACCACAGGGGACACACACACACACCAAGCACACACTAGGGATAATTTAGGATCACCAATGCACCTAACTTGCATGTCTTTGGACTGTGGGAGGAAACTGAAGCATTGTTGGTCCAAATCTTGCCTGGGAGTCCCGGAGGATTGAAGCCCATCGTTTTCTTATAGGAAAGCCGCCTGGAGCGATGCAAGCAGCAGAGTGCTGACTGGCAGTCGGGCTCTTCTTTGCTCTTTTTGTTTACAGCCTACTGAGGGGCCGCTTGTGTTGACGCTGGGGGACCATGAAGTCATAGGTTGCTTTCTCTGGCTTGTGATGAGTCAGCCTCATCCAGAACTCTAGCAGGCGAATTTCACAGCCCAGTGGGAAAATGTTTAAGTGCACTTCAAATAAACAAAGCGAAATTAAAAAGAAAACCTTTACAGGTGAGTTGTGAGGGGATCACATACGGCTTCTGCTAGGTCGTCTCGGTTTTCATCACTCACAGCACGTCTCTTCAGACGTTTTCTTCTTGTCACCCCCCTGTGATTCTAAAGTCAATAAGCTCCATTTTAAGTCTTGTGTTAGAAGTTTTCCTTTCCGGATTTTATTTCTTTGCCTGGTTTGCCTTAGTTTTATTTTGTTGTTGTTAATCTCTTGACTTTTTTTATTTTGATAGGCTAAAGTGAATTGTATTTGGATTTTTTGCTTTTTCTGATGGTGGCCTCCTCCTTTTCTTTTCTTTTTCTTTTTTCACTTGTTAGCCTCCGGTTGTGATTTTTTTTTCCTTCTACCACAGGATTGACTTCAAGATGATGGCTGTTCCATTTGTCGTTTATTCCCTTTTGCTTGTACTGTTGTGAGATTTTTCATGATTATTTTTTCCTTTCACACTGGCACACTGGTCAGGACTTGTGTCTCACCGCTCCAGGAGATTTTGCCTGAATCCTGGCATATCACAATCATGTGTGGCGTTTGGTCGTTCTTCCTGTGTCCATGTGACTTGTTACTTTGTGTCCTCTGTCAACTGCAGATAAGCAGTTTATGTTAAACAGCAACCTGACATGGCTCAGAGTCTGAGATTGTGCTGTCTTGATGGCAGACCTAGAGACCTTGGAATAGGCCAGTTTAGTATGTGACTTGTATTCATTTCTTCACTTTAATTTCAATTTGTTTTCCCCTCTCTAATTAATATTTGGAAGTGGATTCCTTCTTTCTATTAAATGTTATATGTAGTGACATCTGTGATGATTCCATCCATTATCCAACCCGCTATATCCTAACTACAGGGTCACGGGGGTCTGCTGGAGACAATCCCAGCCAACACACAGGGCACAAGGCAGGAAACAAACCCCGGGCAGGGTGCCAGCCCACCACAGGGCACACCAATACACCAAGCACACACTAGGGACAATTTAGGATCGCCAATGCACCTAACCTGCATGTCTTTGAACTGTGGGAGGAAACCCACGCAGACACGGGGAGAACATGCAAACTTCACACAGGGAGGACCCGGGAAGCAAACCCAGGTATTCTTACTGCGAGGCAGCAGCGCTGCCCACTGCGCCACCGTGCCGCCCATCTGTGATGATTAACATCTCAGAAATAAAAACGATTTCCTACAGTGTAATACTAATAACTGTTTCAATGTACAGAGCATCTTATAAATAGTTAGTGGGCACACTTACCTTTTCTTGCAGAGCTGGGGGCATGTTTCAAGCAGATTGGCACTTCAGTAGCACTCTATCACTAAGGGTGCATTTTTGCTCGAGGCCTACTGTAAGTGCATGCCACCAGAAACAAGTCCAGTAAAGTGTTACTGCGCTTACAGTTCATGGTGAACATCACCATTTTGGATTGACATCATAATCTGAAGTCTCACAAACTCAGTCTTGATTGACCAGGCCCAAATTTGTGAGGAGTAATTTGGAGTTTGGTGGTAAATTTTCTTCACGTTTTCCAAATTCTTGGTCAGAAATTCCAAGATTTAGTCGAATGCCGCATAATACAGTGAGTTCTATTAGGAAGTAGAAAGTATAGCGTAGGTAGCATTGCTATGTGTCTAATGATTGGAAGACCTTTGAAGCATCCACCGGGATTGGATGGTGAAAACCCAGAAGGCATATGAAAAAAAATAAAACGCTCTCACGGATGTTAGGGTTCATTGTTTGGCTGATTCTGACTGTAGAACATGTAGTGTGCAGTAAGGATAATGAGAGGCATTGCTCTCTGATTGATACTAGAAACGGTCCAGAGAAGAGCGACTAGGCTGATTCCACGTCTACAGGGCTTGAATTATGAGGAAAGATTAAAAAAGCTGAGCCTTTACAGTTTAAACAAAAGAAGATTAAGAGGTGACATGACTGAAATGTTTAAAATTATGAAGGGAATTAGTACAGTGGATCGAGACTTGTATTTAAAAATGAGTTCATCAAGAACACGGGGACACAGTTGGAAACTTGTTAAGGGAACTTTTCGCACAAACATTAGGAAGTTTTTCTTTACACAAAGAACGACAGATACTTGGAATAAGCTACCAAGCAGTGTGGTAGACAGTAAGACGTTAGGGACTTTTAAAACTCAACTTGTTGTTTTTTTGGAAGAAATAAGTGGATAGGACTGGCAAGCTTTGTTGGGCTAACTGGCCTGTTCTCGTCTAGAGTGTACTAATGATACAGCGGTGTGGAGGCAGTTGCTGGGGAGGTAATTAAAATTATTCATGACGAAATGAAATGCAGTCTAACATGTTTTGATGCATATACACATGGTGCATTGAATTTTGGCACAGCTTTATTGTGTCATAATTCAAAATATATCAACCAAGGGATCGATTGCTTTTCACTACAGCATGCAGCTTTCATATCATTTTAAAATGCAATACAAAGGAATATAGCGTATTAATTCATGGCCATATATCGTGTCTCATAACTAAGAGCAAAGCAAGTTTATTGCATTTTGCTTAGCAGCTTCTCCGAGTGTAAAGCATTTCAATTCAAGACGATGCGTTCATCATGCCAAAACAGAATATAATGACCAATCAGCTTCAAGAGGTGGGGCAAGGGACTTCAGAAGTTATGGTATGGCTCAAGAGTGGCTTTCCCCTTCCACTTACCAAGATTGATATATAGGATTTGGCAGGAAATGCTTAAAGCTCAGGCTAACAGCTATCTGACCGTGTTGGTGTGACTGCTGATGTGCTTTAGAACCTGGGAGGCGACCTCTGCTGAACTACTGTAGTTATTGTGCAAGCAGGCGACTAACATTTAGTAAGTCCGCATACAGCATGCAGGGCTGGACGTCTGCTTGGGCACGTGGGCATCATTTCAAAACATCCGACTTAATAAGGTAAAGCATTGAGCTTAATTAGCATTTCTGAACATTACGTTATCCTTTGACCCCATGATGATGCTAACATGACAGTGTGACTTTATATCAGGAGTCCTCCAACCACCCCAATGACCCTAATGAGTCACTATACCTTCATGTATATTAGGGAATCCAAAAGGCTTTCAGAGTACCTCTAGACTCCCTAATGCTTGACATATGTCATTGTGCCTACCTGTTGTCACAAAATCAAAGAAGCCACAGAAAGGTTTAGGTCAGCCACCCGTATAATATTCCCTGGCTGCAGAAATGGTTTAAAGGTTTGGACTGATGTGTACAGATTGGAGTCCAGACCAGAACTGAGGGGATTGAGGAAAGGTCAGCATAGGAAGTGACATCAAAGGGGCAGGAACCGGAAGGGTCTTCATTTATAGGCTCGCACCTGGAAGTGATATCAAAGGGGCCGGAACCAGGAATGACGTCAGCAGGGTCAGGTGGAGTTTCCTGTGAACGGTCTATGAAAAAACGAGAGAAAGAGTCAGTGCACTTCTCTACCTCCTGGTCTGACACAGAATTGCTCTCATGCAAGCCCTTCAGCTGCCTCCCATGCACACGCGTGTGACACTGTAAACCACTGTCATTTGTTTGGGTCATCCCAGTGAACCACGGTGCCGTTCTGATTGGCTAACTATCTCTAGCAGCCTCAGAGATTTTAATTAGGGTACCTGAGAGCAGTCACTATATCATCAGGCCATTCCCTAGGCCTTGTGCCTTCTTGTGTCAGCAACCCTCAAAGATTCTAGTGTGCCTCTGTACTTTCCTGAATATTGGTGCACCCCTGGGTTCCCCCAGCATCATAGTTGCTTTCTTGATGTCAGGGTACACCTGGGCACCTCAGTGAGTCCTTGTGCCTTTCTTGTTTTTCCACTCCAGCTCCCATGAAAGGAAAAGACATCTTCAGTCATCCGAGAGCTGCAATTGCTGTCTTTGCTCTCTTTTGGGTGCCGGTGTCTGCGGCTGTGGTGTTTCTTCAACAGGCTGACATTTAAAGCTTGCTAGCACATTAGCTCGCCTGTCTCTTGGCAGCATCCTCGTGTGTCACAGGGGGTGACTGGTTAAACAGTTTCCACGCTCTAATGAGGGGCTAAGTGCAGCGAAAAGAGGAGACGGCCAGGCTTCTGCCTTATGTGCTTAATTACTCTGCAATCCGATTGGAGAGCAGCGATTGAACTCTGCTGGGATAAGAAGAGGGATCCATGCAAATGGAAATTGTGGCAAATAAGCAAAAAAAAAAGAAAAGTTCAGGTTGCTCTATTTAGTCTTAGCTTTGGCTTAATGAAGCCCACAACTCTGTGAAGTGCATTGCTCAGTCTTAAATTTCAGCGACTCGGTTTGCTGCTTCTGACTGCCACAGATCCTGAAGATATTTTGTCTTCTTACTAAGCTCTAAGTCTTCAGTTCATAAAAATCTTACTATTTTACCTCCGTCGAGCTCCTCTTAATAAGGATCACATTAAGCTGGGCCAGCTAGGCCAACCAACTAATCGGACAGCAGCTTCTTCCGGCCCCTCCTGGAGTACTCCAGACAGTAGGTGTTCGAACTCCATGTCCAGACCACCTCAATTTGCTTTGGCATTACTTCGACTTCCTTAACCCGGTACAGAAAGTCAGCTTAGCAATCCAGCATAGGAGCTTCATTTTGGCAGCTTCTACTTGGCATCTCATTCTATAAACCGAGTGACAGCTTTTATAAATATACTCACATGGGTCGGCACAACCCACTATAGCCCCTCACCTTATGGCTCTGTGTTAAGTGTGCAAGTGTTGGGTTTGTGGTGACACAGAATTTCTAAAGTACATTTAACACGTGTCACGCATGCACATCAGAGGGTCACCTTCCAGGTTCATCAGAGGTCAGCACTACCACTCCATGACATGAAAGGGCATTGTCACTGACAACTCCGAGAAAACACTCAACTGACTCCTCTGCCCCTTATAGTCCAGGGACGAGAAATCACTCAACTGACTCCGCCCCTTATGGTCCAGGGACGAGAAAACACTCCGTTGACTCCACCCCTTACAGTCCAGGGACGAGAAAACAGTCAACTGACTCCACCCCTTACAGTCCAAGTGCTCCACCCCTTACGAGGACGAGAAAACACTCAGTTGACTCCACCCCTTACGGTCCAGGGACGAGAACACACTCAGTTGACTCCACCCCTTATGGTCCAGGGGTGACAGGTTTGGACAATTGAGCAAGTGATATTTTTTAACTCTGGTTTTATTATTTATTTCTTTAAATTTTGTCTTTCTTTTGAAACCTTTATATGACATTGTTAACTGTTTAATGGTGTCGTTGTACAGTTGGTTTGGCTTCTGCTCACGCACTGATAAAAGAACATGGGACAAAATTAGTGTTGTTTCAAAATATCGAGCAGGACAGATGGGACTAAGTGGACACTGACAGAGCTCAGATTGCACAGTACTCTTTTATTTTTGTGGTTTTTTGTTTTCTATTTGTGTATAAAGTTTGTCCTTGAGCTATATGTTTTGCTTTACTGGCTTTTATTTTTTATTTTAAGGAATTTCCACTTTCTTTCTTTCCAGTATATACTGTGAAACAGTCTTTTCAGTTGTTATATCAGAATTCATGAGAGGCTCGTACATCAAAATGAAATTATATTCTAATTTTATCGTAGTTGAAATATATTTATTTGTGTAGTGTACATGCAAGTTTGGGGAGCCATTGGGAAATCTTCCCGCACTAAAGCTAGAACTGAGACTACTGCCCCTCTGGTATGTGGAAGTGTTAATGTTCTGATTGGCGATTATCTATTTACAGTAATTTAAATTACAACGCACGCTGCCATGTCATAAAGGTGGGCATTAATGATGTGCTTTGGGACTGAGATCCCATCAAAGTTGCATTTATTGGACCTCTTCCTGCTCATGCAGGCAAGAATTAGCGGTCAGTACTGAGAAATATGGAATGACAAATTGCCTATAATATGCAATAAAACTCAAGTAAATAAATTATTACTTTGAATCTGAACAAAATCCATTACAAATTAAAGTCTTTCTTGAGTATTAAAATGTAATCATGTTATTATTTTACAAGGGCGGCACGGTGGTGCAGTGAGTAGCGCTGCTGCCTCGCAGTTAGGAGACCTGCATTCGCCTCCCAGGTCCTCCCTGCGTGGAGTTTGCATGTTCTCCCCGTGTCTGTGTGGGTTTCCTCCCTCAGTCCAAAGACATGCAGGTTAGGTGGATTGGCGATTGTAAATTGGCCCCAGTGTGTGGTGTGTGTGTGTGTGCCCTGCGGTGCGCTGGTGCCCTGCCCAAGGTTTGTTTCCTGCCTTGTGCCCTGTGTTGGCTGGGATTGGCTCCAGCAGACCCTCGTGACCCTGTAGTTAGGATATAGCGGCATGGATGATGGATGGATGGATAATTTATAATGCTGTTTATTTTATATGCACCAGATATTCAAAGCGTATTAAAAAAAAGAAAAGGTTGAAGAGCAGAGGACAACCAACTCTGACCAGTAAAGTGCAGGAATAAACATGGGGAAGTCCGACATTTGGAGCAGGCATTCATTTGCTTTACATCTGGGGTGTCCTGGAGGGCCGCAGTGGCTGCAGGTTTTCATTCTAACCATCTTCTTCATTAGTGACCAGTGTTTCCTGCTAATTAACTTCTGTTGCCTTAGTTTTAATTAACTTGACTGAGGCCCCTTAGTCGTTTCTTTATCCTTAATTAGCAGCCAAACAAAAATGAGACCCAAACGAGCCACCACATGACCAGCTCACCTGTGTCCATCACTCAATACAGTATGTGGAAATAAAGAAAGGTGAAGGTCTCAGTAAGGTTGATCTGCTCAGGTCAACGAAACATTTTGACGGAGTTCTTAGAAAAAAACAGAAAATCAACACTTCGGGAAATGTCTGCTGTAGAAGAATGAGAGCAGCAACAAGTCATGGAATTAAATAACGGGCTTAATTAACAGCAAGAATCGGCTTCTCTTTAAGAAACTGGTTGGAGTTTGAAGCCCCAATTTAGCTGGTCATCTGTTGGCTTGTTTCACGTTTCATTTCTATTTGGCTGCCATTTAATGAAGAAAAGAATCAATTCAGAGGACTGAATCCTTAAAAACAGGGCTATTAAAGTGAAGGGAAAAGAAATTCATTAGCAGTGAAAACTGAACACTGATTAGGAAAGGGTTAGAATGAAAACCTGCAGCCACTGCGGCCCTCCAGGACTGGAGTTCGACACCCCTGCTCTACATGGTGGTCCACATCTAATTATGCAGATCCAGATCGTCTGGATGACTTTGATTTATGTGGAGACGATTCCAGGTCGGTGCGAAGATGATTCTTCATGTCGTCAGTTTGCAAACTTCTCGATGGTCCGGGATTTTTTAGGTGATTTTCTATGTAATAAACTGAATAAGTTATAGCGTAATGAAAACTGCATAATTAGATCTGGACCACCCTGTAGTTTCAGAAGAGCTCTGTCTGATGCTTCTTGGACAAACCGAATGGTGTTTCAGAGAGAAGTAAGATGTGCTTCCTGCTAGCTTTAAGCAAAGAAAGAACATTGTTGTCTGGAACTTGTGTGTGAAGACTTTCCTTCTTATGAATTTGCAACTGCTGAAAACTTAATTTAATACTTAATTGATATGTCTGTGCAATATGGCAGATTTGATATTCACATATGAATAACTAGCATAGCAAAATGGGCACAGTTGTACTATGGTAAGCCCATCTGTTTGAATTACGATGTGCATTTTGGAGCCTCTATTTACAGGATATGCTGGCCCGTGTGATCCTCTTCCTTTGTGCTTCCTGTTGCTTGTTGTTTGTTCTTCTGATATTGCAGACATGTCTTCTAACTAGGCAACATTACACCTGGCCACGGATGTCAGACGTTTTCTTTACATGTATAAACTAGCCGTGCTACCCATCTATGATGGGCTGAAATCTAAGTAATCCATGCAGACCTCAGCATTGACGTAGTGCACCTGTTGGAATGTATTTTGTAATGCATGTAGTAATAAAAATCATTGCATTTGTCATCCCAACTAATGGGGCATCATAAACATTTGTATTAGTTAAATGCATTACTACAAATATTCGTGATGCACCATCTGTTGGAATGGCATTCATAAAAGCAGTCTTAATATTTGATGTGCCATCTGTTGGAATGACAAATGCAATACATTTTATTACAAATGCTTGTGACATGCCATCTGTTGGAAGACGCAGCAGGCAGATAGACTTACAGACACTTATCCCTTTGTTAAATTATAATTATTAATTATTATACTAATGTATAACCAGGCATTTTTTTTTCTTGTTTAATTCTTAACAACTCCAAAATATAAATATGACCATATAAGAACACTGTGATGCCTTTAATTTGCTTTCTTTTGCTATCAGATATTTCTGGGTTTTGACTATGGTTCACGTTATTAGACTTCTCAGATTTTTGTTTTCCATTTCCTTGCTCTTTTCTTTGAGAGCTTTTTGTATTCTTCAAATATTTAGGCTTTAATTTAGCACTGTTTTGTTTTAATTTTATGTTTTTTGAATTTTGATTTTTTTTATATCTTTAAAGTTTTGTACCTTGGAGTATGTGAATTTCCCCTTTGGATAAATAAAGTATCTATCTATCTATCTATCTATCTATCTATCTATCTATCTATCTATCTATCTATCTATCTATCTATCTATCTGTTATAGTGCCTTTCTCTATCTATCTACAGTGGTGTGAAAAACTATTTGCCCCCTTCCTGATTTCTTATTCTTTTGCATGTTTGTCACACAAAATGTTTCTGATCATCAAACACATTTAACCATTAGTCAAATATAACACAAGTAAACACAAAATGCAGTTTTTAAATGATGGTTTTTATTATTTAGGAGAAAAAATCCAAACCTACATGGCCCTGTGTGAAAAAGTAATTGCCCCTGAACCTAATAACTGGTTGGGCCACCCTTAGCAGCAATAACTGCAATCAAGCGTTTGATAACTTGCAATGAGTCTTTTACAGCACTCTGGAGGAATTTTGGCCCACTCATCTTTGCAGAATTGTTGTAATTCAGCTTTATTTGAGGGTTTTCTAGCATGAACCGCCTTTTTAAGGTCATGCCATAGCATCTCAATTGGATTCAGGTCAGGACTTTGACTAGGCCACTCCAAAGTCTTCATTTTGTTTTTCTTCAGCCATTCAGAGGTGGATTTGCTGGTGTGTTTTGGGTCATTGTCCTGTTGCAGCACCCAAGATCGCTTCAGCTTGAGTTGACGAACAGATGGCCGGACATTCTCCTTCAGGATTTTTGGTAGACAGTAGAATTCATGGTTCCATCTATCACAGCAAGCCTTCCAGGTCCTGAAGCAGCAAAACAACCCCAGACCATCACACTACCACCACCATATTTTACTGTTGGTATGATGTTCTTTTTCTGAAATGCTGTGTTCCTTTTACGCCAGATGTAACGGGACATTTGCCTTCCAAAAGTTCAACTTTTGTCTCATCAGTCCACAAGGTATTTTCCCAAAAGTCTTGGCAATCATTGAGATGTTTCTTAGCAAAATTGAGACGAGCCCTAATGTTCTTTTTGCTTAACAGTGGTTTGCGTCTTGGAAATCTGCCATGCAGGCCGTTTTTGCCCAGTCTCTTTCTTATGGTGGAGTCGTGAACACTGACCTTAATTGAGGCAAGTGAGGCCTGCAGTTCTTTAGACGTTGTCCTGGGGTCTTTGTGACCTCTCGGATGAGTCGCCTCTGCGCTCTTGGGGTAATTTTGGTCGGCCGCCACTCCTGGGAAGGTTCACCACTGTTCCATGTTTTTGCCATTTGTGGATAATGGCTCTCACTGTGGTTCGCTGGAGTCCCAAAGCTTTAGAAATGGCTTTATAACCTTTACCAGACTGATAGATCTCAATTACTTCTGTTCTCATTTGTTCCTGAATTTCTTTGGATCTTGGCATGATGTCTAGCTTTTGAGGTGCTTTTGGTCTACTTCTCTGTGTCAGGCAGCTCCTATTTAAGTGATTTCTTGATTGAAACAGGTGTGGCAGTAATCAGGCCTGGGGGGTGGCTATGAAATTGAACTCAGGTGTGATACACCACAGTTAGGTTATTTTTAACAAGGGGCAATTACTTTTTCACACAGGGCCATGTAGGTTTGGATTTTTTCTCCTAAATAATAAAACCATCATTTAAAAACTGCATTTTGTGTTTACTTGTGTTATATTTGACTAATGGTTAAATGTGTTTGATGATCAGAAACATTTTGTGTGACAAACATGCAAAAGAATAAGAAATCAGGAAGGGGGCAAATAGTTTTTCACACCACTGTATCTATCTATCTATCTATCTATCTATCTATCTATCTATCTATCTATCTATCTATCTATCTATCTATCTATCTATCTTTTAAAGTATTAAAAGGTTTCTGTTGGCCGTGTCGTTTCGATGGTTCTCGTCATCATTTTTTGGAGTCAATTGTAACAAAATATCACACAAGATGTCTACTATGAAATGTGCTATAAACTGAAAACTAGAAGAAGACAGACAATGTGTAGTATGCCAGGCGTATTACAATAGAAAAGGTGACTGACTGTAATTCTGTGGAAGTGCTGGGCTTACCCAAAAATGGGTAAGTGATTAGTTGTGCAAATTATAGGTGGGACAGAGAAACTAAAGTAAACCGAGCCAGAAGTCAAAAGGCCAAAGGAACTTTCACTAAAACGCACACAGGAGTCTTTTATGAAGTATCCACAATCTCTGACGTTGTATTACCCAGAGTGCTCCGCTTATAAAGTGTCATTTTAGTGACGTCGTAAATTCCGAATTTTAGAAACCGCATCCCTAATGAAAAACTGTCATGTTACAAAATGGCAGTGCTTACTGTTAGTCTTCAATAAGCACACCAGTTTGAATGTGAATACTTTACTTTCAAAAATGTAAAAAAAAATAATAAAACATAAAGTGAAAAAGAACTGCAATACAAACACCAAACAAACTAACAACAGCAGCGCATGCCCACACTGAAGATCCATTGTCTTAAAGGGGACAACGACAATAATTCAGTCTTAGTATGTGTGTCATAATTATAAACGTAACGCGTATAATAACAGGTAAGGCAGTAAGTGCAAACCGTAGCATTAACACAATATAACCCTGCACCAGAAACAACCAACCAACCAACCATTTTCAAACCCGCTGAATCCGAATACAGGGTCACGGGGGTCTGCCGGAGCCAATCCCAGCCAACACAGGGCACAAGGCAGGAACCAATCCCTGGGCAGGGTGCCAACCCACCGCAGACCAGAAACAATATCCTAAAAAAAATAAGAATGAATTCAGAATCCCTGAGATCACAAACTTTAGAACTTAAGTAAATAAGGTTATTACAGTTGGGGGAAAAAAATGAACTAAACCAATCCACAACACCCCCTGTGTGTCTTTTGACCTTTTCATTTAGATTTCTGTTTTTCTGCAGAAGTCTCATTGAGAGCTACAGGAATTTCTTTTTGCAGTGATTGCCTCAAAAGGTTGTGCAACAAAATATTAGGTTAAAGGGCCCATCATTTTTGTTCAAGCCACCTTCATTTGTGTTATTATTTGAAATATTGTGTTGAATCAAAACTTTAAAGCAAAGTCTAATTTTTTGTTGAATACAGAATAAACAATGATGGGTGCCAATGGCTTCAGTCAGTTTCGAGGCTCAGAGCTGGGTTCTTCTTTTATCGTGGAGGCTTACCAACAGATTTGTCCACGTCTGTATCATTAACATGAGCAAAGAGAAAGAATGCCCCTTCTCAAATTCTTTTCTGCCACTTTAGCATAATCTGTAGGTGGTCAAGTGAGCAGTGATGTTTGAAGCCATCTGTCACCTTTTTCCATTTGCTACAGCATTGCAGGATAAGAAGAGACTGGTGCATTAATTTCTGTCATCTCAGACAAGAAACTATGAAAACAACGCGCATGTTTCCCAAGTCTGAAGACAGTCGTGTCAGCAGTACTCAAGTCAGACGTGAGTGTTGCCTAATTTGTAGTTTATGACATGTAAGTGTCTCTTGTTACATGTTGCACATGCGGCCTGTGTTGATTGGATCATTGATTTCAACAGGCACTTCGCCAGAATGGCTGGACGTCTGCCAAAAATGCTTGTGAATGAGAGTGTGCAACTTCCACAGAGCAAAACGGGATCCCTAACCTGTAAGAGGAGGAGCTCAGGAAGCCTTTCATTCATTTTTGAACCCATTTATTCTAGGGCAGAGTTGTGAGGTAGTGGAAGAGGAAAGCCATTCGGCCATCCTTTTTGTAAATCAGTGGCCGCAAGTGACAGGGTCACTTATCAGCAGCTGTGGCGGACAGCCGGGACGTCCCTTTGTCACTAGATCCGGAGGAGCAGCCATGGGAGCCACACTACATCCCTTGGGACCTTTGTTGGCAACCCCCCTGGGTTGTGTTGGGGTCATTTTCGTGGAACATCTTGGATGGGCTCCATGGTCTCCACCAGGGGGAGCTGAATGGAGCTGCACGGCTTAACGAAGCCACACCAGGAAGTGCAGCCAGAGGTAGGTCAGCGAGCACCTGCAGCACTTCCGGGTGGGCTGTAAGAGGAGCCTGCAGCCACTACTCAGGGCGTCAGAGTCGGGAGGAGGTGGACGAAGCTGCTCTGGGAGGAGATGAGGAGTGTGATTTGGGGTGATTTTTCTTTGTATTTTGGGTCTGTGGGGTTCACGGGGAAGACATGCCCCACAGGTGAAGAAGAAAAATAAATCTTTTTGTTTACTTTGCCCGCGCCTCTGGTGTCAGTCTGTGTCAGGTCGGCGTCAACCAAGCGCCAATCTCACACAGCAATTTTCGTTCTCGTTTTAGTTCGTTCACATATCACTAATTTTTATTTTTTATTTAGTTTTAGTGTATCTGTTTGCCTACATTTCAGTTCTCATGCTTGTAAAATGCAAAACAATATTTTTAGTTCTAGTTCTCGTTTTCGATCATCCCTCTCCATCTATCCCTGTCTTTTACGTCATTTTTTGTCACGCCGACTGCCTCCATGTCCTCCCTCACCACACCCATAAACCTCTTCTTTGGCCTTCCTCTTTTCCTCTTTCCTGTCAGTTCCATCCTTGACATTCTTTTCCCAATGTACCCCTCATCTCTTCTCTGCACGTACACAAACCATTTCAATCTAGCTTCTCTCACTTGCTTACCCAACTTTCATAACTGTGTTGCCCTCCAATATACTCATTTCTAATCCTGTCTACCCTCGTTACTCCGAGCATCTTCAACTCGGCCACTTCTATCTCTGCCTCCTATCTTTTCTTCAGTGCCACCGTCTCCAAACCATACAACAGAGCTGGTCTTATTTCTGTTTATAGACCTTCCCTTTCACTCTTACAGTTCCTCTTCCATCACAAATCACTCCTGTCGCTCTTCTCTACCCAGTACAGCCTTCCTGCACTCCGTTCTTCACCTCTCTGCTGCACTCTCTATTGCTTTGGACTGTTAAACCCAAGTATTTGAATCAGTCGACTTTCACCACCTCTACTCCCTGCAGTCCCACCCTTGCACCACCATCCCTCTCATTTACTCACATGTACTCCTTCCTTACTCCTCCTTACTCTCATTCTCTATCTCCAGAGTGTACCTCCATCTCTCCAGGTTTGTTTCAACCTAAGAGAAATCTCATATGGTGATCTAAATGCTGTCACCCTGATGACATCTGTAGTCATGACCAGCCAGTGGAAGATGGGAGCAGCGGCATATTAGCAGTAGTGCTATTCCTTCAAGAACAAACATAACATTGTGGAAGAACATGAATAAATGCAAAGCAGTAATGGTAAATTTGAATTCTTTGAAATAAAAAAAAACAGAGAAACAATGTGTCCGTAGAAAGAAAAGATTAAAGAATACTAGAAAAACTAAAGAAAAGAAGGTAATCATAATAGAGATCTTCTGGGCGATCTCTTCTTGGTATCACAGGGCCAGCTCCATTCTCTCCATAGTTGAGGGGTACATTGGTTGTGAGGCTCATATCTGATGGGATTTGAAAAGTAATTAACATTGCGAGTGCGTCAGGTTAATTGCACGCAACCAATGAGATGAAACTGTTGAGCTGTGTCAGGGAAATCGCACCGCCACACTTGGAGTGTTACAGAGCCACACAGCTCACTGGCTAGGCATCCCTGAGCGCCACGTCCCAGATGCTCAGCAGGCATCTCAGAACAAATCCAGAATGACAAGCAAAGGTCTGCTTGTATTCACAACCAAAATCACAGGACAGCATCTAATTCCTAAGCACGTAAATCCACAGACTTTGTGTTTTAGACTTTGAATGCAGTGCCATAGGTTTATAAAACAAAAGTGATTATTAATGCCAAGCCTCAATCACCGATGACGACTTCGGATTCATAAAAGACCACTGAGTGCTGGGTGCTTAACATATTTAGGAATATAAATTTGAAGCGCTAATAGCAGACAGGCCTAGGTAGTGCACTGCACTTGAGAGGCCTCATTATAATGGGAGAAGTTTGTGCAGAGAAAAGAAGCAAATTGAACGCGTATGAGTTTAGACTAGAAGAACCAGGGCAGCTGCCAACCCCAGATGTGAGGGGCTGTCACTCCTGAAACAGAGCAGAGGTGATGCCAAGCACTGTGCTGAAGGGCTTGCTTACCTTTTGGGAAAAAATGGCATGAAGGAAGTGAGGGGTCAGGCTCAGAGTACAAGGGTTAGGGTTAGGATTAGGGTTCCCTATGAAACAAAGCTGAAGAGGTTCCAGGCTTAATACTGGTAGGTTTGTTTATTCAGGTTGAAGTGAACACGCTACATGTCAAGTATATTGGGTACTTATGTCTAAAAGGACACCAATAACAGAGACACTGGGATTATTGGAATCAAAGGATGGAAAGATTCTGTTGTCAGATTAGGCAGCCCAGCACAAACTACCCTGTTGAATTCCCAGGAGGGGGTTGGCAGCTAGTTGGCCAAGGTCTCCAGGACTGTGACTGTGTCCAACTTTGACTGGCAGTGCTAGTCTAAATTTTGATTGTGTGTATACATTCAGAATATAGGTGAGAGGGTGTCATGGACAGAAATTACTGGCCATTTACTTCTGAAATTATGCCAGGCTCAGTCAAAATGGCTGCATATTTCTAGAAAGAATCACGGTGGTACCAGTTACATTGCTGAGAAACGTTGTGATTCAAGTGCTCAGAATATGGCAAAATAATGAGAGGGTTTAAAAAAGTCCATAAACCAGGCAAGGATCTTCTCTAGTCTGTATAGGTTTCACTCTCGGCAGCCTGTCTCCAAACTCAGACATTGGTCCACTCAGAAGTGGCTTCAGAAGTGTAAAAATAGCTTAAATGTCCCAAAATGTCTTTGTAATGAATTAAAGCCATAAACCTCTAGCAAGAGAGACGAGGAATGTTTATCAACAAAGAATTTATTTTAGGATATTGTACAAAGATAGGACAAAAATAGCACAAAAAGGTATACCTAAATAGGAAACTAAGAGCATGTGGTGGTATGTGCTGGAGTCCACCCCAGTTGGCATAAGGGCACAAGGCACGAACAAGCCCTGGACAGTGCGCCAGCTCATCGGAGGGTGAACACACCCACCAAACACACCCAGGTCGATTTAGTGTCACCAATTCACCTGTAATTTGGACTGTGTTCATTTACATTTATTTATATGACTGATAGATAGATGCTTTATTAATCCTTAGGGGAAATCCACATACTCCAGCAGCAGCATACTGATAAAAAACAATATTAAATTAAAGAGTGATAAAAATGCAGTGCAAGATTAGAAAATGCAAGGTGGAGAGTGCGAGGCAGGTGTAACAGTCTATAATCTTGTATAATGTTAACGTTTACCCAGGTCGAAAAGAAGAGTTGCATAGTGTCGGGGACGAACGATCTCCTCAGTCTGTCAGTGGAGCAGGACAGTGACAGCAGTCTGTCACTGAAGCTGCTCCTCTGCCTGGAGATGACACTGTTCAGTGGATGCAGTGGATTCTCCATGATTGACAGGAGTTTGCTCAGCGCCCGTCACTCTGCCACAGATATCAAACTGTCCAGCTCCGTGCCTACAATACAGCCTGCCTTCCTCACAAGTTTGTCCAGGTGTAAGGCGTCCCTCTTCTTTATGCTGCCTCCCCAGCACACCACTGGGTAGAAGAAGGCACTCGCCACAACCGTCTGGTAGAACATCTGCAGCATCTTATTGCAGATGTTGAAGGACGGCAACCTTCTAAGGAAGTATAGTCGGCTCTGACCTTTCTTACACAGAACATCAGTATTGGCAGTCCAGTCCAATTTGTCATCCAGCTGCACTCCCAGGTATTTATAGGTCTGTACTCTTTGCACACCGTCACCTCTGATGATCACGGGGTCCATGAGGGGCCTGGTCCTCCTAAAATCCACCACCAGTTCCTTGGTTTTGCTGGCGCTCAGTTGTAAGTGGTTTGAGTCACACCATTTAACAAAGTCCTTGATTAGCTTCCTATACTCCTCCTCCTCCGCCCAACAACAGTGTCATCAGCGAACCTTTGCACGTGGCAGGACTCCGAGTTGTATTGGAAGTCTGATGTATATAGGCTGAACAGGACCGGAGAAAGTACAGTCCTCTGTGATGCTCCTGTGTTGCCGACCACAATGTCAGACCTGCAGTTGCCGAGACGCACATACTGAGGTCTGTCTGTAAGATCGTCCACGATCCATGCCACCAGATGTGAATCTACTCCCATCTCTGTCAGCTTGTCCCTAAGGAGCAGAGGTTGGATGGTGTTGAAGGCGCTAGAGAAGTCCAGAAACATAATTCTTACAACACCACTGCCTCCATCCTCCACTCCCACCTTCTCCTGGTATGCGAACTGCAGAGGGTCGAGGGCGTGGCGGACCTGTGGCCTCAGGTGGTGAAGCAGCAGCGATTTAAACATATGAGATACAGGACTAGTTAAATTTCTTTAGTTTTTTTTCCAGTTGGAGCACAGGTAGTTGAAGCGACTTGCTCACGATCACACACTGTAGTAGTGGGATTTGAATCCCTAGCTTCGGAGTTTGAAGTCCGAAGTCTTGACAACTACGCTGCACAGCCTGCCTTCAAAAACCACAAAACAGAAGCAAATTATCCAGAATCCAGAAAAACGACCCTCACACAAGAAATGCTCCCTCAATGCTCTACTGAAGGCTTCACTCTGCCGCCTCCCAATATGTAGGCTGGGGGCGGGTCTTCAGTAGTGACATCAGGATGGCCCCGCCTCTTGGGGGTTTCACCCACAAAACACAAGAGCACATAGTTAGATACTAAATAATGTATAGAAAGGGAAATATTAACAAATACATGAAAAATAATGCTTTACAACAAACAAAGAAGATACAGAAAAGAAAAATAGACACAAGCCACAAGCCTAATAATTCTTTGTTTTATATAGCGCTTTTCTCACTACTCAAAGCGCTCCGCATTTGCAGGTTAAGGTCCTTGCTCAAGGGCCCAACAGAGCAGAGTCCCTATTGGCATTTACAGGATTCGAACTGGCAACCGGTAATCAACCGTGGCTGGTACACAATTAAAGGTGCATAATTGTGTAAAACAGCTGAGCCAATGCCAAGTCAAAACAAGAATACACAATTCTGTGAATGGACTTAAGCCGGTGCCAGATGCCGTGTAAATGGCTCTCCAATGGTAGAGAGTAACTGAGGATGTGATGTGCGCGTGTTCAGTTTGACCAGGACTGTCCTGCATGGCGTCTAGTGGATTTCCCAGCATATAGTTTAGCTGCTCAGTCTCTTTCCTCCATTTCTAGTAAATTTTCAAGCACAGCATCAAGACAGACCATCAAGTGGGTTTGGTCCTGAATTCAGGACTGGCAATTTCCTTTACCCGATGACGAAGCTTGTATCCTGTACAATATCGTATGGTTTGTCTAAATTTCATTCTAGAGAAGTGCGAAAAAAAGCAAAGATCTGGCATGGCGCCGTGTGTGAACTGATCCTTTCATGCAGTCTAATCAGCCGTCTGGATGGCACATCTTGATTTATTCCTAATTGCCCTGCTGCGCTGCTTTCAAAGCATTACTTATTAATGCCCCTTCCCAGACTGGCAGCCTCTCCCTTTCAGAGCTCTCTCTGCATGTACTGCTGCTGTGCCAGTGCTAAGCCTCTCTGGTCCTCCTCTATGGGTTACCTGGCACTGTGGTCACTGATGGCCAGGTGATTAATGACTGATTTGCAAGTTAATTCCTGCCTTGAGCGTTGTGCTGAGTGCGGAGCGCTGGGATCCTCCACGTCTCGGAGCACATCTGGACGTGTGGGCCGCGCTCCGCTGTCTTAATTAGAGCAAGCGGCAGAACGACACGTTGAAAGGGAGGGAAGCCGAGAGGCGTCCAAGTCCATTCTCACGTTTAAGGACTCCTCCAGCCCACTTTATTTCAGACTAAATTTTTCATTAAAAAAATAATTCTGCATGTATTTTTAGAATTATGTTTTTCCTATTGAATAAATCTGATGTGTTGTTTTTTATTATTTTTGTTTCCTACTTTTCATTTTTATGACTCATTTTATACTAAAAAATCACATTCTGTCCTGAATTCGAGCGCCACTTCCTGGAGGCATCCATTATCACTAGTATGAGTGCGCTGGACTTCACATATAAAAAATAAAAACTACACTTCACGAGCGCAAACTGCAGGCTGGGTGTAAGGAAGGTGGGAACCAACAGGGGACATTCTAGCCATGGGACTGTGATGGAGCAGATGACTAGCTGGGCTGAAGGTGCGATGAAGAGTTTGGGCAAAGCGGAGGGCATCTGAAGAATGACAGGGAGACCTGGTGAAGTCCACAGGGCAGGGGGTTTGCTGCTTGTGTGTTTCTATTTTGTACTTTGTGATCTCCTTGTTTTATTCCTCTTCCTATGTGCATAAAAACGAGTTAAAGGCAGACTTTCATTCTATAGGATGTTCTTGGCATTATTCTGGGTGTATGGAGTGAGTTGCCAGTTTAAAGTAGACAATTAGGTTTTTGGGATTTGGAACCAAACTCCATTCAGAATCAGGGAGAACTTTCTCGTTTTGTAAATGCATGCTTACTGTGAAACACTGCCCGAGATTCCTCCACTCACTGGCACTGATCTTTTGCCCACATCAGCCTGATGACAGGTACCACCATTGGAGGTGTGTTGTTCAGCATCTCTGTCAGCACCTTGCTGGGCCATCTTCTTGTCACGCGCCACACTCTTCTGTCTGGCAAACCTGCCACACTGCTCAGTCTGTCAATGTCAAAGGCTGCCTTGAGTGATGCCACTCCATAGGTTGTCTTTGCTGGAGTCTGATGTGTCCAGAGGTACACTCATGGATGAAGAAATACCATGTCTAGCTCAGATTGGCAAAGACGGAGCTTCTTGTTAATCAACCAGCATGTCTGTCTAGCATCCCGCCTCTGCCCATTATTGCTAACACCCAACAAGTTGGTATTCAACCTTGTGGTGTTGAGTGATGACCACATGTCCTTCTAGGATTATATTGCTATGGTCTATCAATCTTGCAGATTCACTCCGTACAATACACACAAGACCTTTCTGTATGTGACAGAATATGCAGCATTACTCCGGGCCCAGGCTTTGGCCTTGTAATGCCTGGACTACTGCAACTCTTTGCTGGCTCAGGTACCAACTAATGTCACCAAACCACTGCACATGATTCAAAATGCAGTAGCATATCTGGTGTTCAGCCAGCTGAGTTGGGCACATGTCACTCCTCTTTTCTGATCCCTACATTGGGTCCCTGTAGCGGCACTTATTAAGTTCAAATCCTTGACGCCTACAGAGTAGTCAGCGGGTTAGCACCTATACATATGGAGACGCTTCTCGACCACTCCGGTCTGCTGTTGAATGGTGTCTGGTGATACCACCTCAAATCTCAGCGCAGACTCTTCATGTATAGCCCCTGGTAAGTTGAAGGAGCTGCCCACCTCCATTCAAAATCATGAAGACTCTTTTGTTTGATGAATTTCCATTTACTTGATATTTGCTGTTAGTTTTTATTCCCTCAGAATTGTAACTCACTTGTATTTTGTTCTGAGCGCTTCACTTGTGATGATCAATTTTGTCTCCTTGTCCTGTAACATTTGTTTCCAGATAGCCTCCCGTCTAATGTTCACTTGATTATGTTGACCTCTTTGGTTAGTCACTTTGGATAAAAGCGTCTGCTAAGCAGATAAATGGGTCAACTGTCTCACCACATGTACATAGTACACTCTCCCTACAGATGATTGTTTTAGAGTAGTGAAAGGCAACCTTTTTCGAGTTGCGGCGCACTAAGTCCAAAAATTTTCTTTTGTGGCGCCCCTGAGGGACTGCCCATAAATAAAGTTGTGATGACACAATCTATGGACAATCGCCAATAAAAACAGTTAAGTTTACAAGCTTGAAAGACATTTTATTAATAAAGGAATCAAAGATTAAATCTTAAATTTAATTAATGTGAACGTTGAGATTGTTTTTCAGCACATATGAGATTGATGCGAGGATCAATTTTCCAAAGACAGACGCGCATTTCCTTGTCGATCATTTGAAGTCTCTCGCGTTTCTTAGACTTCACTTCCGTAAGTGTTCTGTTATCTGTTTTTCCAACAGGTTGCCCGACAATGTTTTAGATTTTACCTACTTCATGTAGTTTGTAGTGATAGCTAGGAACATGTTTTCATGGACACTGGAGAAAACAAATTATTTGATGGAATAGGAATAAATAGTGAGCAACACTGGAGAATAGCAAACGACATTAAAACATCCATGAAAAAATTTCACGTTATTTCTGTCATGTAATCCGTATGTCAGTTGTATGCTGACAAGATGCAAAACTCAAGCATTTTTTGCTAAAATATTGTTAAACCTTGGAAAATCAGAGCTGTGCATAAATAAGAAATTGGTTCAAATGAGCTTTTTAATGGAAGGCAGGGCTCCTGACCAGTGGATGTGGCTGTGAGGCAGGTCTTCAATTCAAAAGCGCAGTCCCAAATGAACACTCGTCCCATCTTTGCACCGCTCTTATTTGCTGCAAGTATTCATTTAGCAGTTATTCTGGTCAAGCCATGATTCTTACCATGTCTTATGTTTAAATTGCCTTATTTTGTCTTTGTTAACTTTTCATTATTGTTCATTGTTTCCCCTCATTTCCTATAACATTGTGTTGTTATGTATTTTCGGTTAAATGTTATTTTATTTTATTATTGTGCAGTTCCTGTGTGGCTATTTTGATTCTGCCTTGTTCCTTTGTATTGTATGGGCGGTTCCCCAAGAGGCGGGCCATTCTTACCTCATCGTTAGGGACCGCCCACAGCCTTTATATATTTAGGCTGGAACTGCAAGGTGCCACTAAACAACCTTTTGTTGATTTGAAAGATAATATTTAGTAAATCTGAAATGATAAAAAAGTGGTGGGATGTGACAAAAATGGGGGACTGATGGTTGGGGGGGGGGCATCTGTGTAGAATTCATGAAAAAGTTGGGTTTGTGGAGAAAGGGAATAAAACAAGAAGGGTCAAAATTCTATTAACTCACCTTAAAATTGGGCATACTAAAATAAATGACTCGTTATTCCTGACAGGACAGCACCACTTCCACTCTGGATTATGTGAGTCTTGTAATCAAGATAAGAGAGCTGAATATATTTGTTAGGATGTGAGGCATAGGAAATACAGCCATCTCAATATTTAAAGTATCTGGAAATTAAGAGTTTCAGCCTTCAACAATTATTAAGCTATGGAGAAGACTCCAAAGTTATTCCCATAGCTGTATTTTGTTATTTAAAAGCTATACTGTAGGACTATTAGAGAGCATTAAAATGGTGGATATTGTAGGTGCGTTTTGGGAAGGGAGACAGAGCAGGACAAAGAAGTGAATGCAGATCAGTTTACTTAGAACTGTCTAAGAAGAATACACATATGTAAACCTAAACAAACGCTATTGAAATAAAACGATTTACAATGATCCATAAACCTGTCATTGTCATGGCCATGAGAGACACTGTAAATGTCAAAAAGAAAAAAAACAGGTTCCCTCCCAGAATCCACCTCACTATTGAGCTCAACCCCCTGCTCTTCTTCTCACCCCCTGCCTTTCCGTTGTCACCCCAAACCATCCAGAGACCCCCGCCTCTCTTTCCAACTCCTTCATTCAGGATACCACCGCTTTTCTTCCTTGCAATGTCAATCATTTCCCTGACGGTGGGCAGCTCACTGCTCCCGCTAGACTCAGCAGTCCTTGAGGTGTCAGGCTTTGCCCCAGCTAGGATGCTACAGTATAAATTATGTCTGATTAGGTGTTTCTGCTCAGAGGAATTGTTTTTTCTTTCCCATATTCCACATCACACTCCAGTCCAGTTGCTAGCAGAAATGCACCATGAGTTGGTTAGCCAGCCGTCATTAAATGAAGAAGACGAATGAGGAGAAGTCCCTGTGGTTCACTGAATGTGTTCTGGAGAAGGTGTGTGTTTTTTTCTTGTAAGTGTTATATCTTTATGGCCTTTGTCTTTTCTGGCTTTTTGTTCTTGACTTTGGAATACCTTCTGGATTGTGTTTTTTGATAATGTTTGTTTTGTATTGCCTTTCACAACTTCATTTTGTCCTTTAATGCCCTTTGTGTTTGTTTCACCCATTCGGGTTGTTGTAATGGAGCGGCACACAAAATGGCAAACATCCATAAAAAGGCCAAAGCCCTGCATAGCCTGCCCAGAAAAAGCTTCACCAAAGCTCCACAAGCAGGACCCATGACTGCCCAGGCCTCAGAAATGGGGAACAGGTTTTGCGGAAGAAAAATTAACCATAATATTTTGATTTAATAAAATACCTAGAAAGACACAGATATGGCTAAAACGTAAAGAAAATAACTAGTATTAAACTATTTAACATATGTGGAAGACAGTTTATTACTTATTATGAAACAACAGATATTTTCCTAGTGATAGGATTTAAAGTTAACAGAGCAGAGTGCAAACCCTTAACAGAGACATGCTGTATATCCACTGTGAAGTACGCCCGAACACCACCAGACAGAGACCACGTCTTTATAAAAGCACACGTTTTATTTCTCCAAACACAGTCCCGCACAGCACACAGTGCTCCCAGCACCAATCACCCCTAATACGGGCCTTTCTCTCACTGTCTGTGGGCTGCCTTTTCCTCTCTCCACTGGACCTTCGTCCTGCTCCCACTCCCGACTCTAGCTCCCTGATTGTAAGGAGGCGGCCCCTTTTATTTCCACCCGGATGTGCTCCAGGTGCCTGATGACGTCCTTCCGGCAGCACTTCCTGGTGTGGTGGAAGTGCTGCTCTTGCACCCGGAAGTACTCCGGGGATACCCTGGAAGGATCTTCCTCCATCTTCCCGGGTGTGGGGGAAGCAAATGGTGGTGGCCACGGGTCCCAATGGGCTTGAGCCTCCTTGCCCTTCTCCTGTGGTCCCCTCAAGATCCAGGGCGGTTGTCCCCTCATGGTCCGGGGGACATATCAGCCACATCCCGGTCCTTCCAGGTGTCCCAGCTGGGTCTGTCCCCCAGCCTCCTGTGACACCACAAAAATACAAAACAAACTTTCACAGCTTATAAAGTTTAAATATTTTTTAAATGTTCCAAAATTTCTCAACATGCCTCTCAAAGGAAAGAAAAAATGTAAAAAAAAACTACAGCTTGAGAAGCAAGTTTATAAATATGTATTTCTTTTAACAAAACAAGAACACAAATGGCCAAAATAGGGCAGATAAAAAACAAAAGGATTTGCCTAACAGGCGATCCATGGCGAGCAAATCCAAATCCGTAAAGTAAGAACAAAAACTAATAATTCAACAAGCCGGAGAATGAAAGCACACTCCAAGCGACAACGAGCCACTGAAGGATCTGCTCTCAGCTTCTGAAGATAAATACAGAGGGCGGTCACTTCAGCGATGACATCAGGGTGGCCCCGCCCCTTGGGGCTCCACTCTCAAAACACAAGGAAGATAAGAGAACATAGCAGATTACATAGATATTAAATAATAAATAAACTGAACAGTATTATCAAAAAATACAGAATTACAATAAACTTGTGGTTAAGCAAAGAATGCACATAAAGGAGAAACAACCACAAGCCATGGAACAAACCCTGTGCAGTTTTCAGGATGAGCAGCTCGTGATTAGACTGATGGGTAAACGTCCTCCATGAGGCTCATGGTGCAAGTGCGCCTGCTCCTTCACATTGTGGGTATCCGATGTCTGTAAACATTTTAATAATACCAATAATTTATTATGCGATTCAGTAGCAGTCTACTCCTGTCATTTGACAAGACATCCTCTTGAGTCCTCCACAGTTTTACTGCTTCCTTTTCCCCCTGATGTATATTCCATTGTTGCAGTGATGATCTCTTTATTAAATTTAAAGCTCTGATGTTTATCAGTTCCAATCTTTGGTAACTTTCCATTGTTATATCTTGGTGAGTTTGGGTTGCATGCTTTCCAAGTCTGAGTTCTTTCTTCTGCAAGTGGACCCTCTGACCCCAAGGAGACACACATTGTGTTACCAGATATCAGTAATGCCTGCAGTGTAATTTCAGACATGTTATTGCCCATCTCTGTTAAAGAACATTGTGTGCCGATGCCATTGCTCATTATGTTTACTTAAAAACGACTAATAAGATGAACAACGTAGAATGATGGCCTGTAAGAGGACAGAGGTCTTACACTCAGATGGCTTCAACCAAGCTTGTGTTGTTGTTTTCCATCTCGTGCCAGCTAAATGTCCAGGTAGTGTCAGCACTGCAGAGCATCCTATTGAACCCAGAATTGGAGGAGCCAGTCTATATTGTTCAGAAAGACTCTGGTGTTCAACTACTGGCTGCATACTAATATGTCATCCAAGTTACCCATGGACATGTGAAAATAACAGGCAGCCTTAAAGGTGATGGACACAACTGTAAGGAAATGAATGGCATGTAACGTTTATGAAGACATCACTCACAATAATGAAATTGCAAGTACTCTCTGTATGAAAGGCTACATGATCCCACCACCTGCCAGACATAGAAAAGATGAGTCCTCCTTCACCTGCTCTTCATACTTCAGTCTCCATTGGACAGGCCATGGTACCCAAGCCTGTCAGTGAGAGAAAAATCTCCAGATGGAGTTCACCACCAACAAGGTATGGACTTGCTTGCAATGGTGCAGCTGCACTATTTTTTAATGTTGCTGCCTCCCAGCTTTGGAGACAAGGGATTGATTGCATTCTCCTTGAGTCCATGTACATAATCAACTAAGTCTGTTTTGCATAAGTACTAAAAATGTTATAAGCAATAGTAGTTACTTGAATATTCATCCATCCATTTTTCTGAACCCTCTAATTCCAATGTAGGGTCAGGGGTACCAAGAACTACCCCAGCATCTTCAGGCACACAGAAGGAACCAAAGCAGAAAGGGGTGTGGGTGCACATCATGCTAGGCCAGTTTGCATGCCTTTGTGACGTACTGATAGTGAGCAGGCTGAGCTTCATGCCGATATCCCTGTGTCTGAGCAGCCACAGAGCTAACCACAGCGCCACCATGCAGTCCTATGAATTCTCAGTGAACATGAAAACACTTTAACATCATTAAAGTTTGCATGTTGTCCCAGTTTTCTCACACACCCCAAAGATGCCCATGTTAGACTCTTAAAAGACCCATTAGGTTGACTCTGGTTTTCATATCCCATCCAGCCTTGGTCCCAACCTCCAACCGCTGCTTCCAGGATTGGCTGCTCTGATGCTGTAATAAAATAATCAAAACATTGGCTGGGGTCATTATCGGAAAGGTCCATTTAATTTATTGTGTGACAAAGCCCAAAACATGACCAAAAGTTGTAGTCAACAATCTAAAGTAAAAAGGCCAAAATAAAGTGCACTCTCGAAAGGTTTTCAAATTTCATCCGCAAACTTGAATAAGGGTTGTCTTGCGATGGCAGCTCATATTCATTTGCCTTGACAATATTGTGTGATGCAACCTCCAGAGGCAAACTCCGAGCAATGATAAACCACTTCTTGATAAAATAGCTGCACCTAATAAAAATAAGATGGTGTTGCAATAGATAAAAAAACATAAAGATAAAATTAAATTAAATGTCCCAACATAAAATGCATCATATTTATCTATCTATCTATCATATAGTGCCTTTCACATCTATCTCTATCTATCTATTATATAGTGCCTTTCACATCTATCTATCTATCTATCTATCTATCTATCTATCTATCTATCTATCTATCATATAGTGCCTTTCACATCTATCTCTATCTATCTATTATATAGTGCCTTTCACATCTATCTATCTATCTATTATATAGTGCCTTTCACATCTATCTATCTATCTATCTATCTATCTATCTATCTATCTATCTATATCTATCTATGCCTATCATATCTATCTATTATATAGTGCCTTTCATATCTATCTATCTATCTATCTATTATATAGTGCCTTTCACATCTATCTATCTCTATCTATCTATCTATTATATAGTGCCTTTCACATCTATCTATTATACAGTATAGTGCCTTTCACATCTATCTATCTATCTATCTATCTATCTATCTATTATATAGTGCCTTTCACATCTATCTATCTATCTATCTATCTATTATATAGTGCCTTTCACATCTATCTATCCATCTATTATATAGTGCCTTTCACATCTATCTATCTATCTATCTATCCATCTATTATATAGTGCCTTTCATATCTATCTATCTATCTATCTATCTATCTATCTATCTATCTATCTATCTATCTATCTATATAGTGCCTTTCACATCTATCTATCCATCTATTATATAGTGCTTTTCATATCTATCTATCTATTTATCTATCTATCTATTATATAGTGCCTTTCACATCTATCTATCTATCTATATCTATCTATCTATCTATCTGGTTTTTTAAACTCTGTACAGGTGTGTGATTTAAACTAAAGTATGGATGGAAAAAGATGAGGCTGTCCCTGAAGGTGACAGATTTGGAGTCACACTGTTTTTGGTTGCACCCACTGAGTTTTTGATGCAAATAAAAAATGAAACACAGTAAAAAAACAAAACAAACCAAAGCCTGCGGCCCCCAGTTAGGTTGTTGAGCACATGCAAGGGGATGTTTACTGGGTTTGGAACACCATGGAAACAGGACTGTCAGGAGTTGCTGTAATTGCTGAGGGGCGCCTGACAAGCGCCAGTGAAGGGTGTCGGTGCAGATCACATTCTGCGTCTAAGAGGAATGACCGGAGCCCCATGTAGCAGATGTCACGTCTCTCGATGTGTAAATTAGAAATCCTGGAGCCCGTTCTGTTAGCCACAGGGGATGGCATGGCTGGCAGTGCACTTACGGAGCTTTCGGGTTTCCTTCTTCTTTCTGATCATTTTGATGGAAACCCTGGGCCACTTTTTATGTTGACGTGCAGCTAATTTGATCTTTTGTGTGCATATTTTTTTTTTTTTGTTTGTTAATTTGGAGAAAGTTTGTTTGTGCTTCTTTTGGATTTGGGCTGCAGTGTGTGTGTGGTGCCTACACAGGTCCTAATACTGTAAGCAGAGGGTGACCTCCGTGATCACCACAGACTCCTCATTATAAAGCTCAGTGTGTCTCACTGCTGTGCGACTGTAACTTCTGTTGAAATGCGTCGTTACCCACAGAAAAAGCACCTGGGCAGTATATTTGATGCAGACAGAAAGTGGCCAGCTGGCATGCCAATTCAATCAAAAACATATCTAATGACCTTTCACGTTTAAAATTTCCACTTTTCATGGATGTGAACGCTATTAGTCAACACCAGTAACTACTGTGGCACTTAACTCTGGCTCAGTATAACTCAACATCCATCCCACCAGCATGAGGAGTCTGTCCGCTGCAGAGCCCACTCACACTCACACGGCCAGTTTCAGATCATAACTCACACGCGTTTAGAGAGGGTGCCAGGTTCTACACGACAGGGTTCAAACCCCGAATGCTGGATCCATGGGGTGGCAGTGCTCACCTCTTCTGGAACTCTCTACAGCTTTGCTTCCCACACAGTGTTATTATGGTCAGGTGGGTTGGACTTCTGTCCAGTTCAAAGTCACTGCAAACTTGGGCCAGCACTTGGAACACGTGATGAGCCAGCGGCCCATTTTCCTGGCAGGCTTGGCACTATATACACTCAGGCAGGAGGCCGCTGCTGACATCATGTGGATATCCTCCTTCTCTACTGCACATTTCCAAAATGGAGGCGTGGGTTTGATCCCCTGACACTCAGAGCTCTTTTTATGGTGCTGGGAACTCAGATGCCCTTTTAGCAGAGTCTCACTTCCAGCAAAGTCCACCCCCTGATTGGCTGGTCCGCTGGGACCCCGAGGTGCTCTGAGGCGGGTCGAGGCGTTGCCAGGAATGCATTAGCATGGTCAAGCCACTGTTCCCAAAATCCATTTCTCTGGTTCTTTCTTTATTGTTTTCTAAACTGAGTGGTGATAAAATGATAACATATTAAAAATTTAAAAAAAGAAAGCCTGTGGGTGGCTGTAAAGGATGCAAAAGCATTTTAACGAGGCTCACTCTTGAGTCCGGACCGCCTGACAGCCTTTCAAGTCCCAAATTCATTAGGAGCCGTAAACAGCGGAAGTTTATTAGACTCTTCTGAGCAAACTGCCCTCAGGAGGGCCGGCCACCTCATTAGCTGTCTAATGGCTCAGATGGTCTTGGACGCTGTGTGCGTGCGCCGCGCAGATCGATGACTAAAGGTGAAGAGTTTTCCTTCATTGACCGATTCCCTTTTTCCCAATCAAAAACTCACCAGGTCCATCCCCTTTTTTATTTGTTACATTTTTCCTGAACTATATACATATTTTGTGGTTTACCGAAGGTCAGTGAACACTTATGTTTTATTGATTTCTTATTTCTTAACTCCGGGGAAAAAGGTGAAATTATTTATTGTCATGTTTGTTATTTACTACACCGCCATCTTGTTTTTCCTGAAGGTGGTGCCATTTCCTGGTTCGAATCATTGTCACACATGTCTTTGATTGTCGCTGATTGTGACATCACTAACGCAACACTTCAGTAATGTGGTTAAAGAACTTATAAAAGGTAGTAAGAGACCAGAAGATGGAAAACAAAAGCAAATATCAAAACTGAGAGAAGGATTTGAACCATCAGCAGAACCAAAGAAAATTGTCAGAAAAATAAGCCTAGAGTTTATAAAGCAGAGAATCAGAACAGTCATGAGTATATCCGCAGTCTCGGATAGCGATGGGATGGTAGGGTGACCCTTTAAACCCGTCAAGCAGATGGCGTCACACGCTTGCACAGCTCGGTCATTACCAAGATGACAACAAAAGTAATGGTGGCACCCGATATAAACAGACATGGCGTTAACGACGGTACATATATATCTTCTGGGTGAGCGAACTCTGGTGCCACTGGCTGCCGCTGCCCAGCTGGAGACTTGGATTAGTTTTATTTTATTAGTTAAGTTTATTTACGTAACTAGCAAAATACCCGCGCTTCGCAGCGGAGAAGTAGTGTGTTAAATAAGTTATGAAAAAGAATAATAAACATTTTACAAATAGCGTAACATGATTGTCAATGTAATTGTTTTGTCACTGTTATGAGTGTTGCTGTCATCAAGGATTTCATTATCATTATTTCTTTCAATCAGGTTCGTATTTGGAGAATGTGTTGTGTTCAAGTTACATTGCGTGTTTGTCTAGTCTATCCCTGACCATCTCATCTTCGTTGTCAACCATTGTAAGGATAACAGGTTTCATTCATCGAAGTGATTCACTACCCAAATCGGTACTCGTGAATCTAAGATGTTTAACAGGCATTCCCGGTATTAAAATGTGGATATTTCTGCGAGTATTTAGTGACAGCGTCACAAAGTTGTTTCCGTCAGAAAATGTACCAAGACGTCTGACACGCCTCCTTTTTACTTTTTTCTCACAGCCTGGATTGCTGCTGTCATAATCGGTTTGAGTTTCATGGTTTGTTTCAATTACGTTAGTATTTGCAGGACTTGTTGTTTTGAAGTGACATTCGACATCTGTCAAGCGTTGTAAGCATACAACCAGTTTCACCGATAACTTCGCATCCAGCTTTTGAGAGTTGAAACATTCATAAACATCAAAGTGTCCACTACTCAAATCATCACCTGTGATGTTTAAGAGGCATTGGTGGTTCTCCAAAGGTGTAAAATATTTGGCCAATTCGGTAGACTTGAAAGCGAAAACTGAACAATTCAGCGGCAGCCATCAACTCACATGCAGAAGCATAGGTGAAGGGCTTAAGCATTTCATTCTTCTAGTGCTCCTGCCTTCTACTACACGGGAAGTTGAAGAATTAGTGATGAGTGAGTCAGTCAGTCAGTCAGTGAGGGCTTTGCCTTTTATTAGTATATACTAGCAAAATACCCGCGCTTCGCAGCGGAGAAGTAGTGTGTTAAAGAAGTAATGAAAAAGAAAAGGAAACATTTTAATAACGTAACACACACATAAACATATATATACATATACACACATATATACAGTATACATACTGTACATATACATCCACATATATATACATATATATATATATATATATACGTGCACAAAACCCCGCTTTTATCAAGGCTTCCGTCGGGTAGTCTTTTGAAATGAAATTTTCCTCCAATCAGTCGTAGCAACCCGCTTTCTTCCGACTGTTACATTTTTGTAGCTCTGATGTGTGCATCAATGTCATCCGTGTACCAGGAAATCATGCATTGACAAAAGCTCCCCTTTGCTTGTAATGCAAAGTGTGATTAAATGCATTATTTTTTAACGCGTTATGGAGCACATGCATTGAAGCTTCTTAGCTGTGCTTGTGCTAAGAAAAGGAAACATTTTAAAAATAACATAACACAATTGCCAATGTAACCTTTTTGTAAGTAGTGCCTGGAGGATTCAGAGTGTGGAGAAACTCTAGAGACAGCGTGTGTATTAACTTCTGGATTTTTCTGTGAGTATTTGGTGGCAGTGTCACAAAGTTGCTTCCGCAAGACTGCGTTAGCTACAGAGCTCAGCTCAGAGCGAAATGAGGTGAATGGGAGGGGAGATGATGACGTGACTCCCCCACCCGCCTTAACTGTCAATCCCCCCACAAACACAGTCTCTCGGAATTTGCATAAGCACATCCCTTCACCTGCAATTTTAACTTAGTTACAAAGTGATCAAAACTCTCGTTTATATCCTGCGTCCTCTCATTAAACTTGTATCCCGCATTACCTGTGGGCATGTGAAACGCCAGCGGTAGCCTGTCTATGAACTTAATTTAAACTTTAGGTTTACATCGTGCTTTGTTTCCGAAGTAGCAGAACTCATGAATATGGTTGTATATGTCACTCGCTCGCTTCTTATTGTTTCGCTGCCTTCTCAATTGTATAATGCATGTTTTCTTCAGTGCTTGTTTTCTACGTACTGCGCTCACAGTCAGTTCACGTGATTACGTGGGAGGTGTGATGATGTCACACGAAACTCCGCCCCCCACGGCCATCGAGCTCAACTCCATTACAGTATATGGAGAAAAATACCTTCCAGTTATGACCATTACGCGTAGAATTTCGAAACGAAACGCACAGAAATGTTGTGTAAGAACGTTTCCACATTCAAATCGCAATATATAAAACCTACACTTGGCGTAAAGCCACGCACTTTTCCACGGTACCTCATGCCTTGTCGTACGCAAGTTCTCCGCTCGGTTTTGCAGGCTGGCGGCACCCAGCGTCAAAGCAATGCTACTGTTCCTGTGTGGTTACTCTTTATTTTCCTGACGCGGCTTTATAAATACACTGAAAATAACTGCATATTGTTTATTAGTGTAATGCGTCTGATTGTAAACTTGCACTACAGTTATCATATTGCACAACCTGGGCCACTTTATAAAGCGCGTATTTACATATGATGACGATATCATTTTTAAGATGAAATGCACTTTGTGAAGGATAGAATAATTCAACATGCACTACAAAAATATTTCAATGTTCCTTAAATGTTTTGAAGAATCGGCGCTCTAAGCTTACAGATAGCTTAATATCTATTACAGAGCTGATTGTGTGGCGATTGGTTAGTTGGAGAAGGACTGCAAGGACTCCAATATATATTGAATATAAATCAGAAAGAGAAAATAACGACACAGCTAAAAACGCAGCAGCAAATTTCGACAAAAGTTAAACGCGTGTGTCATGAGCACGAGGCGGCTATGCAGTGTCTGCAACGGACGTGGCCATCCACCGTGCATAAGATACCTTACTGACGGGCAGGCGAAGGAGCCACCGATTCTTCCTCTGCCCAGTGCCACCACAAGCCTAGAGCCGCCCCTGAGTACTGCTGCAATAAATTATTTCATCGAAGTGAAACACATGTTTAATAACGTGCTTTAACTCCTATCATCATGAAAATGACATCACGTATACATCTCAGTATTTTAGTTATTCAGAGAGCTGTAATATCACAAATGTAATGAATTCTGTGTCCAGTCGGAGGAAGAGAGCCAGTTTAAGAAGCAAGTAGTGATTCACACACATAGATCACATACGAGTAGAAGATCAAATACAAAACAAAGCATTCAACGTGCTACTTTAATTACGATGTGATTTGAGAAACTGGTTAATTAAACGATTTTAAGATGAAGTTTATAATGTTCTACTAAATGACAAAATAAACTACATGATTAAAGTGGAAAATTCGAGATTAAAGTTGACATTTCGTGCTTTTTCCCCACCGTGTGCCTTTTTTCTCTGTACCCTAATAAGCTTTCATATGACACTCAGACAGTGGGCTACGACTCACCTTTTCACAGCGACTTTGATATGTGACTTCTTTTTTATTTCCGGCACTGTGCGATTTTGTGAATGTGAGCTTTCAAGTTTCTCCAACACGCTATGTCACTCGATCAACTTCCTTTTGTTGATTAAACCACGGTTTATTTGAACAAATAGTTTGTTTTTCAAATTGCCTCCACTTGGTATTCGCTGAAATTCTTATATTTCCCCCTGCGCTTTTCCCATTGTCTTTTCACAGAAGGCTGAGCTTAAGGGCGATTTATATTGATTTGCATATTCAAAGAGGCGTAATTCTGGGAGGAGTTGGGGCGTTACAGAAAGCGCGTGCACGAGCGTTAGTTTTCACGCTGATCGGGATTTATGTAGCGGAAGAACGTGGAAGTTGGAATACGCACAGATTCCTGCATCTGGATTTTTCTGTGCGTAAGCACATTTCGGCTTTTGTGCTTACGCCATGTTATAGTGTGAGTTCTATGCACGGCGTTATACATGAGGCCCCTGGTGAGGTCAGCTACCACACCACCTCGGAAAAACAAACTTGCCTTGGGGTTCTTTAACGTCCATTCACTCACCCGTTAGGGTCTTCTACTTTATGATCTTCTAACTGACCGCAAGTTGGATTTTCTGTTTGAGTGAGACCTAGCAGCAACTCAATGATTTTTCACAGCTTAATCAAGCTGTTCCTCCTGGGTTTTTCACATCTGCCAACGCTGTGCTTCTGGTCAGGGTTGCGGTCTCACGATACTCTACAATGAGAAGTGGGGAATATCCTCTAAAACTATCCCTCTGTGTGCCTCATTTGAGTCGATTGTCTTAGAAATCAATGGACCTGCTCCCACGATACTTGCCACAGGCTGAGTAAGGACTTTAAATGAATTGTCTGAGTTAGCAAATGCCCTTTATTCTGTGTCCTCTAATGTTATTTGGCTGGGTGATTTTAATATACAAATTGACGCCGTTACTAATACTTTTACGAGGGATTTTATAGCATGTCTTGGTAGTATCAGTCTGCAGTAATTTATCAATTTTCCTACTCACTCTAAAGGCCGTATTCTTGATCTTATCTGCTGCTCTGGTGTTACTCCCTATAATTGCAAAGCATCTGACTTGTCCATATCTGACCACAAACTGGTGTCCTTTAATGTCAATTTAATATTATCTGAATCTAAATCAAATCTCATTTCATAACATTAAGAATATTGATTTAACCGCCTTCTCCAATGGAGTTACACCCTGATGAGCTGGTTTCCCACTACAATGGTAGACTATTTAGCCGTTTAGATAACTTTGCTCCTTTGAAAACCAGGACTGTCTCTTTCACCCACTCTTCCCCCAGGATTACCGCGGAATTACGGCAACTTGAAGCTAAAGGCCTGGCTGTCCATAAGAATATGTATGATCAACACATGTGCTATTATTAAGATGCTCTGTCTGCAGCTAAAACTCGATACTATGCAACACTAATTAGGTCTGGTGAAGGGAGTACTGGGGATTTATTTTCAACCATAAACAACATCCTATGGCCACCAAACAATCTTCCACCCTAATTTTACTGTACTGAACAATGTAACTTTTTTATGACGTTTATTAATAGGAAAGTTGGAAATATCCACCAGCAGCTGACCTCTTTAGGAAACTCTGCACATGCAACATTTTATGACCCCCCTCTTCTTTTCTTTCTAGTTTTAAACTCCCAGCTGTAGGGGAAATATTTGGTATTATTAGAAAATCTAAACCCTCTACCTGTCAGTTGGCTTCACTTCCTGCTCATGTGGTGAAATCCTGTTTGCTTTCTCTTTCTTCTTTAATAACTAACATTGTACGCTCTTCCCTTATGTCTGGTCGAGTTCCTTTGTCTTTAAAAACAGCTGTGATAAGTCCAATTCTCAAGAAAGCTGGCGCAGATCCCTACAACCTAAATAATATTCACCAAATCTCAAATTTGCCATTCCTATCAAAACACTCAAACAAAACTGCTGCCGTGCAGGTTCACCTTCAACCTTACTGATGACCATTAGCTCGAATAATTTCAGCCTAGTCTGCGTCTGATTCACAGTACAGCCCTTGTTAAAATCACCAATGACCTGTTGATGGCAGCTGACTCTGGACTGTTAACCATCTGAGCTCTGCCTTTGACACAATCTCTCACGATATTCTCCTAGAGAGATTAAAATCATTTGGTGTCATTGGCATTCCACATGCCTGATTTAAATCTTATCTTTCGGATTGTTTGTACAGTTATAACATTTCAGATCACAAGTTTGCCCAGTTGCTAGTGGTGTTCTGCAGGGCTCTGTCTTAGACCCCCTTCTATTTATTATTTACCTTCTGACTCTTGGTCATATTTTCAGGAGATTTAATATTCATTTCCGCTGGTATGCTGATGACACCCACCTTTATCTGTCTACTAAGCTCGATTCCACTCTTCCACCTTCTTGTCTCTCTGACTGTCTGCAGGATGTGAACTCATGGTTATCTGCTAATTTTCTTAAATTAAACAGTGATTGAGCAGAAGTTCTTCTCTTAGGAACTAAAACTCTTTTGGCCAAATGTGACAATATTTCTTTGACTTATGATAATTCTCTAATGTCTTCTTCATCTCAGGTTTAGAGTTTAGGTGTTATTCTCGATAGTACCTTAAAATATGAAACACATATTAATAATAATATCACTCGGTTTTCAATATTTCCAGCCGTCTATGCCCGTTTCTTACAGCTAATAGCACTGCTGTTCTGCTCTTGATATATTGATTATTGTAACTTCCTCACAATCTCCTCCACAAACTCCAGCTTCTTGAGAATGCTCCTACTTGTATCCTTACCAGAACCCCTTACTCCTGTCCTTCTGCAGATTCACTGGCTCCCTGTTAAATACTGCACTGATTTTAAGATTTTGCTTTTAACTTTCAAAACCCTCCATAATTTGGTGCCTTCATATCTATCTGCTCTTCTTCATATCTCTTACTTCTTCCCATATTCTTAGATCCTCCTCCTCTATTAATCTCTTAATGTCTCTTTACCAAGATATCTGTAACATTGACTTTCTTCCTGCATTTAAATCCCACCTTAAGACGCACCTCTTTAAGCTTACTTATTCTGTATGATACAAGTTTCAGTTGATATGTTTAACTGTAATTAACTGGTTTTATTGCAGCTGTAAATTTGTAATCTATATTTTGACTATTGCTATTAATGTGTTTTGTAAGGTGTCCTTGAATGCCTTGAAAGGCACCTGTAGATAAAATAAAAAAATCATAATAATAAAAAATAGTAGTGCTAAATCATTTTAAGGAATTCAAATAACTTAGTTACAACAAAACTGAATTGTCCACTATTCAAAACCTTGAAAAATAGTGATGAGAAAAGGCAATATTTCCATAATAAATTAAAGATAAATACAATTCACAACATTTATAAGGTGGTGCCAGTGGGGGAATGACATCCAAGGTTGTGGATCTACAATAAAAAAACAGGAAAAGCCCCTTTGCACGATAATATTCTTAGTTTTATGGTGTTGTGTTCCTCTCAGAAATTCTTGCTTGATGTATGAGGTTTTATCATGCGTTCATCTTTGCCTTTTCAGTTTTTTTTCCTTTGTCTTTCAGCCCGCCATCTCCCATCTAATGGCAGAACACCTCCTTCTCAGAACAGCATCAGATTATGACTGGATGTTGATGTCCCAAGTCATATTCTGTCACTCCACTTGGTACCGTTGCAGTTTTTCCTTCAAATGGCTCCCCAGAAAGGCCCCGGAGGTCACATCATCTGGGCTTACATTACCTTTTTGGCTGAGGAGATGGCACTTGCTGTTGGCTTGCGCAATTTGTTATAAGTTGTTTGTAATGTGCATAGATATTTTTTTTGGAACATTATTATGTTTTAACATTGTTTTGATATTTTACAAATAATTTATTTATGTCTTCCCACACCATTTTGTGATCTGTTTTGAGTGAAAGCCAGCATTTTGTTTCTGCATAGTCACAACTATGTTGTTTTACATTGCTATGCCTGTTGCCAGTCATGTGACATCTTGATTTACCTATATAAGATGGCGGCCCACAGTGTCCAAGCTTATGAATATAAAATCAAAACTCTTTGAAGAAGATGTGTTAATTTTTCATTGAGGGGAAATGCGTACCGGGCGGTTGGGTAACAGACAACTCGGCAAAAAATAATTTGGCGAAAGACTATTCGGTGAAAAAACAACTTGGCGAAATACAACTTGCTGACATCCTTTACCAGTTAGGTAAATACGAACACATATCTCCAGTTCTTAAATCCTTACATTGGCTCCCAGTTAAGTTTAGGGCAGAATTCAAAATTCTCCTGTTAACATATAAAGCCTTAAATGGCCAAGGTCTGGCTTACTCGTCTGAACTTATCATGACTTACAAACCTGAGCGCACATTAAGATCTCAAGATGCCGGTCTGCTTAGGATTCCAAGGATTAATAAAATAACAGTGGGAGGTCGAGCTTTTAGTTACAGGGCCCCTAAACGGTGCAATGGTCTTCCTGCTTCTATAAGAGATGCCCCTTCGGTCTCAGCCTTTAAATCCTGGCTGAAGACTCACTACTTCAGTTTAGCATATCCTGACTAGAGCTGCTGATTAACTGTACAGACTGCATCTCTGTTGTTAGTCATTAGCACTATAACATAAGTAACATGATAGTAATAATTGAATACTAACCCTCACCTATTCTGTTTCTTTTCTCGGTACTCAAATGTGGCACTCAGTGCCACAGCCCACCAGCCAAGTTGTTTTGCCTGCCTATGGTAAAGTCATCCCTGATGGAGGATCGCAGGAATCGTGGGGTATAGGGGTCCTTTCATCGGATTGGCTGGTCCAGCGCTGTTTCAGCCGTGGAATGGCCAAATGGGGGAGGCAGCTTGATAGCCGAGATCTCCAGGACTCTAAACAAATCCAAATCATATTGTGTGATATCATCTACTGTTAAATTCTGCTACGCACTTCTAAAAATTTTTATTTGTATACTGTATTAAGGGTTTGTTCTGTTCTGTGTATTGTATTTTATTGACCCCCCTTTTGACACCCACTGCACGTCCAACCTACCTGGAAAGGGGTCTCTCTTTGAACTGCCTTCCCAAGGTTTCTTCCATTTTTTCTCTACTGGGGTTTTTTGGGAGTTGTTCCTTGTCTTCTTAGAGGGTCAAGGCTGGGGGGGCTGTCAAGAGGCAGGGTCTTTTAAAGCCCATTGCAGCACTCCTTGTGTGATTTTGGGCTATACAAAAATAAATTGTATTGTATTGTATTGTATTGTATCTATGTTGCCAGTAGATATGGTGTTTAGTTCTCCAAAGTTATTTATGGTCCATGTTTCATAATCTGGGATGCTCGACATACTGTTGACTGTTCTTACTTATGTGGTCCAGTTTTGTTGTGCATGTGCTAACATCTTTAAAAAAGAATGCTATAAAATCACCATTTCTCCAGGGGTCTCTCTCTCTCTGTCTCTGTCAGATGTGCTGTGGGGCTTGTCTTGTGTTTTTGGTGTTTTTTGCCTTTTATTTCCTCTGTCTTTACTTAAATGGTCTGCTTTTGTTTTCTTTTTGCTCATTGTAATAGTTAAATATGTAATCCTAGATCTATTAGTTAATTCAGTTTATTTCCTTATGTTTCTTGTTCAATGTATTTTAGTCTTTGGGGGTGAGGCAGCAAGACCCTTAATTAGGAAACATGTGTTTTAATTAGTTCTGTTTAAGGCCTTAGCAGCCACCACATTGTTGCAGTGGCATTAATGTTGTGTTGTATTTTTTTGGAAAAAGAATTTTGGAAGATGGGCATTGTAGTGATCAGTTTATTCATTTTAATTTGCCTACATTTTTGTCTTCTATTCCTTGAAAATGATAGTTATTTATATAGGTGCACACCAAATCAGCAAAAAGGGTGTAAGTCTTCTGAAACGTCCCCAAAAATGGTTAGGACCTTTACTATTCTGCCCAGGATTCTACATGGCCATACCCCAGACAGCTAGCAACAACCACCACAGTTAGACTTTAATGGTGACTCTGGCTTTTAAAATTCAAAAGAGGATTTTAAATGTCCCAAAAATTTCAAACAATTGAGAAGAAATCTAAAAACACTGGCATGGAGACAAATGTAACACAAAATCCTTATAAAGGAAGAATTTTGTTTAAAGTTTAAAAATGAAGGGCAAAAATAGCTTGCCTAACAATGCAGTCCAAAGTAAAGAAGTTCAAGTACAAAATCAGATTCAGAAAAACAAAAACCGAAGAAATATATAAGTAAATAAAAAACAAAAAAAAAAAAACCAGAAAATCAGTACTCACAAAGAAATGCACAAACATCAGTGAAAGACGAACTGCCCAGGCTCACTTAGGAAGGCAGTGGGCGGACCTTCAGCAGTGACATCAGTGTGGCCCCACCCACAATACACAAGGAACAGGTACACATTTGAATATATAATACATGAATACTAAAGAATATTAGCACAAAATACATAAAACAATGAAAGGCTGGCTTTAAGATAACATCAAAATTGTTTAAATGGTATTTGATTTTTTGCATTTTTCTAAATTTATTAATTTTGTATGTTTTTTTTACATTTATTTTTTGCATTTTTAAATATGTTTTGTGTTTTTGAAATTTTAACTTTTACCTCCTAAATTTTTGGTATTTTGTTTTGTTTTTTTTGTTATTTAGTACACTGTGTATATTCCCAAAGGAAAAAATGTCTTTTTGCATGCCTTTGGAGTCAGACATTGTACAGCACCTCTGGGGGAATTTTAATTTTGCTTAATAAATTCCTCTCATAATAAGTTTTTCTTTGTGGCCAAAGTTTTACTTTTTGGTTTCCATACTCTTTTTGACATTTGTTTTGAAAATCACAATCATGATGAGAATTGCATCCTATTTCTACCATTCATGAAGACTCTTGCAGCCATCTTGAGATGTTGTGATTCTGCCTGTTAACTAAACTCAAAAGGCCGCCCTGCAGTCCGACTACAGGTCTGAACACCTCACAGCTGCAAGCAGCCTAGTCCTAAACTGAAGATGCAGGCTTACCACATACACTGGCCTAAGAGTGGGCCAAAAGCTTTAAAATCAGATCGTATTCTCAAAGGGGGAGAGGAAAACTGTAAAGCACCTCCGGTCAGCAAACACACAACAAAGTCACATTAATATGTAAAGGTTTAATGTCAATTCAAAAGGCAGAAGTCAAGAAAAGGGGCAACAAAAATGTCATTCATGGTAGCTGAGTAAATCCAGAATGGAATCCAAAACAATACTTGGGTTTGAATGGCAGAAGTCAAAAACTCGGGGAATTACACAAACGAAAAGAACAGGAGAACAACCTCAGTGCCAATGCAGCCATTTCTTGGGCCGCATTTTCTTAAATAATGCGGTGGTCAACTCCTCAACTACAGTGTCAGTGGCCCCGTCCCTTTAGGCTCAACATATAGGACACAAGGAACATGATTTAAAGGACTAGGCTCATTAGAATAAATATAATACAATTAAAACTGTACATATAACAACAAAAATAAAATTGATAATATTTACAAAATAGCACAAAAAAATAACAAAATCAAATAAAAAGAAAATATAATTCCAGGCTGAAGCATAACACCAGCATGCTGACCGATAAACAACAAGATATTTCTGTGTATCATATTTCAATAATTCCTATAATCAATAAAGAAGAGGGATGAGGTTGAAACAAAAGAGATGAGCCAAAAAAATATGCTGAAAATCTAACAGAGAAACACCAGACCTGATGACAAAGCAGAAAACACTACACAAGTAGAAATTGAAAAATGGTTGCTTGAAGTTCAGAACCTTAAATGGCCATTCGGATGTCCTTAAATCAAAATGAAACTGAAAGAATTCTTTTTTTGTAGTTGTTGTTGTTGTTGATCCCAGTACTAGGCTAGCAAGAGCATCACAATGTCCCCTTAAATAGCACGGACTATTAGTGACGTCACCTTAAGTGCAACATGAATGAAGAGATGGCAAATGGCAGGGCAACTTCAAACAACATGGCTGCACTCATTGCATACACACACATAAAAACAATGAGACAAAAACTCGTAAAAATGTGAACTTATCCTAAACTCATGCCAGTAGCTCAGCGTTTCTCAACCTTTAAGTATTTGCAACCCGAGTTTTCATAACAGTTTTAATTGCGTCCCCCCCCTAACATTTTTTTAAAGTGTAGATGCATATTTTATTATTCTTTACTTAACTTTTATCGACATTTATCTAACTCTATATTTATTGTTCTAGTATCAGAATGTAGTTTAAGTTAATTTGTTTTGGTTTCAGCAGATGTTTTTTTCATATTTTAGATTCTTGTTTTCTTTTTTTCACAACTTCGCGCCCCCCTTTTTGTTACTTCACGCCCCCCTAAGGGCGCCCGCCCCACAGGTTGAGAATCACTGCAGTAGCTGAATGGCGCAGTGGTAGTTGGAGACGCCTGAGTCTTCTGTCCTTAATCTAGCGACGTATGGTAAGTTCAATGGCATCGCCACAGAGGCCTTTTATGTGTGTGGCCATGATTGTGGGGGCCTGTGATGGACTGGTGCCCTGTTGGAATGCCCTGGGCTCTTGGTCTCAGCACATTTTATGCCATGGGCATCTTGTAGTTAATGGATCAGGAGAGAAAGGGAGAGACACCAAAATAGAATGCAAAAATATTAAAAAACTATTTCAACAGTGCATACAATTCACAGTTCCAGTGTCAACACAATTCAGTGTGATGTGTTTAAATAAAAACAAATGAAAAAAGAAATAAAAAACAATCTCAATCCAATCACTTTTACCCACCGTAGTCTTCATCAAGTCAAGGATCAAGAGTTTTAATGAAACAGAGGACAAGTTTGTAGCTTGCTCAAGGCCTCTACTCCTTCGAGAAGTTTTGAGGATTCACACCCCATGACCAGCTCAACACACTGGTTCAGATTTCCACCTCCACTCCATTCAGAGGATTCCTTATCAGGCATGGCCCCTTCTCTGCAACATGGAGTGTTCAGAAGGTTCCTTATGACATCCACACTCAACACTCTGAAGTCAAATGACAAGAAGATGATAAAACAAAGAGAGAAGAACGATAAAGAGTTGGGGTGCCAAGACAACCACCCCGTATATTTGGTGGATTCAAAAAAGCCACATAAAATATTGTGGAGTCATCTCTACAGACATGAGTTCAAGACAAAACTATTCAAAAATGGTGGAGTTTCCAGTTTTGAGCCCTTCTGACGGAAGGTCGAGGAGGATGGACATCGGAAGTTACCTCAGAGGTGTCATAGCCACCAATCAGCCTGTCTGCTGAGGGACAAAGAGTGAGGCATTCGGACACAGTGCCAGCCCCAGAACAGCGATGGAATTGCAATCAATAGGCCCTTTATGTGTACGAACATGACACATGGAAATGAACTGATGAGATGAAGGAAAGGATAGGAAGATGAATGACACGACCTAGCATCAGTTATGCTGCTTTATTCAATCTCGGAGTTGTTGCAGTCAACCCCTGCTTACATCCCACAATCCCCCACCAATCAACGCCCCCATCTTCACTTTCAGTTAGGTCCTATAATAAAAGGAACATGAACTGACACATGTGTGTGTGTGCCAAACATGCCAGCGGGCCCTCAGTTCAAGCACCTTCTCTGAATTCTACTAAGGTAACTCTCGTGAATTCACGTGGGACCTCTTTAGTCTAACTTATGGCTCCATCCCTAACCTTACCTGCAACTAACCAGACTCTTCTTCTTTCACAGCACTGCACCTCCACTCACTCTCGTTGGGTAGTCCCCCAACCATCCATCTCTTCCTGGAGTGAACTTCCATGCAGCTGACCAGCCATTTCATGATTTCTACAAGGTGTGACGATGCGGGTTCGGCTCCATGCTCCCATCACTGTTTGGAAGCCTCGGAAATGTCATCGATGAACTACAGTTGAGGCAATAAACAATTGAGCAAGGGGATGGTATAAATGTGCAAAGTGCTTTTATTAAAAAGACAATCAAAAACAAAGTGTCAATAAATAAAGTGCAGTGATTCCAAGTTCATTAAATAAATAATCCATTAAAACACGTGGAGGTTAAAAATGCACAAAAAACCAATCCTTTAAAATCGAGGTTAAAGCAGTCTTTAAAAACAACAAGCTCAGTGCTTCTCCTATGCTGGCATCTCACCTGCTTCTCCCATACGGGCCCATGCAACAGGCGAGACGCTCCCTGCAGCTGCCCTCTTCAATTCACACACGAGACTGGAGATCTCCTGATCCCTGGCTTCGGTCTGACACTCATCCCAGTCTCGAGACTTGGTTCAATCCAATGGCCAGGACGCTCACAATGGACATTCCCCGACCAAGCCTCCCGACTCCCGCTGCCTTTCCGGCCTTCTGCAGCCAGTCGCCTTCCCCTGGTCACTCCCGCTACCTGGTTGTTCAGCGGAAGCAACATCAACTCTAACGCCTGGGTGTCGGCCTAACACCCAGCTTCCTCACAGCTGCCCGCAAACGCTCGTTCACTCGCCCACACGCTCCGCATGTCTCTGTCTCTCTCAACGACTTGCTTCCTCGCTCCCTGTAACCTCCGTCCTCTCTTTTCCTTTCTCTCTTTCCTAACCGACTCGCACTTCTTTTAAACAGCGAGGGGCCATAGCAGCTGCAGAACATTAGCCACAGGAGCAATCACGGATGTGGGCAGTCCCTCACCTGTGCACTAGGTGAGAAACGCCCACACCGCAGATTGCCCCGTGGCTTGCTATAGCCCAATGCCCCCTGAGTAAGCCGCGAGCGCGGTGATTATTTATTTAAAAAATGGCCTTTGTTCAGTGAGCTGTGGACCCATAACACCACACAAGGTAGGTTCTGAGAAACTATAAAGAATATTTTTCTGGGCTGGGTCTGAACCCCGTGACACAGCCTGTCACACGTGTGCAGAGCCAGTTCTTGTGTTTCCACACAATGCCATTTAGCGTTGGCTTCCCTCCCTCTTTTGCTAAGGTTCCCCCAGCAGTAGCCATACCTGCAATGTCCCAGCCTCCGGTCCCCTCACTGTCTCCTTCTATTGCCAGGGTCAAATCTTTTCATCCCTTGAAACTCCGGGAGTGAACTGAATGAAGGTGGCACCACTTAACTTCTTTCTTTGCCTTGGTCTGTCCCTCGGGTAGAAGAGCCAAGTCTTGGACAGGCAACTTATTCTTTTAAGGTAAACATTAATGCAGCAGAAATCACCCACTTTAGCTTTGGGATTGGATTAAAAACCCTTGAACCCACTTACAAGCCTCCTTTGTGCCACCTACTCTTGCCTACTGTCCATAACCCACAATCCCTTAGAGGCGCTGATCATGGATGTGTGTAATTGCAAGTGCAAGGATCATAACTGTTTAATTAAGGGTCTTGACGTAATCCCATCTGAATAGAAAGCTGCTCGTTTTTGACAGAATCGCCAGTCAGAGTCACAGCGCCACATACTCGGGCTTTACGGCTCAGAAGTTTACGCCGCTCATATCATTATTATTTATTGCATGGAGGAATAATGTGTCTGGCTGGAGCAGCCTGTCTTTGTCTACCTGCCTGATGCTCCCAGCGGACCCTCGGATAGCAGAGCTGATTCTTTGCCATTATTTTATGTTAATCATCCTCTCTGTCGGCTTTATTTCCCTCTGCAACTCCTTGAGCAGCCATTTGCCTTTTTTAGGGTTTTACTCACCTAATCGCAAAATGTCTTTGGAGTTTTTTTTTTTTTTACATTCATTAATGCATTTTTTGTAACAGCTAAATAATTGTGTGAGCCCCCTAAAGCTGCTGGAGTTAGTCGAATGCAGAGAGCCAGAGGAAGGAATGGCACTTTAGACGTGCTCTTCAAGCTGCGTGGCTGGCTCATGGTGGATGGTGTAATTTATTTTCAGGATTTACAGTGGGCCAACCATTGAGTCGCACATTCAGCATCGCTTTGCATTGTCAGGCTGTTCTTCTGTACATAAGCAGTGTTTACCCATCCACCCATTTCAACTCAATTACCATGGACTGGACCGCAATGGCAGAAAGGCTGTGGAAGGGACTGCATTGTAATGGTTCAAAAGAGAGGCAGAGCTTTAGCAAAGGGAGGATGGGGGTCTCAGACTTTGATCCTAGAGGGCCACAGTGCTCTCTTTATAGCCATTAATGGAAATTCTTATTTATCTGCATGATTTATTCTTAGTCGTATTTTGCTACAAGAGTGTAGATCACCAGAATGTTTCAGGCACTTGAATGAGAATACTTCTCCCTTTATCGTTTTTTAATTTCCTTTATTTTTTTCTATTTAAACTTTCTTTTATTAAGTGATTTCTTTAGTTTATCTGTTGCCACAATCTGTAGGCATTAGCTAGTGGATTCTCTACTATAGTGTTAATGTGTGTGATGCCTCATCTGTTGGAATCAAAATTAAAAGCGGGTGACAACTTCTAAGTGCATTCCGATAGATGACGGACCACAAAATATTGATGTTGAGCAGGTATTGACTTATAATAAATACTGGACCTGGTCAGATATGGCAGATCACTTACTCCCATCACAGTTAAGTTAGTCCAGGAATAAATCTCATGAGTAAGCTGGAGTACAAGAGGATGCTTTCGAATTGGATTATTTGGATGCCCCCATTGGCTCAGAGTGCTCAAGTGTTCCCTGAGGTAGAGCAGCGTCCTGTCCAGCCTTTGGTTCCACTTGGGCTGCTGGTGACCACTAAATGAGAAAAGTTCAGAAAATGGTTGGTTGACTAAGATGGTGGCACTGTTGGAGACTGGGGTCCAGTTCTAGTCTGGTTGACGTGTATGGATTTTGCATGTTCATTTTTGTGTCTGTGTTGGTTCCCACTGCGATTTCCAGGCTTCTTCCACTTCCCATAGATACTCATGTGCATGTCTGGTCTAAGCTGGCCCAATGTGAGTGAGCGTGCTGCCCCATATGTCCTACTGCAGGGTTGGTTCTCGTGGTTATACCCACACTGCAAGGTTGAAAATCTGCTTACCGCTCTCCATCCATCCATCCATTATCCAACCCGCTTTATCCTAACTACAGGGTCACGAAGGTCTGCTCTCCTTGAATGGAAAATGGATGAAAACTGTTTGGGCTAAACATTCTTTTCTGCTAGACTCTAATTTGTAAATCATTTCTTTATATTTGGAGACTTTTTCAGGTCTGCTGGGCAGTGTATCCCATATGAGACCAGGTCGTGGTTTATTTTCAGACACCTTCTGTCCGGAGTCGCCGTGTTCCACCTGCTTGTGTGACCTTACTGCCCTTGTTCAGAGCTGTAGTAGCAGCCTGGCTGTCCTTGTAACGAGACATGGTCTCTGGATTTATTGTGAGTGACGAAAGGACAAAGAGATAGTAACGAGAACCAGAATTGCAATCAGCGCCAGGCAAGGTCAAAACCGGGAGATGAAAAATAAATGAAGCAGCCAAAGCACTGGCGCAAACTAAAAATGAAAGGCAAAGGCAACGAAAAGATCAAAACTGAAAGCGAACCTACCACTTGGCCTACTTAGAATTAAAACTAACTGACCTTAGAGATTGTTGTCTATTTCTCAACCAACTGAGGGATAATCTTGACTTGGGGCTGTGGCCGTATTTATACCAGAGGTTCTGGTGATGCTACTGACGCGACGACCGTGGACATGTGACCCACGATTTGCACTGCGTAAATTTTAAGTGGAAAGAATAAAACAAATGCAAATTGTTCCCAAATGACTTTCATACATTTAAACCTATGGAAATGCATGTGCACCATGACAGTCATGTACCAGCTGACCACTTCTTTGTGCTAAAAGTCGGGATGGCCCACTCCTTTCTGTCACTCCGACTCCCGTACTCCACTCCTTCGAAGGCCTACACTTAGGATAATCTGGGATAATCGGGAGGAAGACGCCTCTCCCTATGCTAAGCTCTTACATTTTGGGGGGGTTTTCACGACAGTCAAAGTTATTGTTGAGCCGAGCTGTTTTTATCTCAAGCTGAAAAATCTGTGAAGCTGAGAAAAACATCCGCTTTCGACAGGCCACCACATCTTTGTGATGTATGCACGCATTTCCTGATGTACGTGGCCTTCAGCGGGCAGAGTTCTAATTGAAATGAATAAATCAATTTCACAGTGAAATAAAAATATGTCATCCACACATGCTGATAAATAATGACAGCTGTTTTCTAATGTGTCAGGTGGTGCCGCTCAATAAAAAAGCAGACCCCCACATTGCTAACTGGAAGTCGTCCCTATATCTTAGCTTGAGTGTCCTCCTAGTGTGCATGTCTGTGTGCCCTGCCTACGTAACGAATGTCAAACTGAATGTGAATAATTATCCCCCAAACAGGAATGTGCTCAGATTAGTGATTGGGAGGACATTCGTCTTTTCGATCAGATGTTTGCTTTTCTTTCATTCTCGAGGGCTCAGTTGCGTCACGGTGGAGCTGCAGCCTCTTGTGGAATGATCCGCTGTTACTACCAAAACAGAGAGTGATTTGGGAGATGAGCGTAATTTGGCACAACAGCACTAGGCCTCTTCATGCGGGCATTAGGAAGCCAAAGACTGGCACAAATGTTGCACACTGTGGCATATGTCATCCCTAGTGTGATTTGCCATTCCTCTATGCTGTTTGCCTAAATGAAAGCCTGGTGTTGCTCCTCAGACCATTAAAGAGCAGTTCAGTGCACAGCACTATTAGCCTCCGGTAATGAAATAAATTGAGGTTTTTGAAAACACCTTAAACTTCCTGTGCAAGCCTCAAAGTACCACTAATCACTGCACATACAGCATTAATCATTCGGAATATGTTAAGAAATGCTTTCAAAAATATTCACTGTGTGCTGAGCTGATCATAAGTCTAGAAATAGAAAAGACTCATGAGTCATTCAGAAGCAGCCTTCCGAGGATGCTTTACTGCTTAATTACAGTGTTGTCGGGCATGCAGTTGGCATTGAGGCTGCCCGGCTCCAATTAATGAATTAGTGAGGACAGGTGTGAGCTATTGGGCAAAAAGGAGACCAAGCACTAAGAATAGCATCATGGGACGATGAGCACTGAAAGTGGGCGCAGGCTGTTAAGTGCTCACCATGGAGAATTTAAAGGGAAAACGGGAGATAGTGGCATTACAGCGCCAGCGCAGGTAGGGGCAGCATGGCCTGGGGGTATAATGCATAGGGGGATTCTTTTTCCTATTTATTTATTTATTGTTTATTACATGCTAGTGGCTGATAATCCTTACAAAATATCTCAAGACAGTGTTTATCTCCGGGGAGCAGGTGCTCATTTAAAATAGCGTAGTCAGCAGGAACGACCCCTTTACCCGTCCCCCCATGACAAATGAAAAAGAAAGCCACATGTCTTTATTCTAAATGAGAGATGGATAATAAAAGAAGCTTTGTTCTTACCGTTATACAGTAGTCTGGGGTTTCACAGTCACTCATAAACCATGATGTAAGTTTTGGCGTACGTTTATTTTCCCTCTTTTTAATATTTGCTATTTTCTTGGATGCATTACTCTTAGATGAACAGCAAGTCACTGCTGTTCCTCCAGTCTCTAAGGAATGCTATGCTTGCCATTTTTAATATAATTTCATTAAAGTTTAAAACAAAGGCTTTTCTGCTCACTTGCCCTCAGCGAGCATGTAAATTGAAGAGCTAAACATTGTACTTGATCTAATATTGACTTCAAACTGTTTGTATTGAAAATCCGGCTACAAGATATTTACCTTTCACAATACCAAATGGGCATGCCGGCCCACACAAAGACCCTGTGCTCTTGAGCTTGCTGACACATTCTGAATTCATGGAGGACTCTCAGACAATAGAAAAGTACAGCGAGCCAGGAATACGTGCCTTCTGGTGATGAGCAAATGCCATTGTGGGTTATAGCTGGCAAAAATGTGTTCAAGTCCATGAAATCGAAAGCCAGTGCCCTTCTTTATATGAGTTTTTTAAGTAGGTCCTTTGAAACAGTTTAGCATCGTCAGGCACAGGATAAAAAATATGGATGGGTCACCAGTTGGTTCGATAAACTGAAAGATAAAACGCCTACTTTCATGACTTGCTAATGGATGGCTAGTTTTTATCTAAATAAAATATCTTAAGCCAGGTCTCAATGCACAAAATGTTTTGCCGGTTTGACATGCCTGTCAGTGTAGGCTATGAGAATGATAATTGTCGGTAATATTGTTGAAATGTTTCCCTCATTATTTTTTAGCAGATAAATAGCTTGTTGATTCTTGAAATTCTTTAGAAAACCTGTAGAAGAAAGATTTTAAAAGAACGCATGCCTTTGGTGTGACAGGATTTACATCACGTGTCTCTCCTATAACAAAACATACAGCCTGTAAAGTCATGATACCTGCCGCTTTCCTTAACATATGATGTCACTTTCAAACTATAAAATAACCACACTCCCTCTTGGGTATCCATTAAAAGACACGACTACTGTAATTTAACAATAAGCTACAGTGTGCATAGCCTGTCTAGGTTTTGGTAAAATTAGGGTCTTGAAATTGTGCCACATACCTGAGGTGGCGAATGTGACGACATTGTGTGCACTTCCAAGCAGCGCTGCGGAGTCAGAACACGAAACCTTCAACTGCCAACACTGTCATTTACAAAATTGAACACAGAGGCTCCAGGCTCACTTTAGTCCAAATGGAAGACATTTAATTTTTTTTTAATAACCAAGGAATAACTTGGAGACATTTCTGTTCCTTCTTCCAGTACCAAGAAGGTTTGGAATACACCAGCAGCACTTACACTCCATATTCTCATTTGCCCCAGTGGTTGTTATTCATTCATCTGTCTTGTTTTGCTGAGATGTTTTCTTCCATTTTCTGACAGGCTCAAGTGAAAACGTTTACTTATTTAGTTTAAGGTTTCCATATTGACCTTATCCTGCTGAGATTCTGTTGGGAGATATTTCATGTTATTTTGTCCAAAGTCATTAAAAAATAATTAGTAGGCATTACTGCTCCAATAGCTAACGGGATATACCCGTCAATAATTAGTAGCCTTTAACCCTCAAAAACTGATAAATCAATAACTAGTAAGCTTTATCCTTCAGTAACTAGTTAACATTACTGTCTAAAAACTAGCAGAAATTGAATAAGTAGTGAGCATTATCCCTCAATAACAGTAGCCATTAACCCTTGGTAACTAGTAGGTAGCTCCCCTCAACTAGTACACATTACCCTTCAATAAGTAATAGACATTACTGCTTAATAATTAGTAGCCATTACAGCTCAATAACTAGTAGACATTACCGCTCAATAACTAGTAGACATTACAGCTCAATAACTAGTAGACATTACAGCTCAATAACTAGTAGACAGTACCGCTTAATAATTAGTAGACATTTCTGCTTAATAATTAGTAGACATTATAGCTCAATAACTAGTAGACATTACAGCTCAATAACTAGTAGACATTATTGCTTAATAATTAGTAGGCATTACAGCTTAATAACTAGTAGACATTAACGCTCAATAACTAGTAGACATTAGCGCTTAATAATTAGTAGACATTAGTCAATAACTAGTAGATATTACACCTTAATAATTAGTAGACATTACAGCTCAATAACTAGTAGACATTAACGCTCAATAATTAGTAGACATTACAGCTCAATAACTAGTAGACATTAGCTTAATAATTAGTAGACATTATAGCTCATTAGTAGACATTACCGCTTAATAATTAGTAGACATTATAGCTCAATAACTAGTAGACATTACCGCTTAATAATTAGTAGACATTACAGCTCAATAACTAGTAGACATTTCTGCTTAATAATTAGTAGCCATTACCGCTTAATAATTAGTAGACATTACAGCTCAATAACTAGTAGACATTACAGCTTAATAATTAGTAGACATTACAGCTCAATAACTAGTAGACATTACCGCTTAATAATTAGTAGACATTATAGCTCAATAACTAGTAGACATTACAGCTCAATAACTAGTAGACATTACCGCTTAATAATTAGTAGACATTACCGCTCAATAACTAGTAGACATTATAGCTCAATAACTAGTAGACATTACCGCTTAATAATTAGTAGGCATTACAGCTCAATAACTAGTAGACATTACAGCTCAATAACTAGTAGACATTACCGCTTAATAACTAGTAGACATTATAGCTCAATAACTAGTAGACATTACAGCTTAATAATTAGTAGACATTATAGCTCAATAACTAGTAGATATTACAGCTCAATAACTAGTAGACATTACCGCTTAATAATTAGTAGACATTATAGCTCAATAACTAGTAGATATTACAGCTCAATAACTAGTAGACATTACCGCTTAATAATTAGTAGACATTACTGCCTAATAATTAGTAGCCATTACAGCTCAATAACTAGTAGATATTACAGCTCAATAACTAGTAGACATTTCTGCTTAATAATTAGTAGCCATTACAGCTCAATAACTAGTAGACAGTACTGCTTAATAATTAGTAGGCATTACAGCTTAATAACTAGTAGGAGGGCGGCACAGTGACGCAATGTTAGCATGTTCTCCCCGTGTTTTTGTGGGTTTCCTCCCACAGTCCAAAGACGTGCAGGTTAGGTACATTGGCAATTTAAAATTGTGTGTGCTTGGGGGGGGTGTGTGCCATGCGGTGGGCTGGCACCCTGCCCGGGATTTGTTTCCTGCCTTGCGCTCTGTGTTGGCTGGGATTGGCTCCAGCAGACCCCCATGACCCTGTAGTTAGGATATAGCAGGTTGGATGATGACTGACTGACATTACCTTTCATTAACTAGAAAGCATCACTTCTCAATAACTTGTAAGTGGTCCTCCTCAATAACTGGTAAGTGTTACCCTTCAGTAACTAGTAGTTAATCCCCATCAGTAATTTGTAAGCATTATCCTTTAATAAATAGCCATTATCATGCAATATCTAGTAAATATTATCCTTCAATTCATAGTAGGCATCACTGCTCAATAACTAGTAGACATTGCCCTTCAATATCTCATAAGCATTACCAGTCCATGAAGCAGTAGGCAGTCCCCCCAGTAACTAGTAAGCATAACTGTTCAATAACTAGTACATAATTACCCTTCAATGACTAGTAGGCATTACCGCTCAATAATTAGTAAGTTACCATTCAATAACTAATAGGCAGTTCCCATCAGTAACTAGTAGGCCTTACACTTTAACAGCTAGTAGGCATCAATCCTCATTCACTAGAAGGTGGACCTCCACAATAACTGGTAGCTATCATCAATCAATAACTGATAGTCAGACCCTCCCCAATAACCCTTCAATAACTGTCGGGCTAGTGGCCCCTCATTCATCTACTTATTAAGGAAGGCTAAATTCTGAAGTATTTCTGACGGCTGGCATTTCCATTGCATTCTCCACTGATTCTCTGGTTGAACTGGGCAGATGTCCAGTGGGATGGTGTTAAAAGTGGACAACTCAGCCCCTTCTTTGCCTATTCTGGCTTAAGATGAAACACAGAGGGTTTCCATTCCTTCTTCCTCTCCTTAGGAGGTGTACTGGGTAAGTGTATTGCTTTCTTTTAGGTCTGACTGGGGGGCACTACCTCACCCCTTGGCATCCTTTGCAGAGTTGATTCCCGCCTTGCACCAGATGCTTCCTGGACAAACTCCAGCTCCCTGGGACTCGAAACTGGGTTATGTGGGCTGTTAATGGATAGATGAATGGATTTCCACTTTGTTTTTCCAGCTGGGCTCAGGTTTATCTAGGAGGCAGGTTTATCTGGTTGTGCTAAGATGCTGCTTTTCGCACACAGTACATCCTGATGTTTAACTGCTTTGCCCATTCCAAGGTATTACTGTTTTCATAGAAAATTAAGATAATCCTATTTTTTATAAAAATTGATCTATTCGTATGGAATGATTACAATAAAATCAATGAAATAAAAAAGACAATGAAGACATATTAACAGAGGTGCTGGGCACAGACGGCTGCCACCAAGATGTTAAAGCGGTCATCTGTTTAGGGTATAATCCGGCCCACCATGACCCTACATTGGATTAAGCAGGTGTGAAAGTGTTACAAAAATGTTAAAATGTTTGCATTTAGTGGAAATGCAGGCCCAGGCATTTTGTTGGACTGTTATCTCAGTCACATTTGCCTGATTTGAGATGAAAGCAGGATATTCCTTATAAGTCACATTTGTCTTTTTTATCTTCTAAAAAAACCCTGAGCTTTGAAAACTAAAGGAAAAAATCTATTTGAATAAACATATTCATTAGGTCAAAGTGCCACAGGGGACTGACAGACACTGTATGTTTTTTTTTCCCCTGAATGGTATAATTAAAAATTAACTAAGTAAACGATCCTGCTAGGCGTGTAGATTATAATTCAGTAGGATCCCCTTGTGCATTGTGGTGAAAGGAGAGGGGAGCTGTGCTTGCTTTTTGTTAAAGAAAGACTGGAATGTGTATTTTAGAAATTAGCAAGAATGTACAACTAAATTTACAGCAATGGCAAGAGATGAAACAACGAGACTAAAATGTATTCCCAGTAAACTCGTCTCGCAGCAAATGATCGGCATTTTCTTTGGGAATGTTCTAATGGATAACAACTGAGAATTAACATTAGAGAAAAGCAAAAAGTTCAACAAATCCCACAAGTCCTCCTGATGTTTTAACATTTTAGTAAAACTCAAGTGGAGTATCATAGCAGAGCAGAGATTGTTTTGTTAGGGATGTACAGATCTCAACCAGGGCAACATGATGGCACAGTGGTTAGCACTGCACCTGCACAGTTCATTTGTTTTATTCTTTTGGTCAAAAATATTTTATTTTTTGTTTCGCAACACCATTTTGTGACATGCCCGTTCTCTTCAACTAAACCGATGATGCTGTCACGTCCCACGTCATCATGAATGGCCCAAGTATGAGGGTGGAAGATGTTGTCAGGCATTGAAGCTTTTCGAGAAACCAAACTTTGAATGAATTATCTTGTAAAATTTATTGTAGTCTGTTCTGCTCAAGGGCGACAAGAGGACCAGGATACAAAACACGGTCAAAATCAGAAATGAGGTGAAGCCTTCGTGCCAAAACCTTTTTGCACCAAAGCCTAATCGTTAACCAGAAATCAAAGTCTGAGAGAAAACAGTCAGATCAGAAACCACAAATTCAAGAAGGAAATACACACTGGGTTTGATAGTGTTTCTATCCAAATCACGGATATGGTATGAATCTTTGTGCCGGATTTAAAGGGTTGCACTCAAAAAATGGGTACAGGTCTCAAAAAGCCAAACTGGCACTTCACCCAGGTCTGACTCCACCACCTAACAGCAAACCCCAAGCCCAAAATGACACAACAGAGATAGACCTCATCAGTGGTAATGACAAGATGGCTTATAGAAAGGAAATCAACCTACTTATGGACTGGTGGAAGAACAAAAACCTGACTCTGAATGTCAAATAAACCTAGGGGATCACGGTCGACTTCAGGTGGTACCACACCATCCAACCTTCCCTCTCCATCAATGGTTCCGCTGTGAAGTCAGTCAGGAGGAGCACAAAGTTTCTGGGAGTATTGATCAAAAATGATCTGTCCTGGACCAAACACACCTCTTTCCTGAACAAGAGAGCACAGACATGACTGTACTTCCTGTGGCACAAGAGAAGAGTGTGTCTCTTACTACAGAGGCAGCATAGAGAGTGTGTTGACCAATTGCATCTCTTTCTGGTATCGGGAGTGGTGAGAGCAGCTGAGAATATCATTGGAACATCTCTTGCTCCCATACACGAACTTTACAGCTAACACTGCCAAAACAGGGCCGCCACCATTATCAGAGACCACATTCAACCTAACAAAGGCTGTGGGTCCTTCTGCCCTCTGGCAAGCCATGACAAAGTATATGGTGCTAAACTGCCAGAGGTCATAAAAGTTTAATCCCAAAACCAATTACACTCTTAAATAATAATTAAATCCATGATTAGATGGCCCTGCCCCCTTAGGCTTCAAATACAGGAGACAAAGAACAAAAGACTAATGCATATAATCTTAAAATAATACAACACCAAAATATAATACAGTAAATAACACCATTTTTAAAAAATAGCATGCAGTCAGAACTTAAATAGAATGAAAAACATAAAATACAAAATTATATTAAAAAAAAGGTTGAATAAACAATAAACAAATTTGAGCCAGCGCAACAACCCTGGCAGTACCATAACAATGGCCTTAATTACTGGTCTTTATTTTTGGTGTGGTTGAGCAGTTCTTATAGACATTTCTTTTCTTGGTTTCTCACTTTGCCTTTTTTTGTGCTCTTCCTAAAGGTTACTACATCTCCTGGTCTTGGCAATTATTTTTTTTATTAGCCACTATATTCATAAAATAAAATGTTTGAAAATGTATATAAGATGGTCCAGATCTAATTATGCAATTTTCATTACCCTATAACTTATTAACTTTATTACATAGAAAATCACCCAAAAAATCCCAGACCATCGAGAAGTGTGCGAACTGACGACATGAAGAATCGTCTTCACGCCGAACTGGAATCGTCCCTGCATAAATCAAAGTCATCCAGACGATCTGGATCTGCATAATTAGATCTGGACCACCCTGTAGTGTCACATACAGTATGTGCGATTGGGAGGCAGCTAGAGGACCTAAACATTATAGTACCACGCCAGACCAGGGGGTGGTGAGGTGCACTAATTTTCTCTCACCATCCTCTGAAGACTATCTCCAGGAAATCCCACTAGGTGCCGGCACTATTGATGACATCATCCATGGCACCGGTACCGGAAGTGACGTCATCAATAGCGCCAGGACCTAGTGGGATTTCCCGGAGATGGTCTGCAGAGGACGGTGAGAGAAAATTAGTGCAACTCGCCACCCCCTGGTCTGGCGTGGTACTACAATGTTTAGGTCCTCTAGCTGCCTCCCAATCGCACATGTGTGACAACAGAAAACCTTAATATTTTCAAGCAGCATTCAAAGTATAGTTGACATTATACTTTTAGTTTTATTCTTGACTAATATATAATCACAGTGGTATTCTATTTGTTCATTCATTCATTCGTTCGTTCATTTCCTGAAACGCCTTTATTTCAGTTCAGGTCATGTAGGCTGGAGTCAGTTCTAACAGCATCGGTATGAGCCAACCCACAATGTGGCAGCAGTCCTCATCAGATGCACTCTACAAATCCATCCATTTTCCATACCTGCCTTCTCTTTATTGGGATGTGTTCTATCATGTTTACAGAGATCTAGGAAGCATGTTCTGTTAGAGAGTTTGTATTAGAAAGTGGAGATGACCAATAAATGTCTTTCTTGTAGGGGTTTCCAGTAGAATAGTCAAGGATGTTAGCAAAGTTTAATACAATTGATGTTAGGTCATCCATCAATGTAGTAAACTCAAAGTCAGAAGCAAAAAGAAAATACAGTGGTGTGAAAAACTATTTGCCCCCTTCCTGATTTCTTATTCTTTTGCATGTTTGTCACACAAAATGTTTCTGATCATCAAACACATTTAACCATTAGTCAAATATAACACAAGTAAAACACAAAATGCAGTTTTTAAATGATGGTTTTTATTATTTAGGGAGAAAAAAAATCCAAACCTACATGGCCCTGTGTGAAAAAGTAATTGCCCCCTGAACCTAATAACTGGTTGGGCCATACTTAGCAGCAATAACTGCAATCAAGCGTTTGCGATAACTTGCAATGAGTCTTTTACAGCGCTCTGGAGGAATTTTGGCCCACTCATCTTTGCAGAATTGTTGTAATTCAGCTTTATTTGAGGGTTTTCTAGCATGAACTGTCTTTTTAAGGTCATGCCATAGCATCTCAATTGGATTCAGGTCAGGACTTTGACTAGGCCACTCCAAAGTCTTCATTTTGTTTTTCTTCAGCCATTCAGAGGTGGATTTGCTGGTGTGTTTTGGGTCATTGTCCTGTTGCAGCACCCAAGATCGCTTCAGCTTGAGTTGACGAACAGATGGCCGGACATTCTCCTTCAGGATTTTTTGGTAGACAGTAGAATTCATGGTTCCATCTATCACAGCAAGTTTTCCAGGTCCTGAAGCAGCAAAACAACCCCAGACCATCACACTACCACCACCATATTTTACTATTGGTATGATGTTCTTTTTCTTAAATGCTGTGTTCTTTTTACGCCAGATGTAACGGGACATTTGCCTTCCAAAAAGTTCAACTTTTGTCTCATGTTGTGTTTGTTTGTGTTTACTTGTGTTATATTTGACTAATGGTTAAATGTGTTTGATGATCAGAAACATTTTGTGTGACAAACATGCAAAAGAGTAAGAAATCAGGAAGGGGGCAAATAGTTTTTCACACCACTGTAAAATCAGAACCAAATCTCTAATGAACTAATTGCCAGAGCACTAGTCTCTCAGTGAGTTGTTCCTGTCGTGATGTGACACCTTGGGTGCCTAGTGTCACACATGCGTCACAGGAACGTGTAGAAAGCTTGGCTCATGAGGTAAACTGGGGCAGGGATGAGGGTGGGAGGCAGCTGCTAACCTCTCTACATCTTTCAGCCCACTCCTCCAAAGATGATTGATGTTTCTTCTGCTCCACCATGGAAGTCCTGTCCCTTCCAGTCATTCTGCTAAAAAATGATGTTGCCGTGCCTTCAAGGCATCGGTGATTGTCGGAGCCAGACTGCCAGCAGAAGCATCAAACTTACGATTATTAACGATCACTGAACGTTAGACGTTTCTTCGTTTAGTTTTGTTTTGCTTTGTTTTTCTATTATGCAGTGTTGTCGCCATTAAATTTGGGTCTCACTTGGACCCCCAACTCTTTACCCTATATAGTCTCATTACTTCTAACACTAGCAACCCAGTGTATAGAACTCTAAAATTGAAAAACATTTAAAGCAAAATGTGACAAGATGACATTGACAAAATAATGAGAAAGATGTAAAAAAATCAAAATTAATAATGACTTTCAGACAAATGCTAGAAGTAAACTGATAACATGGCAACTGTTTACCTGAGGCTTACTCTGTTAGCAGTGTGACGGTAGATGGCGCTATACCAGCGCTTAACCCGGCACAGACAGACACAAGAGGCACACTTACACAAGTTCCTGCTTTTTATTTTCAGTTCTCTGTATGGTCCTTTGCACTTCACACATCGTGCACAAATCACTACAAATACAACTCACAATCCTTTCTTTTCTTCTTCTCTGTATTTCTGCCTCAACTCCTCTCCTCTCCTCTCCACTCCACTCCACTCTACTCCTCGCAAGCTCTGTCCTCTTCCGCCCGACTCCAGCTCCCTGAATGGAGTGAGGTGGCCCCTTTTATAGTGCACTCAGATGTGCTCCAGGTGCTCCCTGATGACCTTCTCTGGGTGTACCTGCTTCCTGGTCCGGCAGCACTTCCTGGTGTGGTGGAAGTGCTGCATACCATGGCTTCTGATCCATCCAGGTGCCCCCTGGTGGTGGCCACGGGTCCCCAGAAGGTTGAGCTTCCAAGCTATGTTCCCGTGACCCCAACACCCACCAGGGTGGCTGTCTTCTCGTGGTCCAGGGAAGGTACTACTCTTCTCCCGGTCCTTCCATCCTCCAAGTATCCTGACTGGGCATAAGCCCCAGCCATCTGCCACAGCAGTTAACGTAAGATCATAAATTACTTTTGAAAATAAGGCAGTGAACTGTTGGGTACGTCCACCCACCCTGAAGATACCGGAGTCAACTGCGACTCTGAAACCTTTTGTCTGAACAGTTAGAGCAAATGGCTAGAATTGCAAAGTTCACCAGTGAGTCAAATAACACATAATTATAAAATTCTAGAAAAAAAAGAATCCACCAAAGGCAATAGGCGAAGTGTGCAATGAGCTGATGGTAATTAAATCCTAACATCATTTAAGTGAGGACATCTAATTCAGAGCTTCGAGTTCACTAATCCTGTTCACCTATTATCTCCAAAACAACATCAAGTTGAGCTTTGAAGGTCCTTCAAGCCCTACTATCTGCTGTTCTACTTGGTCATTTATCCCATAAGTCAATGCTCCTTTATCTGAAGAAAAACTTTTGAACATTTGTGAGGAATTTGCCCTTAAACAGTTTGCATCTGTTGTATTTCACCCAGGCTTTATTCCCTAACTTAAGTATATTTTAAGTTATATTTTACTTTACATATATTTCATTTATGTGTATATTTTATTTATGATGTCATTTTTGATATTATTCCTATATTTATGCTTTAGTATTTAGGTGTTGTATACTTGAGTTGTCTGAATATGTCTCTTGGGTTGTGTTGGTGGATGTGTGGCCACCATGATGCCACTACTGTACTGACTCGCAAGAGACTGTAAAAAAAAAAAAGGAAAAATGACTGGGAGAATCGTAGTCAGCGTACGGGCAAAAAGTCAAAACCGGGAGTCAACAATACCGAGCGTCAAAACCAAAACAAGAACCACAAATTGAAGTCGAAAAGCAAGAGCAGAGATTCCGTAACTGAGAAGAGCCAAAGTGAATATTCTATAAGGCAGCGAGCCGAGGGTTTCTGCCAAGGACTACCTTATTTAAACCATCGCACTGATAGCATCACAAAGGAACACATTGTAGTGTTTTCTGGGAAATGCTCCCAAGGAAATGGCACCTACAAAACACTCTAAAATAGTGACACCCATAAGGAAACAAAATGGTAAACAAAATATATGCCTCTAAAATTAGCCCGATACACCATTTTTAACCAAAAACTGTAAATGCTTGCATATGAATACCCCAGATCCCATATATACTGTAGATTGCTAGGATTATAATCAGAAAAGACAATACAGTAAATGTATGTAAATACAACAACTACTATGAGACCAACCTCACTCTTTATACTAAGGCTGTGCAGAGGTTCCCTGCAGAGTGCCATTGCCTGGTGAGGAGTGCACATCTCCTCCTCCTGTCACATTGTATTCTCTTGTATTGATTCTGCCTTCTGGACATTTGCTTCTGTTTTTTGTTCATTCAAGCTCCGGATTGGACTTGCTTGCAATTGATTACCTTTTCAAGCATAAATCTTATTGTCTCATTTTTGATTACTTTTTGAATTTTTTTACATAAAGATTCTTGATGGCCTTGTTCTTTAAGCCAGTTTCTTTTTTTTAAATGTTAAACGCCTATGCCCTATTTTATGAGTCTGTGTAGACCTTGAAGTCTGCATGCAAGTTTGGGATCAGTCTGCCTGGGGTAAGGCCTCATGAAGTTCCAGGTCTGGTTTTTGCACCTTTTTTTGAGGCCTTACATTCTATATTCCACTGCATTACAATACTATCTGTGTCACCAGGTTGTTGTTGATGAATTTATTTTAAAGTAAAAGCTTCAATTCACTGTACTGATTCCTTTTGCAATTTTAAACACTTCAATCATGTCGCCTCTGAATCTCCATGTGCTTGAACTACTTCAATGTGTCTTCTAAGCTCACACTCGTCAGTGGTGAAAACAGCTTAGTCGCTGTCCTCTGGACTTCCTGTGGTGCTGATGTGTCTTTTTTGGAACAAGGAGACCAAACCGGAGCACAGTACTCTCACATTCTAACATCCTTGTAGGCAGTCAGTCAGTCAGTCATTATCCAGCCAGCTATATCTTAACACAGGGTCATGGGGGTCTGCTGGAGCCAATCCTAGCCAGTACATGGCACAAGGCAGGAACAAATCCTGGGCAGGGCGCCATCCTGATAGCCTTCTTGATCATTTCTGTCCACTGTCTGGATGCAGGCACAGGTGAGCCCACTATGACTCCCAGGTCCTTCTCATGAGGGGTACTTTCAATTTTTAAACCAAGCACCACCGTTGTGTATTCAGATTTAATATTTTTTGTTCCTACATGTAATACTTCACATCTACTTACATTAAACTTCATCAGCCACAAATCTGCCCAAGCCCGTATGCCATCAAAGTCCCTCTGTGATGATTCGACTGTAGACTGAGGTGATCTGGGCATGTGGGAAAAGGCGATGAGGCCAAAAATTAAATGGAGGTGAGGAGCGCTGCTTTCTCAGTAAGATTAAAAAACTCTCTAAATTATTGTTGTTGTGAATCAAGCCTTGTTTTGGATGAGCAGTGGTTTATGCCGCTATGGTGGAGGTTCATCTGTTGTTAAATAATGAAAATTAGTGGCCATTGTTGTCTTCAGTTGTGACCAGTGGGACTTTATACACTGGATTCAGAATCTATTCAGACCCCTTCATTTTTTTCACATGTATTTGTGTCATAGATTTAAATGGATAAATTTACCATTTTTGACTATCAATCTACACTCATTAACCCATAATCACAAAGTCGAAACATTTTCAGAAAGGTTTGTGAATTTATTAAAAATCAAAAACTTAAATCTCTCATTTATGTAAGTTCAGAACCTTTGTTTTCACAATTCAAATTTTGGTCTGGTGGTCCTGCTTTCTTGAATTCTTGAGTGAAGTCCACCAGTGTTAAAATGAATTGATTCAACAACATTTAGAAAGGCACTCACCTGTGAGTCCTACAATTCACACTGCATGTCAGGACCAAAACCAAGCCATTGAAGTCCAAGGAACTCTCTGGAGACCACCGCAATCAAATTGTTGAGAGGCCTAGATAAGGGCAACAGGGATAAAACCATTTGTAAAGCTCCCAGGGGCACAGTGGCCTTCTAGAGTTGGCTGTCATACCAAACTGAGTAACCAGGCAAGAGGAGCCATGGCCAGGGAGATGACCCAGAATAAATGTTCACTCCAATAGAACTTTAGAAGTCCTCAGCTGAGATGGGAGAAGCTTTTGGCAGGATGATCATCTCAGCAGCACTCCATCAGTCCTCGAGTGACCTGGCCAAACTCCAATTTTAAAACACCTTAGAACATCTGTGGAGAGACCTGAACATGTCAGTAAAAACTACTATGGGATAAACTACTTGAATCCAGGCGTGCAAAGCTTGTAGAGACTTACCCTCAAAGACTCAATTCTGTCATTGCTGCCAAACTGCCTTCTACAAAGTACTGAATTAAGGGTATAATATTCCTATGAATGAGAATTTTCAAGACATCACTATGGGTTATTGAGTGTAGACTGATAGGCAAAAATGGCAAAAGTATCCTTTTAAAATTACAACACAAGAAAGTGTGCAGAACGTGAAGTCATCAGAATACTTTCTGGATCCACTGAAGGTGCTCCATGTGATGGACAGATGCCTTGTTCAGCTTTAGTTTTTGGTTTGTGGCAGGTCCTGCCATGATAGGCCCCAGCCTCCAGTAAGGACTCTTCCTTTCTGCTGCATTAGAGGGTATGGTAATGGATGGGAGGATGGATGCCATTTCCACCTGTGTGTCAACACCATAGCTCTTAGCCAGTGAAGCCCAGAGGCACGCCAAGAGGGCCTTATTGTGCTTTTTAACCATAGTACATCACCAGGGTGTTTAGGGAACTTTTAATCATTTGGGATCTATCTTATAACTCATCTCTGTTAAGTAAATGTGGTGCTCCAGCAACACTGAAATGGCATGATGCCTTCAAAGAATGCAAATTAGAGTCCGAAAATGGCCACTGAAGGAGGAGGAGAAAACCATCAAATCTCAACTAGTTAAAAAAAAGGGAAACCAAATAATCTTTATACATAAAAGATGTATTCTTCAAAAAAATGTTCTTAACAAAAAGCTCAAATGAACTCAAAAAGGAGGTCCTAAAAATTGGTAACCCCTACACAAACCAGTCCACAGTAGAAGGGTGTTGTACTGTGTTAGTCATCACGGATACAATGAGAAGTCAGGCAACATGACACCTTTTATTGGCTAACTGAACCGATTTCAATATGCAAGCTTTGGAGGCAACTGAGGCCCCTTCTTCAGACAGGTTGCAATCAAGTTCTAAGTTGCCTCCAAAGCTTGCATATTGAAATTGGTTCCTTTAGCCAGTTAAAGGTGTCATTTTGCCTGACCTCACCACAAACCAATCCAAAACATGATTCTGTATAGAGGTTGAAATACAAAGAAAAATGGTCAGAAATTAAAATGATAAGAAGGGCACACCAGCACACCTAGTGCATTAAAATAAACCATAAAGGCCTTTATAGGGCTGGGGGCAGTTTCAGCTGGATGACAGACAGGTGGCCCCGCCTCCTGAGGAACCGCCCACAAAAGACACGACGCATAGAAGAAAACACCCAAAAGCTTAAATGGTCAGAACTACTGACAAACAATGCAGACTGTAATCATACAAATAATAAAAAAGGAACAACAATATTAACATACACAAAAGAGACAAACAAGCACAGCAAAGACAGGATAAAAAGCAATTAAAACACATGTTTGGGGTAAGCCTGGATGACACATAGGAGTAAACGTGTCCTACTAGGAGTGAGCGTTGGGCTGGCCGCCTGGTGGGTGGTGGAGCTCATTCTGTACTGAGTAGCTAATCTGAGAATTTCATGTACAGGTAAGAAGATCTCATAAACTTAAGGCTCATGATACGATTGTCAAATTTGTTTTTAATTTTGCATGAAATAAATGCCGCAGTGAAGTGTGAGCCAGGTTCATTTTTTAATCGAAAAGCTTTATTTTCTTGAAAATGTTAAGGAAATGATGTTCTTGCCACCAGGATTCCCAGCTAAATCCTCAAGGCTGAGTGTCTGGCCATTCCATGGCTCCTCTGAATGTTCTGCAAGTGCTCCACTGCGGCTCACACAGTCACAACGTTCAAGTGCTTTGCCTGTAATTCTGATCACACCTTTGAACAAAGGAGACTTGCCGTGCCATAACGTGAGAGGGCGGCTAAACAGCCCAGTTACTCCCCCTGCCCAGAGCCTCGGACCGAGTGATGGGTTGGCAGAGAACTGGAAGCAGCAAACCAATTCTTTAGCAATTTCACAAATATTGTAATGCAAATCCTTTTCATAGGATTAATGAGAATCTGCAAAAATGCTGAAGGGCCCTCGATCAGGTCGTAAGTGGAGAATTAGTGGCATGCCCACAGTCTTATTAGCATAAGCTTTAAAAAAACGTGCGTGTTTGCTTGATGGCCTTACCAGGATCTAAAGAAGGGACAATGCATCGGAATGCAAATTAGGGGCCTTTTCAAAGTTCGTCTCTTGTTTGCCTGACTTGAGGAAGGGCAGAAATCACGGTAATGAGCCTGCATCCTCTTTTTTGTTTAGTTGCACGTATTAGGAACAATATGGCCCTGGGTGCATCTCAGTGCTGTCTCTTTGAGTCGGATTCCAACCTTAATTAAAGCAATCTCTTTCACTGACAGCTGCGCTAGATTAGCACTTATTTTTGAAACTGGGATATTCTGTCCAAGCCCCCCCTAAACTCCCCGCTGTTTGGCGCTTTCTTTGAGGGAGACAGGAATCTGAGTTTTTCCAAGTGCTCTTTCTTTTTTTTCCCTTCTTCTTAATTGCTGGGAACAATATCAAATAACCTCCAAATATTCAGGCTTCCTGTGTTATTTTTTAATTTCAAGCCTGCTGTTTATAGTAGTTGCATTGTGAGAGGGAGGAGTGTTTATTTCTGCTGCCTGATTCCCAGACGCACATGGGAGGCATCACCGCATACACAGCATTCCCCCGGCTCCTGAGAGGCAGACGTGGCCTGGCTTTCATTTATGCATTCAGTCTAAAGCGGCTGCCTAATCCATCCGTAATTTGACGCTCACTTCTGCACCGTGGCCCTGCGTTCAACGTGAATGTGGTGAGCAGAGCACTCGTGTCTTTAGGCCTCCAATCAGTTGCATGTCCACCCTAGATCTGCTGGGAGAACCTGCTGACCTGATACAGGATGGTGGGGTCCATCACCAGCCTGTAGCTCTTTGAGCTCCTGCAGTACATTTAGTGTGTAAAAAATGAAATGAACCTTCTCTCTTAACATCATTTGATTGATAGGCTGAATAAAATCACTTTCTACTCTTGGGTGTCCATATATATTTACTTACAGAGCCGCTTTTTAGAGCTTAGTTTGCTTCATTGAATTAAATGACGCTTACATTGGCAGCAAAATGTGATGCTAGAAGTGTGCTTGGAGAAATTAGAAACAAAATCAGTTCCCACCCACCCAAATTCTCACTCACTCTTTGCTTGAAAGGCACTATACAAGCACTCACAAATGTGAGGCGGCCTTTAAGATACTTTAAAATAATGTCAAATGTGGGAAAGATTTGGACCAAAGGAGCATCAATAGTAAAAAGAAGAAGGGAGACACTATCCTAAAGGAAACCACCTCTGAAAAGGATTTACGTTTTTTGTGGACACAACATTTTCATCTTCTAAGCCAATTGAAGCCCATTTGGAGCCCTACGTAGGTAGTCAATATTATTCATTTGGACAACCTGTATTTGTGGGTCCCCGTCAGTGTCAGGAGCATGCGCCCCTTTGTGTGTATATACTATGGACTTCAAGGAGCATGCCCCCCCGTGGTGTATGGAGTTTGCCCACTTTTACTTCCATAAACAGCACCAAGCAGGTAACAGTGCCCACTTGGTTTCTAAAGAACGCAACCCTTAACCCTAACAACCCTTAAAGGCAAATTAAATGTTAGGTTATACAGTATCGTAAAAACTGATTACTGTCAATCAGGGGAAGTTATGCTTAGAGTACAAAATGCACTGAAGTTCTGTGTGCAGTTCACTACAGTGCAAGAAAGACATCGCAGCCTTGAAGCTGTGCCGAGGAGAGCAAGCAGTGACAACCTTTAAGAAGAATCTGGATGATATATTGAGATAGCTTAGCTATTCGCTAAACAACTACAGTGGTGTGAAAAACTATTTGCCCCCTTCCTGATTTCTTATTCTTTTGCATGTTTGTCACACAAAATGTTTCTGATCATCAAACACATTTAACCATTAGTCAAATATAACACAAGTAAACACAAAATGCAGTTTTTAAATGATGGTTTTTATTATTTAGGGAGAAAAAAAAATCCAAACCTACATGGCCCTGTGTGAAAAAGTAATTGCACCCTTGTTAAAAAATAACCTAACTGTGGTGTATCACACCTGAGTTCAATTTCTGTAGCCACCCCCAGGCCTGATTACTGCCACACCTGTTTGAATCAAGAAATCACTTAAATAGGAGCTGCCTGACACAGCGAAGTAGACCAAAAGCACCTCAAAAGCTAGACATCATGCCAAGATCCAAAGAAATTCAGGAACAAATGAGAACAGAAGTAATTGAGATCTATCAGTCTGGTAAAGGTTATAAAGCCATTTCTAAAGCTTTGGGACTCCAGCGAACCACAGTGAGAGCCATTATCCACAAATGGCAAAAACATGGAACAGTGGTGAACCTTCCCAGGAGTGGCTGGCCGACCAAAATTACCCCAAGAGCGCAGAGACAACTCATCCGAGAGGTCACAAAAGACCCCAGGACAACGTCTAAAGAACTGCAGGCCTCACTTGCCTCAATTAAGATCAGTGTTCACGACTCCACCATAAGAAAGAGACTGGGCAAAAACGGCCTGCATGGCAGGTTTCCAAGACGCAAACCACTGTTAAGCAAAAAGAACATTAGGGCTCGTCTCAATTTTGCTAAGAAACATCTCAATGATTGCCAAGACTTTTGGGAAAATACCTTGTGGACTGATGAGACAAAAGTTGAACTTTTTGGAAGGCAAATGTCCCGTTACATCTGGCGTAAAAAGAACACAGCATTTCAGAAAAAGAACATCATACCAACAGTAAAATATGGTGGTGGTAGTGTGATGGTCTGGGGTTGTTTTGCTGCTTCAGGACATGGAAGGCTTGCTGTGATAGATGGAACCATGAATTCTACTGTCTACCAAAAAATCCTGAAGGAGAATGTCCGGCCATCTGTTCGTCAACTCAAGCTGAAGCGATCTTGGGTGCTGCAACAGGACAATGACCCAAAACACACCAGCAAATCCACCTCTGAATGGCTGAAGAAAAACAAAATGAAGACTTTGGAGTGGCCTAGTCAAAGTCCTGACCTGAATCCAATTGAGATGCTATGGCATGACCTTAAAAAGGCGGTTCATGCTAGAAAAGCCTCAAATGAAGCTGAATTACAACAATTCTGCAAAGATGAGTGGGCCAAAATTCCTCCAGAGCGCTGTAAAAGACTCATTGCAAGTTATCGCAAATGCTTGATTGCAGTTATTGCTGCTAAGGGTGGCCCAACCAGTTATTAGGTTCAGGGGGCAATTACTTTTTCACACAGGGCCATGTAGGTTTAGATTTTTTTTTTCTCCCTAAATAATAAAAACCATCATTTAAAAACTGCATTTTGTGTTTACTTGTGTTATATTTGACTAATGGCTAAATGTGTTTGATGATCAGAAACATTTTGTGTGACAAACATGCAAAAGAATTAGAAATCAGGAAGGGGGCAAATAGTTTTTCACACCACTGTAAGTTTAATGGACTGTATGTTGGGAAAGTTTTGTGTGCTAGAGGTCTCCTTCCTTACAACAACCACTTCAAGGATTGATCCGGCCCTTTTAATGACAAAGCAAATCCATGGCCTGAAAATGAGATGCAATCCACACTTGAACATTTTCCGTGCACAGCCCTGGTGGACTGGCATCCAGTCCAGAGTTGTGTCCTGCCTTGCAGTCAGTCCTACTGCAAGAGGCTGCAGCTCCATGTCACCACAAATAGAGTTAAGGAGGTCTGAGAATGAGACCTCCCTGGGTTTCTTCCCACAGATCGAAGATATGTGTTTCCAGTACCAAATTGTCACCCTACTGAGAACAAGAGCAACCTTCTTGTGATCTTTAATAGTAAATTGGGGTCCACGTTAGAGCAGCAAAGTCACTCTCCTCATTCCTCAAAGCTACCAATCAAGAAACATTGATTCAGGCCTACTGACCATGCTGGTTTACTGAGAGATGCAAGGTTTTAGTCCATTTTACTTGGTTATGGTCTACAATACATCAACTCATTTTTTCTATGCAATTCTCCATTAAATCCCTTGGAAGTATAAGAAGCAGGTGCTCCGGTTTCCTCCTACAGTCCAAAGGCATACAAGTTAGGTGGACTGACCATAGTGACGCCCTGTCCGGATTTTGTTCCTGCCTTGTGCTTACTGGGATAGGGTCCGGCCCCCACAACCCTGTTCAGGATTAAGCAGGTTAGACAATGACTGACTGATATAAGAAGCAGACAAAGATGAAGATTTGGGGCACAGAATAGTTAAACCCATTTAATTGGTGGAAAAATTGCACAAGTGCAAAAAAAAAAGACAAAAGGCAGTTACTACTGGGTAGAAATGTCATTGTTGATGCATGTCCACTGACTGATGGACTGTTGCGGTGGCTGTCTATCTGAGACCTCCTTGGTGGACGCAGTGGGTCCATATCACTGGAGCAGGAAATGGTGTCCTTGTTTCTCACACCATCGATTTTCATGTGTGAGGATAGCAGGACAGGAGTGGCAGCACATGACAGTGCCAATCCTTGGCTCAGGGTGGAATTGTCAATAAATAAACCCCAAAACGGGCGCGCATGACACTGAATACTTGAGGTGGCAGGGCACTGTCTCAATGGAGTTCTCCCCATTTTTTACCAAACATGTTCTCCTATTTCACTCCCTCGTCCCAAAGATATACTTGTTAGGTCGATGAGTCATATGTGAGCGTTCTGTGTGTTTAACCGACGCTCCCTAAAAGATGGGCTTCCACCTTCTTGCCCGCTACTGATGTGAAAAGCTGTGTAGCTTTGTAGCCCCTGAACTGGACAAGCTGGCCCAGGAAATAGATGGATTGTCGTCATGGGGGTCCCTTGTGGAGCAGCTGGGCTGGTTTTCATGTCAAACAATTTTCAAATCAGAGCTTGATGCTCATTTTCTGGCCATTGACACTGGTGGGACTGTGCTTAGTCTATACTAACACCGATTTAGCTGTTTTCAAATAGCATTTTCAGATTATATTCTAAAAGCTATCTCAAACACCCAAAAGATGTAAGTAGGGAAGTAAGCAAGTTTCATTTATAAAGTACATTTTAAAACTACTGCTTGACTAAAGTGTTGTATAGGAGTACATAAGTTAAGAAAACAATCCAACACAAGTGACATATACACACACATACATCAACACGTTAACAAATCATTTATAAGCCAAAGAAAGCAGAAAGGTTTCAATCTGGATTTATCAAGCGTAAGTGATGGGGCTGCTCTGATGAGACAAGGTAATCTTTTCTAATTCACGTCCACCTTTTCTTTTTAGATGCAACTGTGGCCCCATCAACAAGTGCTGATCAGATGATTTCCATGAGCTGCGTGGAAAGTAAAGTATAGTCAACAATATGTGAAGGGGCCTGACCATTCAATGCATTAAAAACAAACAATAAACATGGAAGAATAATCTTAGGGTAACAGCATTCATCTTAAAGAAATAGCATAAAGGGTTATTAAATGTGGGAAACCAAATAAAGGTCAAGTGAACAACAAAATGTATACTGAAATATAAGATCTGGTTTAGGAAAAATACTGAGATGGTCAAGTAAATAAAGAATGTACCAGAAGAAGGGCTGATGTAATATACAAAATGAACTGAAGGATGACAAAGAAATTAGCAGATGTACTATAAACAACAAGAAAGAACAATTGTTATATGTAGAGAAATTTCAAGGGTGGTGGTGCAACTCAAAGGTATAAGAAGAACCAAAATATAATATAATAGACTTTCATGCTATATAAATATTTTGGTGTAAACCAATGAACCAACCAGAGTAAAATGTATGCATTGATTGACACTGTATGTAAATTCAGTAGTTTATAAAATGAACCTCTATCTTTTATTTCTCAGACCATTGTGATCATTCTGACCATGCTGTAACGGACTGCTTCTGAAGATTGCTCCCGCCAAGGCATTTTGCTGAAGAGTAGCTAAAAGATGCAAAGAAGAGCTTTTCTCCTGCCTGATTACTGATTTGTCCTGTTAGAGGATGTTTCTTTCTTTAATAAGATGTTAAATTTCTACCACATAAAGTGTTAACTTGAATACGAGAAGAAACGGGAAACCAGTGCAGAGACCCTCGAACTGGAGAAATCTGCTCTGTTTCCTATTGGGCATGCATGGTTTCTCAGTCAAGAAGAATGTTATGGGGTTTTTTTTTTCTTTTTATAGAGCGAATGTGACGTAAATTGAAATGTTGAAAATACGAGGAAAACAAAGTGAACCTGTAGAAAACAGTAAACTGCACCTCTCTGTCTCGATAGACAACTGCTTTAAAAGGTTAAAAACGAGTATAAGAAAGCCATTGAAAATACCGACTGAGAGGTCTGCCAACATAAACACTGTGAATCATTCAAATATTTCAAGTTGCAGGACCCGGCATTTCGCAACAATACAGATGACACAAGTCACAGCCTGATCACATGACAATTATATGTTTGACAATGTTCTTTTATTACCCCATGAAAACCTTGTAGAAAAACACTAGTGTGGACTTTTAAAATGAAAATGGCATTTCCAAATACAGTCATGTTAGAACTCCGCTCTAAGCTGTAGAGACACACTGCTGTGTAAAACTTCATGTTCTACCATGTTAGAATAACAGTTTTAATTATCGGTATGGCGGACTGCTGGGAATCCTGCCCAGCCAGGACACCTGGAAGGACCGTGATAGGGACAATACCTCCCCTGGACCACGACAGGGCAGCCACCCTGGTCTGCATTGGGACCATGGGATCAGAGCGTAAAAGCTCAACCCTGTTGGGGCCCGGGGAATTGTGGAGCCCTGGATTGCAGCACATCCAAGTGTAGCTTGAAGATCGTCAAGAAGCACCTGGAGCACATCTCCATTAGTGGAGTCGGAGTTGGGAGGAAGCGGACGAAGCTTGTGTGTGGAGGAGTGAAGGCAGCAGAATGAGAAGAAGAGGGAGAAATAGGGACTGAGTTTGGCTGGTTTGAGCATTGTGTGGTGCAGGACAATATTGAAGAATATAATTAAACGTGTGTGTTTCGGACATTTGGTGTCTGTCAGTCTGTGTACAGGGGCTGAATTTCCACATCAGGCATCTATCATTAGAGGTTTATTAAAACTGATCTCCTGCACTGTGATGGTCAACAAGTTCACCAAGAGCAGAGCAGCTCATTCAGTCCCACTGCACAATGTTAGACAATACCAAACAAAAAACAAAGTCTTGTTCAGGAACATAAATGTGCTTTAATTCTCAGAATGGTAGTTTGAGAAGTCAGATTCAGGCTGAATATCCACCTCCGTTGTATGGAAGCCGACGTTGTCAGCCAGAATCTGTGACACTTGGCTTCTCAGTCTCATCGAATATCAAACGATCCTCCTGTTTTGACACCCATTAAGTCTTTTGGTGAGTGAAAACATGGCAGTGTGTTCCATTGATAGTTGTGTCAGCTTTGTAGCCATAAGCGGAGTGACAGGACATTGTGTGACAACGTTTTATTGCCATCTCGTACGTTTAGTGCTAATGTGCCTTCGTACAACATGCGGCCAAAGATTAATGTGAAGGCAGCTGTAACCGCTGCTAGAGAAGCAGAATACAAGTTAGTGGAGGGCTGGACCTGGAATGGAGAGCAGCACTTTCTCAAAAAAGCACCCACTTGACATTTCTCTCTGCTTTTCAATTTCTTCCCACAGCCTAAAGATGTGCAAATGAAGTAACTGAGAGACACTAAAATGATGCAGTGTGAACGAGTTGACCTTGAAATGGACTGGCGTGCCATCCATGTTTTGTTGTCAGACTTGTAAACATTACTGCTAAAGCCCTTCTTGAAAATGCTATAAAAAGCAATTTAAGAGGATAATAAAAGGTAAGCAATATTTAAAAATTATATGATTATAAATCAAGGGATTATATGTGCAGAGGCCACATATGGAGTACAGTGTGCAGGTCTGGTCACCTTACTCTAAAAAGACTTAGCAGTTCTTGAAGCTGTGCCAGGGGCAAAGGGTATGTTGGGATGTGACAGGCTCAGGTAGTTAGTATTACGCTGAGAAGACTGTGTTAGGAGCCAATCCAGCTCTTTAAACTTCTCAATAAAGTTGATCCAGCAGCCATAGCACATGTGCTTCAGAACAGGTCATCTACCTGAAGCTAAGCATAGCCAGTACTTGGATGGATGACCAACCAGGGAAAGCTTGGGTTGCTGTTGGAAGAGGTGCTGGCGAGACCAGCAGGGGGCACTTACCCTCTAGTCTGAATGTGGATCCCAGTGGTGTGATGGGCATGCTGTGCTGTAAATGGTGCCATCCTTCAGATGAGATGTAAAACTGAGGTTCTGACACACTGTGGGGTCATAAAAGATCTCTAGGCATCCTTTGAGGAGAGTAGGGTGTATCCTGATGTCTTGGCTAAAATGCCCACCATAGCCTGGTCATTCTGGCCCCCTAATCATCCACTGTCTCAAACTGGCTAACTCTCTCTCAGCCTTTTATCACCTAATAGCTAATGTTTGGTGAGCGTACTGGCTCAAATATGGCTGGCGTCACATCATTCAGGTGTATGCTGCACATTTCTGCACATTTGGTTGAACTGGCTCCCCACTTACTATGTAAAACTCTGCGAGTAGCGAGAAAAGCACTACATACATCCATCCATTTTCTAACCCGCTGAATCCGAATAGGGTCACGGGGGTCTGCTGGAGCCAATCCCAGCCAACACAGGGCACAAGGCAGGAACCAATCCTGGGCAGGGTGCCAACCCACCGCAGGACACACACAAACACCAAGCACACACTAGGGCCAATGTAGAATCGCCAATCCACCTAACCTGCATGTCTTTGGATTGTGGGAGGAAACCGGAGCAAACCCACACAGACACAGGGAGAACATGCAAACTCCACGCAGGGAGAACCCGGGAAGTGAACCCGGGTCTCCTAACTGCGAGGCAGCAGCGCTACCACTGCGCCACCATGCCACCCACTACATACATGTAAATAATAATAATTATTACTGTATTATTATTTCATTTAAACTGAACCATATAAAGACACCAGTGGAAATCCAGAAAGTACTTGTCCATGCAATTGAGTCATGGGAATGGTGAACAGACATATCAGTCCTGGAGCTGATACCTTAAGAAATTTTAAAATATTTCTGCACAAAATATTAAGCTATTAGCTAACTAAATCTAATGCATCCTGATAGACTAAATGGTGTCCCCTTGTCTGTCAAACCGATTGAGATCTTCTAGATGAAGCTGTGGCCAGTGACTTGGAGTCAGTCGAGCTCTGCTGAAGTGGGAGCTCTTGACTTGATTCTTATGATGAAGCAGAAGAAAAGCAAAGGAAGGGCCTCCTGAGTTATCCCCCTAAACTATGAAAGCAATTGCTGGAGTCAGATGCTTGGGGGCGCTGTTGCCCCGTGAAACCCAACAGACAGACGTAGACACAGGGTAAAAGCAATAAAAAGATCGTTTTAATTCTTCTTTTTCCTTTATAGTACCTCTAAAGCACCCCAGCCCCAATAAACAGGAAATACAATAAATAAACAAACACAGTAATCTTCTCCTCAACCTCCCAGCAAGCTCTGTCACACTCCTCCTGACTCTGGGTCGCTTGCTGGGTCTCCACCAATCCTTTATATAGACCTTGACCCGGAAGTGCTTCTGTTCTTCCACTCACGTGACTTGCTAGCACTTCAGGGTCAGATGGAGAACTGGATTTTTCTTCAGCCCGGAAGTACTTCAGGACTCCAATCCTCGTGACCTAGGAGTACTTCCAGGCTATAAATACAGCACGAGTCCATCTGTTCCTTTACAGCTTCCCTTGGCGGCACCCAACAGGGCCACACAACCGAACTCCAGTTCCCAGGATGCCCTTTGGGAATCCAGGGCAGCGGCAAATCCCGGGAAGCTGCCATCTAGTGTTTTGGAGGAGCTGCATTCCCCCATCCTTCCATCACAGGGGCGTCTTGGCTGGGATGAGCTGCCGGCCATCCGCCACACTTTTAGCAGTCAGAATTTATAGAGTTTCAACTTAAAAGCTCACAACATTCTGTTTTCTCATCTTTTGAAGTAGTGCTGACATGGTGACATACGAGGCCACCGCTCCTAATGCCGTCCGACTGGTGTGATGAGCTGCTGTCTTCCTGTAAGTGTGGATCCCTCTGATGGAGTTCTGTCCTGTTATAAGATATATACAGTATATATACATACATAGGAAAAAAAGGTTCAAATGTATTACTTAATGTTAGGTTCACATCAGCTGTGTGTCATTAGGTGTGTCTTTAACCTTCTTTCCATTTCAGCATGGAAGCAAACTGTTTTTCTTCTGCAGATACACAGTACGCTGACGCAGAAAAGCGCTATACTGTAGACACAGAAATACCTCTCTTAACAAAGTAGCTAAGTTCTGAGAAATGACTTTTCATTTTCAGAAGTTAAATTAAAATGGACATAATAGGGATGTGTTAATAATATAATTTACAATGAACAAAAACGAAAATCTATTCTGAATGAAACAAACCGCATTCATTATTCAAAAAATGCATCAAGTATTAATTCTTTGTGTTTTCATTTTCGTTCTTGTGTGGATTCATTTCGAGTAACTTTGCAGGAAATCCTGTAACTGCTTGGACATCAGCAATTGCGGCCTCTCCTGGTAATTTAACGCTGTGAATTCTATCCATCCATCCATCCATTTTCTAACCCGCTGAATCCGAACACAGGGTCACGGGGGTCTGCTGGAGCCAATCCCATCCAACACAGGGCACAAGGCAGGAACCAATCCTGGGCAGGGTGCCAACCCACCGCAGGACACACACAAACACACCCACACACCAAGCACACACTAGGGCCAATGTAGAATCGCCAATCCACCTAACCTGCATGTCTTTGGATTGTGGGAGGAAACCGAGCGCCCGGAGGAAACCCACACAGACACGGGAGAACATGCAAACTCCACGCAGGGAGGACCCGGGAAGCGAACCCGGGTCTCCTAACTGCGAGGCAGCAGCGCTACCACTGCATCACTGTGCCACCCACTGTGAATTCTAGCACTTCTAAAAGCAACGTGCGTTACGTAGTTCAATTACTGTTTAAAGTAGCGAGTAACCTAACGCATATCTTATTGAAGTATAAATACCTGCATTATTTTTATTCCAGCAGCACTGAGAGTAAAGTGAGAAGCACACATACCGGGGGTCCTTTGCAGGGCAGAAAAGAGTTGGCAGCGTGCAATCTGGTAGCAGAAACCTATAAAGGACGTGTCGATTTGACTAAAAGTATTTATAAAACTCAAGAAAATGATCGCTGCCCTCATACTGAGTTTTGTGTTCACAGTGGCCAATGATTACGTTCAACTGTTTTTTGCGGTTTAACAACATCAGAGCATTTTGACAAAGGAGAACTTTAGAAGATGACTCGCGCATGTAAACGCGGAATATTAAGAAACCAGGGTTCTTCACCTTAACCTGATTATGTGTGTGTGTAAACACACCGATTGTCACTAAGCAGACCTTCACCTGGAACCCACAAGGAAGGAGGAAGCAAATGGCGATCCAGGAACTCCTGCAGAAGGAAGCTGGAAAGTGATGTCAAGCTAACTGGGCTCAAGGAGAGGCAGCTAGTAATGGCTGCACAGAACTGACAGTGCTGAGAACTATCACTGATGGCCTATTCTCCAAAACGAAGTGACTGGTCTAAACAACAAACAACAATCAGGATGCTATGGGACAGGTGAAATGGTAGGTGCCAAGGGTATCAGAATGAGGTCACAAGAGCGCTGGGAAGACCACTAGAATGGCAGGTGACAATGGTTTAAAAACAGAGCAGACAACATGGACTTCAGTGCTGGAAGTGGGCTGCTGCTCATCAGTACTCCATACTGTCACGTCTATATTCTGTTGTTAGGAGTTTTTTCCATGTTTGGCAGTGCTGGAAGTCAGTCAGTGCTCACCAGTATGCCATACTGGTGCTTATTAATTTTTTCTTTCAGCTTTCTGGACTGACACTTTTCACAGCCTCTCTGTGCTGTAATGCCACACGTGTTATCCTGCAGCTATCTCCTGGGAATTGTAGCAGGGGGGAATACACCAAATTCTTCAACCTAAAATCTCCCCATCACCTTGCTTATATATGTATGAGGGAGATGTAATAATATAAATGTGTGCTCTTCTAATCAGACAAGACACAAAAACTACAGTTTCTTGTAACATTGCCATGTTTGTACTTTTGTTCTTCTTTTAGTTTAGTCCTTTCTGCGCCTTCTGGTATTTTCTGATTTCTTGTAAATTGTAATTACATCACTTGTTCTCTGAAGTCATTGCATCCTTCCATTCATTTCTACTCCTTGTTTTCTCCATCAGGATGGTGGAGATGCAGAAGGTCAGCTGTGATAATGCTCACCACGAAAGACCTCATATAAATCAAAAGGTAAATTGTTGTTGGCAATTGACCCTAATAACTTCCTAATGGAATGCAAATAGCATACAGTGCTCCTCTAATTCATCAATGGACACAATGACAGATTGTACTGTTGCTTTTGAACATGAAGCAGGTCAGAGTTAAATAATCCCTCACCTTCACGATGTGCCAGTCCTCCTGCCATAGACTGCCGGAGCTTCAGTTGCCCTCTTGGGGACAGTGAGGTGATCTTTTATTCAGCCGATTGTCTTTTTTTATTCCGTTGCAGTCCCAGACAAGCCCTCCTCTGCCTGAATACGCTTCTCTAGATCTTCGGAAGCTGGCTTTCATGGGTTACTCCTGACTGGATGGTGTCATACATTTAGTACATTTTAGTCCAGTTTTCTATTTTTTTTTCTTTTTGATTTTAACAATTTAAGTCTTTCTCTTCCTATGAAATTAAATTAATAAGGCAAACCTTGACATACAGTACTTCACAATCTGTTATCTTCCCAGTCATGTTTTTCGGTGAGCCAGCCAGAGTGGGCAGTTGCTTTTTCTCTTTCCAGTTGTCCTGTGTTTCCCAGAGCTGACCAGCCGTACAACACACTGTAATTTGCTTGTGGTGCTCTTTTTGCTAAAGCCTGAAGGAGTATTCGTGGAGAACTCCATTCTTGTTTGTAGTGGTGGGTGTGTATTTAATGAAGAAGCCAACTGAGAACCTGTTTATTTCTCAAGCTACTGTCCCTGATGCCTTTTCCCTTTTATGCAGTAGCTCATCTGGGCCTTCTTCTTTTTCTGTCCTGGTCAGACCCAGTTTGCCCTCTTTTCTCACGACTTGGTGGCAATTTGTCAGCTGGAATATCCTTCACTCTGCAAAGACGCAAGAGACGGACATAATTCTTGAGAAAGCTGTTTCAGTTTGGCCATGTTTGAATCCAGAACTGAACATTTGGAATGGAGTTCAAGTACCTTGCAGCCCAAGTGTGCAGAATAACAGGTTTCAGAAGTGCTAATGCAATTACGACGGACATTCAAAAGAGTTTTTGAACTCCATTTATTATGAATTTCAAAAACAAATTACATCACTTTTCTACATAGTCACCTTCCTTTGCAATGCAATTTGCCCAGCGTCATGCCAACATTTTAATGCCATCAGCAAAAATGTTTTTGGTTGAACACGTAGCCACTAATGCACAATTGCTTTCACATCATTCCTGGTGGTCCAGAGCCCTCTGCATCCATGAGACTAGTATGGCCATTTTCGAACATTTCAATCCACTAATAGACGACTCTATGAGAGAGAACCCTAACCCGATATTAAACTGCAAGGCTTGTCAGACAGAACTAGTCACATGACACTCTCAGACATGACCAATTACTACTCCTCCCGCCTTCATCATTTCCGAAGAAAATATAAAAGTGCGGAAACTTTTTGAATGTCCCTCGTACAAAGGTTTCTCTAATAACCAATTGGCATTTGTGCATGACTAATTAAGGATAAGCAAAGGGAGCTGAGCATTAGGACACTGATGGAATAGCTGTTGAAAATGGGGTTTTGCAGTCAAATGCGAGTAATAAATTTAAAGTAGTAGTAGCAGCCATTAAGTAACACTGGCCATGTCTTAGCTATGTTTGTAAGTCAATTTAATGGTATCCTGGTTACAAAGTATCAATTTTTATCAAAAATATGAATAGTTCAGGTGAGTTTAAACTTTTGCCTGTTAGTGGGGCTTTGTTTTCTGCTAGATTCATTTGATTCTGAATTCCTAATTCATTTTTATCAAGCTTTTTGTTACTGCCATTTTTGTTATTGATTTTGTTCATGGGTGCCGGCATTTTATGGTTGCCAATGGCCTGTGTAGCAATTTCTCGGCATCTGCAAGTTGAAGAGTTTAGCATCAGAAATTTGCTTGTGTTTAGAACAGCGGTGTACCATCGTCGACATCCAGATTGGTAAATCTACTCTCTCTCTCTCTCTATATATATATATACTGTATACTGTATATACATATATATATATATATATATATATATATAAAATCCTAAGCCTAAAAGTGGAACGATTTTGTGCAATGCTTTTATGTGACTTTTTATGTCACGTTTTTTGTCACGCTTTAAATCGGGCTTATTTTAAAACCTGCATATATATGTTTGGTATCATTCTTTTCAGAATTTATTGAACTTTAATGTGATGTTAGATTTTCAGATTTTTATTCCATTTTTAAATTATAAACTATAATATCAAGAAAGTCGTGGTTTTTAATATCAAGAAAGTGTTCATTTTTATTTTTGATCGAGTAAACTTTCTTTCACAGGAACAAACTATTAACAAAAGTTATCTATTCATAACACCAATGTTTGTATTTAGGTGATTTAGTTAGCAGAAGGTCAATTTACTATGACCCATTGCATACCATTTTCATTTTCACGTGATTTTTCCTGTTATTTAAATGAGTCATTTTTTAAAAAAAGTATTTTATCTATAAAAATGTCAGTTAAAATGAATAGATCATTTATTTAGTCTTTTATAAATACTCATCGAGCATAATGGACCTCCGTTTAATGGGGATACTCCAATCGGTAAGAGAGTAAATATTTTATTCTCATTTCATGATTTTTATTCCGTTAAATAATAATTACGGTAATTTTTCTTTTACATATTTATAGAATTTCGTGTTTTTTACTCCAGTAAATAATAATTTTTCTTTTATACACTTACAGATTTTATTAATATTCTGGTTGCAACTGGGGGTACCAAAATAAATGTTTGTGTGGGGATTTTGTGCTATAATTTATCCAGCTCTTTAAAACTCAAAAAAGGGTGGTAGGCCTCAAGTCACAAATATGACCAGTGCCCGTGTTTATCAAGCATCTGACAGTTACTTCTAAGTACTTCACTAAAGCTCTGACTAGGCTACCACAGACTAGGATGTGAGAACTAGTTATGAAGCGTCCTCCATCTACGCCCAGTAAGACATAGGACTTCATCTTTAAGAATTCATTCATGACGTCACAATTTTAGAGCACATAATATGCAAAAACTTTTCAGGTTTGTAATATTTGGGTTTTTATTCTTTTTCTTCAACAAAAAAGCTACACTCAAAATAATAATTTTGAATTCCAGTGCTCTGTAATAAAAATATTACAGAACAAAACTTAATTGTCAGATTTTGTTTCAGTAAAATAAGAGAGTCCACTATATACATGGCAATTCTTTCACTCACACTTGGGTAGTGATGCCTGAATTGTGTGAAAAGACCAAGCGATGACCTTCAGTTTATGAACAAAATTCACAGACTGTGCTTTGCAAGCATGGGTGTCGTAGTGGGGGGCCAAAGGGTAATGATTACCCAGGACCTCCTGGATCTTGAAGCCCGGAATAAAAACAACAACAACAACAACATTTATTTATATAGCACATTTTCATACAAACAGTAGCTCAAAGTGCTTTACATATTAAAGGAATAGAAAAATGAAAGACAATTATAAAACAAAATAAATCAACATTAATTAACATCGAATAAGAGTAAGGTTTAATGGCCAGGGGGGACAGAAAAAACAAAAAAAACTCCAGACGGCTGGAGAAAAAATAAAATCTGTAGGGAGGAAAAGTTTGTTTTTGAGAAGACGGGGCCCACAGAGACAGCTCATGTATTCGGCCCAGAGTTCTGTGTTCCACCCTTCTTTGCAAGCCTTCACATTCTCTGTTTTATGGTTTGGCTGTGGCGATAAACTGTTTTTTCCCAAGTAACTAAACTCACTTGCACAGTCCATTGGATCACAGATGATGAGTATATGCAAGCAGAGTATATGCCAACTCAGGGAGTAAACCAACAACATGAAGCTTTAATCAAATGGGTACAAATGTATGAGTTCTTGAATGTCACCACTTTCCAAGTTAGTTGGCAGCAGCTTTTAAAAGCTCTTGTAAAATCTCCGATCTGTTGTTGTGGTGCTCCCTCTTTCATAGCTCATGTGTTTGGCGCATGTGTGTGAGTGCCGTGTTTGAGCTTAATTGAAGGAACTCAATCAAGGAGTTTGGTTTCTGTCTTACACTTGAAAAGTGAAACCAATCCATCCTTTTTCCAACCCGCTATATGCTAACTACAGGGTCACGGGGGTCTGCTTAGAGCCAATCCCAGCCAACACATGGCACAAGGCAGGAAACAAACCCCAGGCAGGGTGCCAGCCCACCACAGGAAAAGTAAAATGTACAAAAGATAAACATTTATCTGACACCCTGGTTATTACTTTCAGCTTTAGGAATACCAACAATCAGAACTGCACTGCACTGCATATGCTAAAATGTTGGCAGGTTTTTCCTTTTCTACAAGCTATGAGTTTTAGCCTTGGAATTGAAGGTGCAAAGCATTAATGGTGGCCTTCTTTCTGTTAGGTGGCTGCTGTCTCAAATGTCGAAGACAATGCTTTGGAATGAAATCTTTAAGGCCCATGCAGAAATCTTCATTGGCAAACACTTCTGAGGATTGCAGTTCTTTTTTTTTTTATTTGTTTTTTTGTTTTTTGTAATTTTTGTAAATTATCCCCAGGGTAAGGTTTACCTTATGTCTCATGTTGTCTCTTATTCCTCATTCCGTTATCAAAGAGCTCTTATGATCCTGGGATTTTAGACCAATTAGTTCTTATTTTTGTACTCTTGGGATAAACATTCTTTCACTTTTCTTGTGTTAAAATATTTTATTGTAATTTTTATTGTTATTATTTGCTGTTTATTGTAGATTCTTTATTTTTCTTGTAAGTCATCATCCTGCTATTAGAGCTTTGTTACCATCATGTGAACCTCAGAAGCTGCCCAGCATGACATTATCACCTGGAAGATAAGTAAGATGGGGGCATGCTGTGTCATTTAGAGCATTGTGGCCACCAAGGGGCATATCAGTGCCCCAAACACCAGACACAACTACCACAGACACAGTCCCAGGTGAAAATAAAGTTGTTTTATTTTGCACAGTACCTTAACAGGCTTGTTTAGTCAATATAATAAATGTTCTGTCAATCTCCTTCCACTCCACTCCACTCCACTGGGGAGCATGGTCCTCTTCCTCCTGACTCTGACTTATCAAGTGAGGAGGAGCGCCTCCATTTATCCTGAACCTGGGAGAAGTTCTGCTGCCATGACATTGCACAGTGGAAACACTTCTGGGTCACGTGGAACCTTCATGCTGCATCCACACTTGTTTCTGGTGTAGAAGGTCTTCTGCTTTTATAGTCCAAAACTAGATTCCCCTTTGGAGTAGAGGAGTCACTGAAACCTTTGTTGACCCTAAGCTGTAGAGGGTCCGCTGATGTAGGCATATGCTGATCCCAGGCTGGGAAAGCAGGACACTAGTGCTGACAATGGATTATGAAAGACATTATGAGGTTTTGCCACTGTATTTTTAGGTGCACATAAGCATGTCCTTCTCTGTTGATAACTAGTGAACACCCATAGTCAACCCTGAATCATGGTCACTTTACTCTTTGACCAAGGCGATAAACAGAACAAGATCCAAGATTTCTCGTGTTTGGAGCAAGAGGGTCATTGGGGGTGACTGATGTGGTCTTATTAGATGGAGAGATGCAGAACCTGCATATCAGGGAGAAGTTCCACAGAGAAACTCATCCTTTAGCAAACTAAATCATCTCTCGTTGATTAAAGTGGGTGGAGGGCAATCAAAGGAGGCTAGAAGGTTCATTATTCAACTTATAAGTCTTGGTGAATTAGCTCCTAAGCTGGGATACACACACACACACATGCTCACCGGTGCACACACACACACACACACACACTGTGTCTTGGTCCTGGCTTTCCTTTTCCTTGGAGCTTTTCTTCAATGGGATTATATCAGTCAGACAATGTAATAGGCTGACAGTCCGATTGCTGCAAAGTGTTTTGTTGTTTAGTGGGTATTCATTGTTTTTAGAGGAGGCAATTATTTAAAAGGTAGAATAGAATTTTCAAGCACTATCCATCAAAATTCATTATTAAAATGTCATTTCATCTCTTTATTTGTGGCATATTTAGAAACAGTGGAAGTTTCCAGGGTTTTATTTCTGTGTGATGAAAAACAAAAGTGCTTGCACGCAGATTTCTGTCTGCCTTTGTCCGAATCGTCTTGGGACGTGAATCTTCCAGTTCCTGTGCACTGTGTTATGCCAGGCATTATCACCTCAAGGGGTGAACACCACTTCTGACATGTTACATTCCAGCACAAATGATATAAAATGCAAAACATGCAGACCGGTGAAACTTTACTTCATCATATAGAAGTCCAAAAAAAGGAGATGGGCCAGAATGCAGTGCAAAGCATTTTTTATTCAACTTTTTCCATACTCTACCTTGATGATCACCTTCTGCCGTTGATTGTCTTTGGTAATGTGACGACCAGGAGATTTTTCTTTTTCTTGTTAGTCTTTTTGGAGCATGGCATTGCACAGCGTGCTGCCACACACAACACATGGTGTTCATGACAGCCACAGATGCGACGCAGAAGCACAGCTGACATGTGTGACAGATGCCTTGCGGCAATCCTGGTCCTCCTTCACAAAATGAGGCCAGACAGCAGGTTAAATGGCCAGTCTTTTTTTCTTCTTTTTTGCTGTGCACCTATCCACATGAAACTGAAATGGCCTGCAGTGTATTTGAAAAGTTTCAGAATATGAGAAATAGCTGAGTAGTCAGTGAGCATTTAAAATATAATTAGGCCTACACAATGGCAGTGATTTGCACTGCTGCTCATAGCTCCTTGAACTTGGGTTCACTTTGTGACATTTTCACGCTCTCCCTGTGTTCAGATAAGGTTCCTTCAGTTTCTCTGGTTTTGGTCTCACAGCCCAAAGACGTCACTGTGAGGTTGACAAGTGACTGTTCAATGTCTCCAATAGATTGAGAGAGGGGTGTGAATCAGTGGCCCATATACAGGGTTGGTTTCTGTCTTGTGTACAGTCCCGCTAAAGAACGACTCTAAGAGTAGATTCAGAAAATGGATGAATCACTGGAGTATTTTTCAAGCTCCTGGGCAGCACAGGGAATCACTCTTGCTTCAGAGCTCCATGAAACTGGGTTAAATTCCAGAGCAAAGTGCTTGATGTGAAGTGTTTACATAGTAGCTGCAATTTCATGATCTTTCAGGTCTCTTGATGGATGTCTGGATGTTGTCATGTCATTATGCAGTTGTTGCCACGTTTGCCAGTTAAATGCCAGCATTTGGATTTTACCAAACGATATCTCGGTCCAGTCCGAAATATGGTCCCTCCACTTTTTTTCTGGGTCTGCATCTTCTCTCTTTTACCCTGGACTGTCCCTTGGCAGTATTGTCTTGGAGAAGCTCTCAGATCCTGTGGCATGACCCACGTTTGCTTCTTGCTCTCTACTATCATGAATAGATCTTCATAGCTGTCTGTTTGTTGTTTTATGATGCATTGGTGAAGTACCAAATCCCCAGAAAAGATTCTTATCTATGCCATTTAGGTTTATTGCTGCAGTTCAGCTGTCAAGGTGCATGATTTACCTGCATATAGAAAGTCTTAAAGAACTATGACGTTCAGCAATGCCAACTTGGCTTTAAGATTGATCCGTTTGTCTCTCCAGACTGGCTTCAATTTGGTCACAGCTGTCCCTTGAAATGACTTCAGTTTTTGAGCCATCTTTGCTGATGACAGAACCCAGGTACAACTTATGTCCATGAGCCTTCATTGCTTTTCCACTGTTCATCATGAACGTGATCTTTTCAATGTTGATTTCCATGACATATTTCAACGCCTGGCATTTCACCAGGTGGGCAAGCTCAGCTTCACTTTCTAACAGCTTGTCAAAGTCATCTGCAAATGAGAGGTTTGTTGATGGTGTGCCCTCATATGGCCACAGTGCCCTGGTGATCTTTGAATGCATCCATCATAATACTCTCAGGAAAGGTGTTAAAGAGTATAGGTGAAAGAATACAACATTGATAGACTCCAATTGAAGTGTGGAACCACCCTCCTGTGGCATAATGGTCAAGTACTGCACTGCTAGCCTTGGCATACATCTGGTGGATAGTATGGATCAGCTTCTTGCTCATGTTGTTCTTTTTCATAGCAGCCCCACAGTTCACCATACCACACCCTTTTAAATGCTTTCTTAAAGTCCACTAAAAGATGATTGATGACCTGCTGGAGTTGACTGAACTTCTAGCACAGAACTCTGAGATTAGAGATTTGTTCTGTGGCATTTCTTCTACATTGGAATCCAACCTCTCTCTCTTCTTGGGGCTTGAGTCTACTCAAGATGACCTTCAACATTACCTTGCATGTGTGACTGATAAGACTTCCTATTCTGTAGTCGATGAGTCAATGGCTGCCTTGGAAGGTTTGCGTCTAAACAAAAAATTATATTAACAAAAGCAAAGGATTGATTTCTCACTTGTCTTGGTTATTTAACTTTTTTATAGGTTATATAGAAAGCTGCAGGATCCTTTGCAAGGTGTCCACTCATATTCATCTATGCGTATATTCTTCCTGGATTTGATGGCTCACTATCATGTGTCACATTAGTAGCGATGACAGAAACAAATTGTGTGAATTGAATTTGCAGTGAAGTTTAAAGTTTGTACAACAAAAGATGGCCAGCAAAATTCACACTATTAGCACATATTTTGTATTTTAATCTTATTTGCAATCTTTCTCTTGATATGCAGAAGCACAATAAATGTATTTTGGTGTAGCATAAAAAGAGAGCACTTACCTACACACACTTTTGGAGTTGCTTCTCCACTGCTAAAATCCATTGGCCTTAGCGCATGACCACTGGCAGTTCTCAGGAAGGATCCTGGCTTGGATCAGCTTATGGACTTTGAGAAACTGAGCACAGATGATGTCACCTCTGACCCCAAATGAGTGACAAGATGTGGAAATGGAAGTGTGAATGTGCAAGCAGGCAGTGCAGGAGACAGATGAGAGTGTGAGGAGCCACATGGAAGTAGCAGTGGTTGATTGGAGTGGCGCTAGTGGACAACTAAAGAAGAAGAAAGCAGTTTTAGCCTTCGAATAAACTTTAAGGAGTTATATTCCTTACTTTTCAACCCTCCCAAAAAAGCTTGCATTTCTCAAATGTAAAATCATATTTGAAACAATTTTTGTGGCAATTTTGTGAAACTGTATGCTAAACAGAACTCTGTTTTACCCATCACTATTCATTTGAGTCTATTACCTCAATAGCTGGCACAAGGCACACCCCAGACTTGGACAGGGTGCCAGCACTTATGGCAGTAAGACAAATTTTATAAATACTTTACTCATGTTTTCTTTTGTAAAAGCAGCACCCTGAGTGCCACCCTGACCCAGAATGTGGTGTGAAATGAAGACATTGTAAAAATTAAAACAAATATTCAGTAACCAAAACAGACAAGGTTGGGTCGGACCTAAGGAAGAACACAAAGTGATAAATAAGTAAAAAGATGACACAAGCCTTGCTGTTCCATGCCAGGCTTTGGTCTTCACTGACACATGTAATGGCTCACCCACTTGCCCACTTTCCACACTCCATGTCTCACACACCAGATACAGACACACTTACCTTTTAATCTTCCTCCTTCTCTCTCTCTCATCTGTCGCTTGCCATACTACATCCCTGCCAGTTGGCTTCTTGCCCCAACTCACCTCCCAGTTCTACACTCAAATGGTCATTTTAAACCCCATCAGTGGCTTTTTTTAGAACAATTCCCTGAATTATTTCCACAGTCAAGAAGTCCTTTTGAAAATCTTTGTGCAGTTCCCCCCAAGAGCTCCCTACCTGCGTATCATTGCTCTCCTGAACCACAGTTTCTAGCTAAAAGATCAACACCAGTGCCTGAAGTTGAAACGCATTAGTGCTGCTACTCTCTGCTTCTGAATTTCTTAATCGAACCTATGGGGGCGGTCCCTCTTTGCCATTCAATGAGGATTATATTCATGCATTATATCGGAGAGCAACCCTTTACTGCCAGATTGCTGCAGTGTAAAGTAAATACTATTGATACCCTGTACTTGGTGTGTACCAGCCCACCTGAAGCCCTGGCCAACACCCTTGGTACTTCACACTCTGCTTGCTGCCTCTAACATTCAGTAAAGCTTTTCCTTCTACCAGTTCTGTGATGCTGTTTTTAACCTTCTCTCCATTTAGTACTTGCTCTAATGGTATTTGTACAATAAGTACGGCATACTGGCAGGTTTTTACCCATGCTGGTGCTGGAGCCAAGTCTGGATCATGTCTTACAGATCCTACTTTGCTCAGTTCCAATTGAGTGTCAGACCAACCAAACACTTGTCAACAGCTACAACATTTATGTTTTTATTTTGTGTACGTGCACAACCTGATAGTCCTGAAGGTGATGATGACAAACCTATATTCTCCATGCAGCTCCAGAGTCCTCGGTTCAAATCCCAGCTCAGTCACCTCTTGTACAGAGTTGGCATATTCTCCCTTCACTGCCAGTGGGTTTTCCCTGTTTGCCCTATTTTTACTCCCACACTCCATAGGAATGTAGAATATGTTCACTGTCAGAAAAATTCTAAGTGCATCCATGGGTATGCGCCATGATGGTCTTATTATTGCTGTTGGACGAGTGGCCAGAGGCACCACTGACTCTCAGAGCAGGTGCTTGCATTTAACAAAATCTGTACATTTTGAAATGAGTTTAAGGTTATTCAGGTTTGCAAAGTGCTGGGGCTTATCCTGCCAGGATTGGGGTCTAGACAGAAACCATCCCTGGCCGTGACAGCAGGCTACTCCTTGGCATAACCACAATCTAGCTCATTATGCATTTCTTTGGAAGGAGGGAGCAAACCAGGGACTCATGAATAAGTGGTGATAATGCAAACTGAGTGGGAATTCAAACCCGGAGCTCTGGAGACTAATGGCACCGACGTTCCCATGATGTACTGTGTTTTTGGATTCATTTTGACTGCAGTTTTACCTTGTTAATTCTAAATGAAGGGCAACATGGTGGCACAGTGGGTAAATTCATACCCATGCCTGGTTATAGTTATTGTAGCATTTGCATGTCCTCCTTGAGTCTGTGTGGATTTTGTTCCTGGCAGTCCCATAGTCCAGAAATCTGTGCATTAGGATAGTTAGTAATTCCCATAGGCATGAGTGCGGGTGTGTGTGATGAGAGCTGGCCCTATAAGAGACTGGCACTGCATTCAAAGTTGGTTCCTGTCAGTATTGCATTTTGCCAAAACAGCCACATAGGACTAAATGTAGACAAAAGAAAAACATGGATTAGTATTTGGAATTGTATTTTTGACTTGTTTGTAGAACTAAATCCATGAGAGGCATTATACAATGTAAAGACTTGACTAAATCACCTGACCGCTGCAGGAAGAGCAGCCAGTAAGCTAAATCACGAGGAGGTGAAGTCTACAGGGGGTAGGAAGAGTCTGCAGGCCTTGTTTCATTGGGTGTGCAGGTGAGTGAACTCCTTGTAACACTTTTCATCTTTCCAGAAGCAGAAAATCCAAAACCTTGTGTTTTGGAAAAGAGCGGACCCTGTCTATTTGTTGCTTGGTGTGCTGAGCTTCTTGTACTTCTTTGTGCATTCCTGGCGTGGGAGCCCTTTGTGACTACCTGACTGGGTCTACTTTATTTTATGGCTTCTTCTGCCTGTTATTAGTGGGTTCAAAAGGAAGCTTCACGGCGTCAGATGCTCAGCCCATGCCCATTTCATGTAACAGGCAACCAACACTTAAAGCGTTCAGGCTTTGTTTAACAGATGGGTAATTTTCACTGAAGCCGACTTGCGTCTCCTGTCAGCATCTGGTGCAGACGGAGCCTGGGATGCTTTGTGTGATTAGCTCAGCATTTTACTGGGCTTGTGAACTCTCATTATCATACTTGGAAAATAGTTGGGAAGAAACGTCAGGCTCTGCAGTCCCACACGAGTGAAGAACCAAAGTCTGTTGTTTCATTTTCCTCTTCTTCTTGAGCTCTTAATCCCTTGGGCTCTTATTTAGCAAGAATTACAGCGCCAGTAAGTTAATTGAAGAGCTATTTATATATGAACGTGTCGCAAACATGGCCCTAATTCTCATGCGAGTGGACCAGTCCTTGTTAGTGACAACAATTCCTCTCCGGCTTGCCCGCATTACTCCAGCTGCTTTGCAGAATTGTGGGCCTCCAGACATTTCCCTCTGTCTGCCAGCACTGAGGATTTCAAATCGTAATCCAGCTACTTAATTGACTTGAGCAGGCTCTGACGAAATGTCGCTTCATTGTTTCTATAGGTTTTATGGATCCTTCTGGGAATTGCTCCTTTGACTTCTTAATTGACCAATAATAGAAGGAAACAAGGGCAAAAACAATAACACGAGACTCCCTGAAGGTGTGTTCTTCAAAGAGACCACATCCTGGGTTTAATATCAATATGAGACTGTAGGTGTACCCTCTGATCCTCAGCCCATAGGACTGAATTGGGCCTCCTTTTCTAATCAAAATTTTTTACACCTCTGTGTTACAGAAGAAGTTTTATAATATGACAATCAGACCAAAATTACAGTAATACAAAATGACAAGATTTAAAACTATCTGTTCAAACTAAAATACAATCTGTCCTACAGTATATATCACAGAAAACGTTGATTTGTAATCATAAGCCACTCTAAAACCCCAACCCTCACCCAGAACAGTAATTAGTAATAAAACAAAAAAAAAGTAAACAAGAGTGCCCACTGTGTTATACAACCTCTTATTAATTTAAAACAATAGGAGTTTTGAAGACACACAGGCAGGAGCTCGGCAGAATAGCATGAATGAATTTCTGCCAAATTCTAAAGAAGCTCTGCACAATATGTTTTAGATAATATAAAATAACTATTTTCCCATTGAGTTATGGAGGGCGCAATAGGATTCTTCCAGTTGAGGAGATTTAGTTGTTGCACCAACAAGGTAGAACAGAATCTTCAGCAAGTTCATACAGCGATATTCATGCAGACTGAGCGAGACTTCCACATAGTCTCTAAAGATGAGCAACATCTTAACCAACTGCCTGCAGTCATTCGAGGTATCATCTGTAGGGCGCATCCTTCAGGTGCAAAGTACTGCCTGTAAAACTGGAGGCATGGACTGACTCAGAGACACATGCTAAATCGGTGGTGGAGAAGGAGCCAGATATGCTTGTTTTTCACTGCCAAGCTCCTCAGCCTCTGCGCCATTGCATTAAACTGCACTTATGACGAAACAAAGCATAAATCATTCAGAGGTTGGTCTATTGATAGATAGATAGATAGATAGAGATAGATAGATAGATAGATGGATAGATAGTGTGATCCTGTGTTGGACCCTGGGGACATAGTAGGACCCTCTCTGGGGACGTGCTGCCCTTTCGGGGACTGTTGCTCGGACCCACGTGTCTTCGCTAGCGGTGAGGCACTGTGGTCCCCGGCCGGGGCTGGAGCCCAGCCGGGACGCCCAGGAGGACCAGAGGAGGGCTTGTGCCTCCTCCAGACCGAAAGGGGGCGTCCGTCCTGGTTATGTTGGGGGCCTCAGGTAAAAGGCTTAGAAGCCCAGCCCTGTAGGGACCCGTGGCCACCGCCAGGCGGCGCTCCGATGCCGGTATATCCCATGTGGTCCCCAGCCGGGGCTGGAGCCCGGCCGGGACGCCTAGGAGGACCAGAGGAGGGCTTGTGCCTCCTCCAAAATGAGAGGGGGCATCCGTCCTGGTTATACTGGAGGCCTCGGGTAGAGGGCTTGGAAGCCCAGCCCTGTAGGGACCCGTGGCCACCGCCAGGCGCAGCCCCAGTGCCTGATTATCCCAGGAGCCCGGCACTTCCGCCACACCAGGAAGTGCCGGGGGGAAGACGACAGGGGACACCTGGACAGCTTCCGGGTGCGCAGCCGGCACTTCTGCCACACGGGGGTGTGCCCGCGGGAGATTGCCGGGAAGCAGCTGGATCCCATCCGGGTTCCTATAAAAGGGGCCGCCTCCCTCCAGTCAGCAGTGGATGTCGGGTGGAAGAGGACAGAACAGGAGAGAGGACGGGAGGCGGTCGAGAGAAAGGCAGAGAAACTGTGTGGCCTGGACATTGGGGGAATCGGTGCAAGAGGTACTGGGGTTTATGAGCACGTTAAATTTGTAAATATTGTAAATAAACGGTGTGTTGGAAACTATGTTGTCCGTCTGTGTGTGTCCGGGTCCAAGTTCACAGTGGCGTAGTCTGCAGGATGATCCGTCTGGTGCAAGACGGGGACCTGCTTTGTTAAAACAAATTTCTGTGAACGGCCAGGCGCAGCAGTGGACCCCACACACTGGCCGCGGGAGCGGCCCGTGCACAACCCAGCGGGGGCGGTTCGCACCAGAGACCGTCGCCGGACTGCAGAATGGCCATCCCCAGGTGCGGAGGAGGAACAGACATCGCCAGAGTGCAGCAGGCTATGAAGGTCGTGCTGTCGGGAAGGACAGCCAGGCCGGCGTTGCGACGCCGATGGCCACACCGAGGCAGGGGCCTCGGAGTGACGGGATCCGGGAGGTGAGTGCCCTGCCCTGCGGCAATCGGCCCTTCGGGGTCGCACTTACCTTTTTTCCTACAGGGAGGATCCGGATCCGCGTCGGTGGCAGGAGTACGCCGGGCCACGGGCTGTCGGCAGCGCGACGGGAGCAGCAGAGGAGGCTGTAAAATCAAAGCCGCTGCGGCTCGGAGAATCGCCGCAGCTGCGAAGCTGCGAGGAGGCATGTCACCGCACCCAGAGCAGGGGAGACAAGATGGCCGCGGGACCAAGGAACGCCAGTCTCGTGCCTAAAAGAGACCCAATTGGGCCAAAAGGAGTGGCCCACAGGAGGCAGGCGTCGAGTGGAGCTGATGGACAGGTAAGCTCACCAGCGTCTGTCTCTTTGTTTCCACCAGCGGCTCGGCGTGAGCCGGAGGAATCCCTTCGGCCCGCCGAGTCATCACTAATGCAGGTGCTTGGTGATTTGTAAATATTGTAAATAAACGGTGTGTTGGATGAAACTATGTTGTCCGTCTGTGTGTGTCCGGGTCCAAGTTCACAATAGATAGATAGATAGATATACTCAGCAAAAAAAGAAACGTCCTCTGACTTTCAACTGGTTTTACTTTCAGTAAACTTAATGTGTAAATATTTGTATGAACAGTAAAAGAGTCAACAACATAAGACATGAACTAAAAATGTTTCACAATGTGTCCCTGAATGAAGGGAGGCTCAAAATCAAAAGTACCAGTCAGTATCTGGTGTGGCCACCAGCTGCTCGAAGTACTGCAGTGCATCTCCTCCTCATGGACTGGACCAGATTTGTCAGTTCTTGCTGTGAGATGTTACCCCACTCTTCCACCAAGGCACCTGCAAGTTTCTGGACATTTCTGGGGGGAATGGCGCTAGCCCTCACCCTGCGATCCAACAGGTCCCAGACGTGCTCAATGGGATTGAGATCCGGGCTCTTCCACTGCGAGAATGATCAGCTGTCCTTCCTGTCTCCCTGTAGCGCTGTCTTAGGCGTCTCACAGTGCGGACATGGCAATTTATTGCCCTAGCCACATCAGCAGTCCTCATGCCTCCCTGCAGCATGCCTAATGCACGTTCACGCAGATGAGCAAGGACCCTGGGCATCTTTCTTTGGGTGTTTTTCACAGTCGGTAGACAAGTCTCTTTAGTGTCCTGCGTTTTTAGAACTGTGACCTTAAATGCCTACTTTCTGTAAGCTGTTAAGGTCTTAACGACCATTCCACAGGTGCATGTTAATTAATTGATTATGGTTAATTGAACATGCATGGAAAACATTGTTTAAACCCTTTACAATGAAGACCTGTAAAATTATTTGGATTTTTAAAACATTATTGTTGAAATACACAGTCCTGAAGAAGGGACGTTTCTTTTTTTGCTGAGTATAGATAGATAGATAGGTAGGTAGGTAGGTAAGTAGAACAAACGAACAAACAGCCTTTATTTATCCCAAGGGGAAATTTACGACTCAAATGAGACAAAGCAATTAAGTCCAGCAACTATGTCTGGTTAGCCAATATCACATCCTGATATTGCCAGCCATCATGTTTGACTACATAGCAGTCTGTTCCAGATCTCAACGACCCCATTACGTGAAGATGTACCTGTACTTCCTGACTTTGGTCTTAAAAGAACTTCCCTCCAATTTCCATTGATGTCCTCAAGTACATAATTTACTATTTCATTGAAAGTATTTGGCTGGACCAACTTTATGAATGCCCTTCAGAATTTTGAAGGCCTTGATGACATTGATATACTTGACTTTGCTGTGCTGTGCAATTTCTTGTCTTGCACTGTCTTTTTTGTGGTGTGGTGACAAGAGGAACCCAAAATCCTTTGATGGAAGGTATCTTAAGGAAAGCCACACAGGTAGTTCAGTGGTAAGGAGATCGCAGGTTTGTGTCTCAGGCCCTCCCTGTGTGGTAGTGCTTTGAGTAGTGAGAAAAACATTATATACATGTAACAAATTATTATTATCATTGAATTATTATTATTATTATTATTATTAACCTAGCTGGGATTTTGGGTTGTGCTCTTAGTTTGTTGATTCCATTCCTGTTTTTCCTCTTTCTCTCTCAGTCTTATTTCTTTCATTTTTGTGGTTTTTCTCATTCCATCCTCACTGAAGAGGTGTGTCGCAAGTTCCTTCTGGGACATCAGACACCCACGGCTTCAAATGAACTAGTCCCTCCTCTCTGGTGAACAGACCGTTTTCTTTATTGAGCAAACACAGTAGTTTTGGGTGTGTTTGATAAATCAAGATCCCAGCCCTTCTGAAGTAACCATGAAATTCTTCTTGAATGAGAGTTCTTAAGGTCTCATTGGCAACAAGTCCTCTTAACATGCAACATGATCTCAAAAATTAAAAATTGTAGCAGACTGCATGTCATCCTGAGACACATTCAAGTAATACAATTTAAATGTCAGGCACAGGATCGGTCCAGAAATTGTCTGTAAATACTCAATTGTTCTACAGTAAATAACCTCTTTTTATACTAACTGTGGAATTTGCTTGTACATCCTGTGCCTGCCTTCCAGACTGCTCCAAGGAACATACTACGTCTTTCAAAAGTCCACACATATGAGGAACCAGAATTTGTTCAGTCCCCGCAAGCTCGAGAAAGGAAGGAACTGAACCCCCTTAAATCAGTTTCAAGCCAGCTGCATTACCATTCTGCCACTTTCTTATAAGATATTAGATAAATTAAAACCCTACTAGATGGGTAGGCCTTGATCCTAGATACATTTAGTGTTAACTTTTTAAAATGAATGTCCAGCTCACCAAATTTATCCCCTATTTCTGTATATTTTAAGGTTAAATTAAGAGTCCATGCACCCCCTCCTATCCTTGTTCCAACAGCTCAGGAGTTCCACGGTGCGTCCTCTACTACTGACAGACTTGATGGCTATGCTTTACCAGTCGTCAACTGTCCAGTTTTGGTGAGCCTGTATGGAGTGCAGCGTCTGCCTTCTGTTGTTGGCTGGCAAGAGTGGAATCCGACATGGTCTACTGGTCTTGTAGCCCATCCGCCTCAAGGTTCATCGTGTTGTGCATTCTGAGATGCTTTTCTTCTCCCCACAGTTGTACCTGGACCACATCCGGGGTTGCATAAAAGGGGCCGCCTCCCTTCATTCGGGGCTTGAGTTGGGAGTGGAGAAAGACGGAGCTCGGGAGGAGAGACACGGAGTCGGCCTGAAGAAGGCATTGTGTGTTGTGGCCTGGACTTTGGGGACTTTGGGGTTAAGTAGAGCATATTTGTAAATATGGCGTGTGTGGGGTGACATAAACATGTCTGCCTGTCTGTGTCCAGGTCATGTTCCACAATATATATAATGAATGTATTTAATAAAAAAAAAATAATTGCAACAAAAACAAAAAATGTCCAGTCCTCACAGATGTTTTGTAAATTTTTAATCAGAAAAAATGTGTTAGTAAATTTGTTTGCTTATGAAACGTTGCATTTCTTTTTTAAAGTTGGCATTGTATTTCGGGTAAAAAATAAGCTGCAAGATGAGATACTATCGTAAATAACAACATTTATTCAAATCAGTGTTTTATGGGGTCTGGTAGAGAGGAGACCTCTTGTCCACATTCTGCATTTTTTGCTTCAGTTTACAATAGCAATTTGGTGTTTTCGGTATGTTTTTCTTAAATTAAAAATATCTGCTATACATGGATTAAACGTTCAACAAAGACTGCAACAATTAATTTAAAAATCAGTCAATCATATACTGAAAGAAATGCAAGCAAAACGAAGCGATTTGACTGAAAGCAGATGGTTAAGATGGCGCCAGGCCTTCAAGGTTTGAAGATCAGGTAGTGTGTGCTGCGTAGTGCAGGCGTCGTCTGCTCCTAATTATACAGCCTGCCAGTCATTTTCTCTGCTGCTTCGCCTGCCTTCTTCCATATCTGGATTTTTTCTAGTGATATGAAAATCTAACAAACAGCTCCAGAGACTTGCACTATACTGCCACTCTATTTATATTTCACGTGCCGCAGAATGGAATGCAAGTTCAATTGGTTTATCTGTGTCTGATGCTGAGTAAGACTCTTGACCTGCCTGTGCTCCATTTGTAATGTAGATATAGAAATAATTGGACTGTACCCAGATCGTGTAAGGTACCAGTCACACTTTCAATGCAGACGACCCCTAAGAGTGAATGAGAGAGGCTGTGCACTGCGATGCACCGCTGTCCTGTCCAAGTGGCTGCGATCGACTGCAGCTCACAAAGACCCAGTAATGGACAAGGAAGGTTCCAAAAATGGACAGGTGGATGGAAGAAAAATAAGAAAATAGACAGAGGGCTGCTGAGAAAGTAAGTGTGAGATTAAGAATACTAACACTGGAGGGAAAGGGATAGTTGTGTTTATAGTAATAGCAGTATCAATGGAAACAATGTGTATCTTATTAGCTCTGTAGCTGAACAATGGCTGAACTAGCCAATGTTTTTCAGGATAAACGTGTTTCAGACATCCACTGGCTCGTGACACCCTGGAGTAACAGAATAATTCTGACCCAGTAGTACTCATACTCAAGAAAGAGAGCTCATACCTGAGTGTCAGGGCTGAATGCGCCTCCTTCAGTCAGCAAAAGGAAGGCTTTCGGCCCCATCTAACTTCTCTAATTCAGACTTTGGGAGTGTTGACAACTACAACAACAACAACAACATTTATTTATATAGCACATTTTCATACAAACAGTAGCTCAAAGTGCTTTACATATTAAAGAATAGAAAAATGAAAGACATAATTATAAAACAAACTAGTCTTCTCAGAGAGGAGAAACCTGCTGACAGTGAAAAGGAAACCAACATTTCGATTAACTGCTTAGATTTTTGTCATCTGTAAGTATAAAACGCGCAAGGTTGTTGTCTGTCTGTCACACAAAGCTTACAAACCGCTGGGTCTTGAACCCTGATCTTGGTGTTAATCAAGAGCTTACACTTACATTAGCACATAATGAGATCCATGAATTGGATGTGTGGACTACCTCAGCCATGAACTTGAGCTTCAAGGTCCTTCTCGCAAGACGTACTGGCTCAGCTGTGTGGCCAAATGCTTTGGCAGTCACAAAGCACAAAGTCCTAACTTACCAAAGAATTGGAGGTACAGGCTTCCTGTGCCATGTTATCGGGCTTCAGGTCCTTCGCATGAAGAGCAGAGGCATGACATGGCTGACAAGAAAAGAACAGCGGCATGAGCTGCTGCAACATGGGATGGCAGTGAAGGACATTGCAGCAACCTCAGCAGAGTGACAAGGAATGCTGTCTTTGGTGAGGAATTGCATGAACCACCAGAGGTCTGAGTGTTACCAGCTTTACTAATAAAACAATTCTACAAAAATTGTTCTCATTGTCGGTGAGCACGGTGGCGCAGTGGGTAGCGCTGCTGCCTCGCAGTTAGGAGACCTGGGTTCACTTCCCGGGTCCTCCCTGCGTGGAGTTTGCATGTTCTCCCCGTGTCTGCGTGGGTTTCCTCCCACAGTCCAAAGACATGCAGGTTAGGTGGATTGGCGATTCTAAACTGGCCTTGGTGTGTTTGTGTGTGTCCTGTGGTGTGTTGGTTCCTGCCTTGTGCCCTGTGTTGGCTGGGATTGACTCCAGCAGACCCCAGTGACCCAGTGTTTGATTCAGCGGGTTGGAAAATGGATGGATGTTCTCATTGTGTCAGGTGTAACTCTCTGCAAGATAATTTGCACATTTTGTGGTAAACACAGAACACATTGGAGGGATTACTTTCTTCTTTCTTGGCTGGCTTGGGAACACCTGGAAATTCCATAGAAGTACCTGGAGATTATTGCTTAGGAATAAGGTGGCCTCTGACAACAAGCTTGACATGTTGCAATGTCAAATCTGCCTAGATGGAGTTGAAAGCAGTGTGTCTCAACATTTCTGGTGTCTCGCCAAGTGGTCTTTGTGACGCCACCAAAGGGGGAGGGGACCTAGTGTATCTTCAGAGGAAAGGGTTAAATTGGTGGCACACTGTGTGACCCACTGCTATTATAAACAATAGGCTGAGAAACACTGGATTATAGTGAACATCCTATTATGTGTGCATCATTGATGATTGAGGCAAAAAATTCAAGTCACTGAATCTTCTTCTTCTTTCGGCTGCTCCCGTTAGGGGTCGCCACAGCAGATCATCTTTTTCCATGTCTTTCTGTCCTCTGTATCTTGTTCTGTTATGTCCGTCACCTTCAAGTTCTCTATCACCACATCCATAAACCTTAGGCCTTCCTCTTTTCCTCTTCCCTGGTAGCTCTATCCTTAGCATCCTTCTCCCAATATACCCAGCATCTCTCCTGTGCATATGTCAAAACCAATGCAATCTCGCCTCTCTGACTTTGTCTCCCAACCATCGAACTTGAGCCGACCCTCTAATGTCCTCATTTCTAATCCTGTCCATCCTCGTCAAACCCAATGCAAATCTTAACATCTTTAACTTTGCCACCTCCAGCTCTGTCTCCTGTTTTTTGGTCAGTGCCACCGTCTCCAACCCATATATCATAGCTGGTCTCACTACCATCCTGTAGACCGTCTCTTTTAGCAAATTATAATTCAAGTGACCACTCCAAAGACTGTTTCCCAGTTAAAGTGGTCTTTATTACGGGGACACCATGAAGTGGGTCAGCTGCAACCTGAATGATGTCCAGGATTTAGGTTGTCAGATAGCAAGTAGTGAGACGCTCAAAATGGGTGCCTATAGGTGTCTATCTGCACTTGTTAGTGATGGGCTTCTTTTCACACTGAAAAACCAGAAAGAATAACATGCACCTCGTTTAAGTCTGTCACCAAAAGATTAATTTGAAGAGGTCTTTGAGAGAAGAACAGATTAAATATTCTGAGGTACCAACAGTAAGTGAGTAATACCCAAGGCAGCCGTCACTAGAGACCCTCTCACACAATCGAACGACAGAGCACCAAAGGGCAGCGGCTTGGAGACAGAAAAGCAAAGCTGCTATTGCGCATATGAAATTATCTGATAGTAAAAGTGTCAGGGTGCATAAGGGGAAAGAATTAGTTAGACACAGATGCAGGCAGCTGACTACACTTGATTTTTGCAATTTTGCAGCCAGCATTCTCACCCAGCTAGATTTCAAAAATCTTATTAGGTCTTTTAGGGTTGATTTTTTTTTTTTCTGTTTTGTCCCGGGGTTGAATACTTTTCCAAAAAGCTCAGTTTTCTGAAAAACACACAAAGGAATGGTTTCACATATACAGTAAATCAATATAAATGACAAATGTCATTCTTTTATGTTCCATGAGCCCCTACGGTATGTAAGTTCACATACCCGTTTGTCTCATCGCTCATAAGCTGAAAGGCACTTTCTGAAAAAAACAGCCTGAAGTAGTCGAGTGGCTGGTAATCCGTAGTGTCCACTAGCATGCTGTGTCATGATGAAGACTTTCCTCCCATGGCTCTACTGTATGTCTGCGTAGTCCTTCCAGGGCGAGCGTTGCCATAGGCATGTCAGCTACATGAGCTTGTTCAGCACTACGATCAGCTGGGGACAGATCAGCTGATGCAGGTACCTGTCCTTTGTTTTCCATCACCTGATCATTTGTATGAAAATTGGAGTTCAATAAGTGTCTGTGTAGTCCTCCCAAGCGAATGTTTGCTGCACGATCAGCTGGGGACCCATCAGTTGTTGTAGATACCTGTCTTTTGTTTTCAATCTCCAGATAACATGAATTAAAATTGGACGTCAATAAGTCAGATTCCAATTCAACAATAATACGCAAAAAATAAATAAATAATACGCAGAGTATTCTGCTTTGTGCATTTGCTTCTCTCTCTCGCCCAGTGTCGATGCCATTCTAGACGTTGCTTAATCGACGCTGCTCGTAGATACACAAGGATTTGACATCATGTCAATGAGTGTAACAGTCCCCCTAGCAAAGAGGATCTACCTATAACATAACAGTGAGTTTCATCGACATTTACAGCTTTTTTTTCACCCTTTGCCCCTGAATATCGACTTTAGTCAACATCCGCCCTAAAAGAGTGTTTTATCTTAACAGTATTGAGTATTTAGTTTCTGTATGTCAATGTGTATTCTGCTATGTTCCTTGTATTTTGTGGGTGATTCCCCAAGAGGCTAGGGGACTGCCATCAGCCCTTCAAAGTCTGATGAAGACCTACAGTGACTCGCGGGCCATTGACTGCGCTCCTGCAGTGATGGTGAGTTCTCCTGTGTATGTTGCTTTTTCTGATTAGTGTGAATTACTAGATTTTTGTGACCATTACTTTGTCTTTTGACAACTATTTGGATCTCTTATTGGGATTTGCTTTTAGGATTTCCTGTTTTGAAGGCAATGCCTTCTGTGTTTTTTGTGCTCTTTGCAGCTTCATTGTTTTTGAGCATTTTTTAATAATAATTCTTTTATTTATAAAGATTCCACATTTACCTTTTTTTGCTTAGCCAGGGTTTAAAGGTTTTCCCCCTCCAGTGAGTATTATGAGTTTACAGCTTAGGACTTTGTGCGTAGGAACTCTCTGATTCATAATAGTTTTATTACAGGCACACTTTTTCACTCTTGCATTTCTGTTTCATTTAAACATTTCAGGTTTCTTATGAAGTCCTTGTGAGATAATATCCATTTGTTTCTCTGAACTAGTAAAAGAAATGCACAGATTTGGGGAGGCACTTATTCCCTTTGACTGTCCACAGGTGTTTGCGGTATACCTTAATCACATTTGTCACACTGCAGAAAATTTCATTTATTTGTTTGATCATCCTTAGGAAATAATGACTTTTGTCTTCCCAAGAGGTAGAAATCCGGGTGCTCATTCTATTGATATTCATTACACTGCAGGAAATTACATTCATTACACGGTAATGTGCGCTGTCACCAGCAGAGCACAGAGCCGTGGCCATTCTGAAACTTGGAAAACTGCAAATGCCTAAATGAAAAGCTCCTGTAGAACTCAAATATAAAAAAAGAGCAAAACAATGTTTTCACCTTTCACATATTTTTGTAGGAGGCCCCTGATGCAGAAATTAAAGAGTTCTCAAATTTTTTATGTTTTACGAAATGTTGGGCCTAGTTGGGAGCAGAATTTCGGTACTTGCACTCACACTGTCTAAACAAATATAAAGAACAACTAAGAGTTTAATTGCAGGTTTCACTGCTTATGCACCCCCATAAGACAGTATATTATAAATAGTAATTGCACAACAGCTGCATTTTAATAAATCATAATTTATTAATAATATCTCTATTATAAAAAAAATCCTGGAAAGGAAAAGCAGGGCGATGATACGTGATCATCTCGGAAGTTCTCGGAAGACACTTAAAAGATCCGCAAGACACAAACAATATCAAATAACACTCGGTCGTGTAAAGCATGTAGCACACACAGATCCTGTGCTCTCAGCACATATAAAGCATATAAGGACAATGCCTTCTAGATGAAACGTCAACGAAAGAAGAAAAAAGAGCAGCACGGAGAAAAAAGACCCAAAAGCGTTGAAGAGAAAAAAAGGCAGATAAGAGATTATGAAAGCATTGGAATTTGAAAAGGCTCAAACAAACGATGGCACGATACACATGCAGAGAAAGGTAAAGAATATGAAAGCAGTACAATTCAAAAGTATTGTAGCGTCCCAGCCAGGTTGAAGCCTTGTTTGTTTTAAGTGACTGTTAGGTCCGATTGAGGGAGGGCGGAGTACGGCATGGAAGACTGATAGCAGCGCAACAGCAGATGATCCGACGGCATCTCCTTAGCATGCGTTCAGGCTTTGAAATGATCGGGCAGCGAAACAAGCAGGACAGGCAGCTCGCCAGCAGCAGAAAGGCAGCAGATGATCCGACGGCATCTCCTAAGCGTGCGTTCAGACGTGCCCCTTTCACAACTTGAGCAGCGTTATACGTTGAATCTTCTGTTAGACTCAGGGCCAGCAAAGTTTGTCCACCCTGTTCTTATACCATTTGACAGCACAGATATTATGGTTCTGACATCAAAGTTTCCTCTGTCTTTTTTCTTCAGGCTCTTCTCATCTTCAAGGTTACAGTTGGGTAAATTTGCCAACTCAGTGAACTCCACGATCAAAGACTTAGCTACCAGTGGGACACAGGTGAAGTAGTTGTCTGTGTAGATCTTGTAGTTCTGATCTTCTGGGAGTGTGAAGGTAAGCATCATTACAATATCACCTGACAATCCAAGTTCAGATTTGGCTCGTATCCCATCAACTGCCTTGAGACACATTGAAGTCAGAGCATGCCAAAGATTCAAGCTCTTACCCACAGTATGAACCTTCATGAGTGGGGCTTGCCTTGCATATATTGCTTGATGCAACCGAATTTCCCCTTGAAAGGAATCATCACCTCATTCACAGAGTTGTGCTCTCCTGATACTACCTCTCTGAATGAATGAAACCATGGTCTGAGTTTCATAGAGTTTATCTTTCTTTTGTGCCAAGTTGTTGTAAAATATAATGATGTGAACAGAGAGTGAAATCTGCTGCGTGACGTCACATCAGAAACAGGGGTGTACGGCGTGTCTGCCTCCCAATACATTCGGACTCCTGTAATTTGCATTAGGCCCATCTTCAAGTACTATACATTCCAATCACTTGCTCAATGTCCTTTGTGTTGGTGTTTATGAATGTTCTAGTCTTTTGAAAGCTCACTTGTGTTTTTGCCAGGGCCTGAATCAAGTCTTCTAACATAAACCTCAGAAAACACTACAGTTTTGTGTGGAGGGAAATAGCATCGTTGGTGATATCCAGACCGGAAAAAGCACTTGAGAAATGCTTCAGCCAGCAATATTTGTCACGGGACGTGGTCTGCTTGTTTGATTAGCTCTCTGCCAATATAATCACTGTGTGGACAGACAGTGGGATGTTGATATTTTTTGTCCACCTCACTGACATCTTCATCTGCCTCTTCTTCACTCGCATCAGTGTCATCTGATTCCATCTCAAAGCCATTGTCTCCAATTTGGATGGCAGCAATCACATCCAGCACACTCTACAAGACCTTTCTTTGCTGGTGGTGTTCTGAAATGGAAAGAATAGAAAGTATAGAGTTATAGTACCAATGCAGGGTAAATAATTTCAATGGAAATAATCCTAATGCTGTTTACACATTACACTGAGGTCACAGAATGTTGTCCCGCTAGCCAATTACACTCTCAATTTACCATACTAAAAGGACTGCTTGTAACCCTCCAGACCACTTACAACCCCCCCATTCAAGGACATGATCGCCTGCCCCTGATCAGTGCAACAACATTCCCCCTAAACATTCCAGAACATACAGAACTTATTTCTGGCTAATGCAAGTCCAGAAAAAATCCCAGGATCACTATTTTTTAAAATAAGATAGAGTTTTGAATACTGCATTCAGAAATAATGTATTCTGCTCTAGAAAATACATTTAGAACGTTTGAATCTCTATAGACATTAAACTTACACCATGTAATGTGTAAGTTACACATGCTAGTTTGACTACCAACATCACCCAAATGTTGTAGAATTACAACACAGACATAACATGCTCAAAATTTAATTTGATGAATATATTCCACAGTAACTATATACTCAGGACTTGATTTTATCGTATAACGTCTGGTATTTTATAATGTCGGTCGTATAAGTCGAATGCGGAAAACTCACGCTATTGGTCCAAGAGATTATGATGTGCTAATGCCCACCTGAGAGGGTAACCACGGAGTATACTGCCTTTTTTTCTATGTGGGTGTGTCAATGCGCAGTATCAGCACGTGCTTCTAACCCCTTCACTCTCTTTATTGTGCCTAGGTGACCACACGGTAATACCCGAACTATTCTGAAGCAACGTTTGCATTGTATTTTTGTATCTCATGCCCTCGTTTATCGTAAGGGCATCCCTTATCTACGATTGAGCGTTCGATCAGAAGAAAATACAAAGCTGGTTTTAAACGTCTTTGAAGTAGCAAAAGAAATCAGTAACTGCGCTGCTGCAGCAAAATTGCGAGATTGGAGGAGGCAAGAAGATATAAAAAAACAATTAAGTGTCGCATTTTTGAACGGGTGTATAAGTCGGGGTCTGATTTTATGATCGATTTTTCGGGTTTCAAGACCCGACTCACACGTGAATATAAGTACCTACATGCTCTAGACAAGGTAATAAACATACAAAAATATTTCAGGCATTTTATTTACTTGACTCTTGTTATATTCAGTCCAACACAGCAAAATTGCTAGTGTTGAATTTCCAGTGTTACTCATGTCAGAGTTGCCTGGAGTTGATTCCAGTGTTCATTAAAATGTTATTAACACCAACATAGTTGAAAAGTCCCCAGTAAGTGAGTTGTTTCATAGTGTTCCAATCAGAAAACACTGGCTAGAAGTTAATTGAAGCTCCTCCCATTCATTAGGCGTGGAAGACAAGTTCTAAAGCAGCTGAAATTACAGAGGTAAAGAAATAATCCATATGTCGATTGGTTTTTTGCTTTAATTTATGGTTTTACGAATAAGTATGTACAATTTGTTGTGAAATTTGCTTAACAGTATTACCTTCCTAGTTGAAATAGTTAATTGTTATCGTACTTCTCTTTTAGGCACCATTTTACCATTCTGAAGAACACCACACGAGGTAAATGCATTAAAACAGAACACTGTTCATTTTTATATCAGCTTCATATATGCTGTCATGAATTTCATTTATTTTTTTCGACCCGTTTTCGCCATAACTTAAATTGCGCAGGTAATCCAACATTAACTTTGAATAGTATTACAATTCCTGTACTTGACTGTGCCTTTATTTTATATCTTAGCAAGTTTTCGTGGCTTCTTTTAAAGCTAGGCTAAGCACATTTTGTCTAGCCAACACCACTGAAGCAGACATGAAGACGGTAAAAACCGGGCTTCCATTTTAACGCTGGCTAATTTGCATTTAAAGTGCATGTATGTGTAGCGAGTGTGTTACGAGAAATACATTTAACGGGCATACAGTATACTTACAACTTTTTTGCGTGACATGGTTCAAGCAGTGGCGGACTGGCCGGTTGGAAAAGTCCTGTGTGCTGGTCGTGAACGTCTCCTGTCCAAGAGCCGTTTATGTAACTTAATACAAGTTAAAAACAGAAAAAAAGAATCCACAAAGCTCTAAAGAGATTTTTTTATGTTGTGCATACGCGGTATTTATTTTAAATGCAAGTTGTTCTCATTTTGTGCGATTTTTACTGTTTGTCATTCAGGTGTAAGACATGCTTGTTAAAGTTCAGTTTTGGAACTCCAAAAAATTCATCAAGCTTCAAGATGGATTTACATATGTGGACTTCATAAATGAAGGTAAGTTTCATATCTGATTTGAGTTCTTTGCTGTAGTGCTTTTTTCATGCTTGGAGTAATTTTTATACTTCATTTTAGTTCACAATAAATTTGGACTGCCTTCAGGGACAGCTCTTCGTATTTATGATGACACTGAAACTGAGATTGAGGAGGACATTTTACATGATTTACTTCAAGCAAAACCTGACATTATGTTAACAGTCAGAGACAACAATACTGGTAGGTTTGGTTCTCTTCTCTTTCATTTTGTCATATCCTCATCCCTTAGAATGCTTATTTTTCCTTCCAGAATTGGAGATGTTAGCTCCAGGAAGCAGTTCCTGCATTGATACTTTGTCCTTATCTAGCCGTTCAAGTGACCAAGACCAAACACCGGAGCATCCGGCCAAGAGGTCCAAAAAATTAGAAGATTCAGCAGCAGCCAAAGAGGTTTAAATTTTATCTCTGCATTGAATTTGCATTTTTTGTAATCCTACAGCATCAAAATATAAATGTCATTGTCTTGCTCTGTTTGTTAGCATTGTCATATTTTGCCATACGGTCATATTATGTGCCCTTTAGTTATAACATTGGTCTCTTTCTACATTTGTATAAGTTACTTAAAGTCTATATTGTCAATCACATCTAATCAGTTAACAACTTTAAATACTGAATTTAGAACTCATGTATTTGAGTTGTTTTGAAGGTTGTCCTTGCTGCCTTAAACCACAAAGCCGGTGGCGATGCCATACTTGCTGAGTACAGGTCAAAAAACACTCTGACAAGTGAAACAAGGCGTGTTCTTGTCAACATACTGGTTGGACACATGATAGAGATGCATGGGTAAGTCCATTTATTTTTCCCCTATGTAATTTGATCTGAATTTAACCTTAATATTCCCTATACTTTGCATAATTATGCAGTCAGGCAGCATTTGGGATGTACCAGCTGTTGATCTTAAAAATACTGGCTAAATACACCTTTCTTTTGAAATCCTTTCAATCATTTTAAGGCGGATTCCTACACGGAACCAAAGAGAGCAGTATGCCCTTGGTATTGTGACACTTTTTCCAGCATTGCGAGATCCATACTCCAAGAAGGGCTATGTGAGTGTACTTGGTTTTGAATTCTATTGTGTATTTTGCTTTGACTGTGATCACAGTGATAAGTGAATCTTTTGTTTCTTAATTGTGCAGGAGCACTTCTATGATGTTGACAGCGGAACTGGCTACCTTGCCTGGCGACTAAAGATGGTGCAGAGGAATACATCTCATCGTGCTGCTAAGGGTGATACAGCTAGCTCTGAACTGGGAGGACCTTCTTTGAAGAGATCCATCAACCCTGAAGAGCACCTTGATGAAGACGCAGTGAGAGAGGCCATTGTCTTGCTCCGCCATACTTCTGAAGAAGGTTTGATCTTCTTTAAGATGAAGGAAACGTTCCATCACAGACATGGACTTGTCCATGACCCAGATAAAACCATGGATATTCTGAAAACATTTCCACGGTTTTAGACACCAAAGGACTGGTAGGCTTATGCAGTGGTTGGCATAATGTGAAAATAATAATGTGAAATTATCTAATGGTCCTGAAATGCATGATTTTGGTATTTTAAAGGTTAACCAAGACTTCACACTCCTCTTCAATCCTGAAACAGCTAATACATTGCTGGAAAAGTGGGGACACTGTATTCAAGCCAGGAATCATTGAGGAAGCCATGGGCTTGACTTTAACTCCTGCTGTGCGTTCCCTCATCTCATCAGCAAGAAAACAGACAATCGGTGAAGACAATTGCAGTAAGTTGTATTTCCGTATACTATTACCTTATTATTATATCAGAAACAAAGATTTTAGTATTTTTTAGTTATAAGACCTGTGTAGCAACAAATGTATATGATGGGTTAAGGCTAATTAATTAATTCATCTTTGTTATTGTCAGAATGGGACAGTGACTTGGCCACTCTGCTTTTGCTCGTTCATCTCCTTCCACCTCAACCGGGAGGCAAGAGAACTGCCAAAATCAGTGCTGCTGATCACCTTGTTGTGTTTCATAAGGTAAAGGGGTGTGTGTAAACTGTTTTTGTTTTACACATGTTCTTAGTAGGCCTAGTTGATTAATGTAATACTTTAATGTAATGTAATTTAATGTAATACTTTCTTGTTTCTTTATAGTCTTGCAACAGCATTGATGAACATGTTCAGCAAAGAGAAGGATGGCAGCCCTACCTCCTTGCTGTAGGAAGAAGCCAAGACCAGATTGACAACTTTTATGTAGTCCTTGACAAAAATCTCATCCCCGTCAGGTGGTTGGTTCCCTCAGTGCATTCGACGAGCTTTTCAAAGCTCACTTTGTTTTTAATTTAACATATGACAATGCACTCATAAACTTCTACACTTTCATTCAAACGACCATCTACAAAATTGATATAGGCAAGACGAGAGAGTCCCCAAGAGTAAAAGAGCTTCGCGCTAAACTACTGAATGACTAATATTTGTAAAGCAGCTGAGAATGCCGTCTTGTTTTAAATGCAAAGCATTATATACTTCTAGTCAGTCACTCATTTCACATTTAAGGTTCGAGCATGCCTTTTATCCCACTGTAAAATTCAAGTTGATTTGTGGACAAGAAACATGCATAAAACAATTTAGCACTTATTCTGGATTTAGAAAACATTTAGATACTAGTCATCCATCCCCGTACATCCCTGAAAGCATTGTGAATGAAAATAGACATTTATCTTCCAAAGACAATACATCAGAGACACCATGTACTTTAGGTGATGAGTCTGTATTAGATGCAGAGAATCTTGAGAACAGTGAGTCTGGTTTTTCACCAGGTGATGTGAAAAACATGTGTGCAGATATTGTAGCAAAACTACAAGGAAGTGGTGCTTCCAGTAATGTAGTATCATCAATTGTTTGTGATCTAGAGGAATTGGTAACTGAGATACACTCTGAGATTCAGCACAGAGTACTCTCTGCTTTTCCTGTGAACGATTCTTTAAAGTCAGAAGTAGAACATAGTTTAAATGATTTTGAAAACCCCTTTGCTTTTTTCAATACAGATTCTAAAAGAAATAGTTACTTTACTGAAAAATGGGGAATTGTTGAGCCTGTTGAAATAGTTTTGGGTGTTCAGTATGATAGTAGATGGAACAAAAAAATGGCTACTTATTGCCAGGTGCCTGTAAATGATACATTTATATACATTCCTGTTTTAGAGAGTTTGAAATTCATGTTCAGAAACCCAGAGATTTGTAATATGACCAAAGCAGGCATCACATCCATTCCAAATTTATACAAAGACTTCAGTGATGGAAGTTATTGTAAAACCCACCCACTGTTCTCTCGATGCTCACATTATTTACAAATACAGCTTTATTATGACGAATTTGAAACAGCCAATCCCCTTGGCTCAAAACATGGAATTCACAAAGTAGGATGTCTGTATTTTGTTTTGCGAAATTTACCCCCACAATTTAATTCATCAGTACTAAACATTCATTTAGTGTCTCTGTTTCATTCTTTAGATATTAAGAAATACGGCTTTGATTTGATTCTTGAGCCCTTGCTTTTGGACCTTAAAACTCTTGAGAGTGAAGGAGTGCATTTGCCTATATCATCTGAAAGAACATATGGAAAAATATGTCAAATTACAGGCGATAACTTAGGACTTCACTCCATTCTTGGCTTTACAGAGTCCTTCAGTAGCCACTATTTTTGTCGATTGTGTTTGATAAGTAAATGGGATGCTCAAGATGTATTTTGCGAGGATGATCACAGGGTCATGATGCGTGATGAGCAAAGTTTCCAAATGCATTGTGAAACTCTTCAATCAGACCCACAGCTTAACAAGGTTTATGGGGTCAAGAGAAATTCAGCACTAAACACTTTACAGTTTTCATGTGTGCAACAATTTTTCCTTTGACATCATGCATGATGTCCTTGAAGGAGTGGCTCAGTATGAGCTCAAGTTGTTGTTTGCCTATTTGACTGAACATTTTTTCTCAAAGCAAGAGCTGCTTTCACGTATCAATTCATATGACTATGGTTACATGGAACGTAAAAACCGTCCAACAAATGTGAACTTGGACCACACTGGAAACAGTTTGGGCTTGAATTCAGTTCAAACTCTATGCCTTGTAAGGAACACCCCCTTGCTGTTTGGGGATGTTGTTCCACTTGCAAATCAAAACTGGAACTTGCTGCTTCTTTTGTTACAAATAATGAACATTATTTTTTCACCAAGCATTACTTATGGGATGACTGTAGTACTTAAGCACTTAATTCATGAACACCACCAATTTTTTAAGCTGTTGTACCCAGACCGAAATTTAAAACCCAAACATCATTTCATGATACATTACCCATCTTGCATTAGGAAAATTGGTCCTCTTTTGCACACTTGGAGTATGAGATTTGAAGCAAAGCATAAGCTTTTCAAAAACACTCTCAAGAACTTTAAAAACATCACCAAGTCTTTAGCCAAAAAACACCAGATGGCTATTGGGTATCATTGGGACACATTGACATTCCAACGTAAAGAATATGGTCCAATGTCTTTGTACCGTTTTGAAGAGTCTGGTGTTGTTGATGAATTGGTTATGTCTCTTTCAATTCCACATAATGAAAATGTCTGTTGCACTAATTGGGTTAAAATGGATGGTGCAGAATATCGAATCGGTCTTATTGTTTGTAATGAGATACAGCATGAGCTTCCAGTCTTTTCCAGAATCACACAAATTCTGTTGATGCGTGATAGTATTTATTTTCTGGTGAATTCTCTGGTAACACTTTCGTTCAATGAGCATTACCATGCCTTTACTTTATGTGATGGGGAAGAAAAAGAAGCTGTCATTGAGTTGCAGAGTTTGCGTTTTTATAAACCGTTTGATCTTCAGTGTTCATATGGACCAGATGACAGCATGTATGTGGTGCTTCTCCATTGTTTGATATAAACTTTTATACTGGATTTATATCTGAGTGTAATTACAGACAGTAAGTTATTTAAGTTGTATTTAGTCAAATACAAAATGTTTGTATTGTTGACATTCTGAGGACAGTTTGATTCAGACGAGGTGAGGCTTGTTTAAAAAGCCCAGATATTTTTTTTTTTTTGCTCAATAAAAAAAGTAAAATATGAGTAGATTTGATTTATTACCATCTTTAAACCCTTAACACAAGACAAGAAAAATTTAACTGAAATTCATTTGTCCAGAAATGTTACTAAAATGTCAATTTATTAGATTTTTTTAAATTTTTATTCCAATGGATGCAGGCCTAATGTTAACACTGTTCAGAGTTTGCTTTCACTCTTCATCTGTATTATGAACCGATAATCCGTGTTAAATCTGCACCAGTCAGGGTATTTTATTCACTCTTTGTAGATATGAATCACATTTGTATGGTGTTAAAACAACACTAATTTAGAGTTACTTATTTACTCCTGACTAAATGTTTCACCTTTAGTAAGAGTTAAAACAACACTAATTTAGAGTTTTTTATTTAACACTAACAGAGTAGATTGAACAACACTGAGATAGAGTTAAATTCCTTACACTGGAATGAGAGTTAAATTAACACTGGCCAGAGAGAATTTATATAAACACTACAAAAGTGTTAATTTTAACACTTACAGAGTTGATTTAACACTGGTGATTTTACTGTGAATAAAACAAGAAGATGCACTTCAAGGAAAGTTTGCAGGTAGAATGAGTTCATGGCCAGATGGCCGGGTGTATATTCACTTTTACTATCCAATAGCATTGCAAAGCTGAACAATAGGACGCACACATTTTTTATTGAGCTAACGGTAATGTAATTTTACAACAGCCGGTCATAATGGGCTTTAATGAAAACTTGCCATAACCTCTCTCCCTCTTCAGTGTACGGTACAGTAGGTAGAGCTGATGGAGCTGTCTTTATCAGTCGTGTCAATTCAAAATCATAGTAGAATGTAAAAACTTTGCTAAAAAGTTATAGATGTCAAACCTGGAAGTAGCAGCTAGAAACTGCTGTTTAAGATAAGGTTAATGTAAATACTTTCCCAGGACTCTGGAGTAACCACTACAGCTAGAAGGATAAACATTTTCTCTTACAAGTCTTAAGTTTTCTGATCTGCAGAATAATTTTTATGCATCATTTTTTAATTTTAATAAATACAAAACATTATTTTTTTATCAATCTTTTATCATTTCCAGCACCATTTTATGTTCACAGGATTCTCATTACTGGGTTGTGATTACTGATGTCATTTATGCCACAACTTTTTAAGATGGTGGCCCAGAGACACCAGCATCCAAGATTCTGAATGAAAACTCTGAAAATCTTAGTACTTTTATAGGAAGGGACATGCTATGCAGTCAGGATTTTTTCCTTGATTGTTATTTTTTTAGTTTGGGTTACATATTTGACTTTGAGGTATAGTATTTCAGCCTTCCTAGTTTTGATTTCAGCCTGATAGAGAGACAGAACTTTATTTGTCCCCAAGGGGAAATTTGGCTTTTTACAAAACCTGTTTAAATAAATAAATACACAAAAAGATAGATAATTAAATATATATACACACACTATAGTCCGAAAACACACCAGAATGACTAAAAAGGAAGAAAAATAAAAGAAAATTCCTGACTTGGCTATCATAGTTCCAGTGAGGCATTATGCAAACATATTGCTGTTGGTATAAAGGAGCCCCAGCAGCATTTCTTGACACACTTCTTCTGAATTATTCATTGGCCAGATGTCCTCAGTGTGTCTTATAACTGTGATTGCCCTTTTAATTACCATGTTGATTTGATGGTTCTTTCTTGAAGTGATGTTACAATACACACACACCACAATGTCGAAAATCAAACTGGCCATCACAGAGTTATAGAAGATGTGAATGGCGTCACTTCCCACATTAGAGGAACGCAGTCTTCTAAAGAAAAAGACCCTGCTTTGCCCTTTCTTACATAGTTCCTCCGTGTTTTGAGACCAGGCAACCTGTCATTAATGTGGACCCCCAAGTACTTGTAGGAATTGACCACCTTTACATCCACTCAATGAATAGTGACCAGACATAGAGGCTTTTTGGTGCAGGGAAAGTCAATACTGTAACTAGTTCCTTGGTTTTGCTGATATTAAGATGCAGACAATTCTCTTTGCACCAAGTAATGTTCTCAATGTTCTTTCATTTTTCCATTTATTGCTCAGTTTCCTAGTCAAGTAATTCATATAGACAAGAATTTCTAGCAGCTCACAAGTTTGTGCATGGAGGATTCCAATATCACACTACCTGCTCACTGCAGTGTCTCAGACACCACCGGCCAAAGTAGAAACACAAGTGAACGGCACGTCCATGTGTGATTGCTGGGAGCAGCCATTCAACATAAGTGATTATAAGAGTCTCGGACATCAACTTGTTGGCTTAAAGTACAAATGTAAAGTACATTGATGTGGAGATATCAATAACAGATTTTTTTCTTTTCCATATTGGTTACTTAAGGATGAACAACAACAACATTTGCTTATATAGCACATTTTCATACAAATAATGTAGTTCAAAATGCTTTGCAGGATGAAGAAAGAGAAAAAAGACAAAGTAAGAATTAGAATAAGACAACACTAATTAACATAGAATAATGTCCGATGGCTTTGTATGTCTTTGTATTTAGGGTTCTCTTGGAAGGACTTGATGATGGTGGTCATATAGACTTCTGGCTTTTAATCCATCAATGTAGGACATCACGGTGCTTTGATTAGGTGGTGATGGTGCAGATCGTCACCACAGAAAACCGGAAAAAGAAACGGAAGAGAGAGTAGGGGTCAGTACGGATTTTAAAGCCACCATGAATAGTTATTATGATGAATTGAACATACAGAGTATCCGGATTAAATGAAGGTGAAGTTATCAGAAAGTTAATGTTAAAGTAATGTGTTTTTAACAGTGTTTTAAAGTGCTCCACTGTATCAGCCTGGCAAATTCCTATTGGCAGGCTACTCCACATTTTAGGTGCATAACAGCAGAAGGCCGCCTCACCACTTCTTTTAAGTTTAGCTCTTGGAATTCTAAGCAGACACTCATTTGAAGATCTGAGGTTACGATTTGGAATATAAGGTGTCAGACATTCCGATATATAAGATGGGGCGAGATTATTTAAGGCTTTGTAAACCATAAGCTGTATTTTAAAGTCAATCCTGAATGACACAGATAACCAGTGTAGTGACATCAAAACTGGAGAAATGTACTCAGATTTTCTTTTCCTAGTTAGGATTCTAGCAGCTGCATTCTGCACTCGTTGCAAACGATTTATATCTTTTTTGGGTAGTCCTGAGAGGAATGTGTTACAGTAATCTAGTCGACTGAAAACAAACACGTGAACTAATTTCTCAGCATCTTTCAATGATATAAGAGGTCTAACTTTACTTATGTTTCTTCAGTGAAAAAATGCTGTCCTAGTGGTCTGATGAATATGCGATTTAAAATTTAGGTCACAGTTACCCCTATGTTCTTTACCTCTGTCTTGACTTTTAATTCTAATGCATCAAGTTTATTTCTAATAATCTCATTGCCTCCATTATTGCCAATCACTAAAATTTCTGTTTTCTCTTTATTTAGTTTAAGAAAATTACTATTCATCCATTCAGAAATACCAGTAAGACATTGTGTTAGTGAATCGAGAGAGTCGGTGTCATCAGGTGCTATTGATAAATACAGCTGTGTGTCATCAGCATAGCTGTGGTAGTTCACGTTGTGCCTCGAAAAAAATAATCATGTTTTTTATTTATTTTCATAGTGAACATGTGGATGTTTTGAAAACATCACAGAGTGAAAAAGCACAGCCCTTCTTGTATAAATTGCCAGAGAACAGCAGATGTCACTGGTCTAGTATTTGTGATGATGTGGGATAACTGTGTGTATTTTATGTTTTGCGGGTGTTTTTGTTAACTTTGTGTTATGTTTCATATTTTTTTTTAAGTATAAAAACTATAAAGCATATCAAATAAAAAAAAACCAATATATTTATCTTCTATCTCTTTAAATGCACTAATGCTCCTTATTCTTTGTGGGTGGTGCCGCAAGAGGCAGGACCACCCTGATGCCACCACCCCAGGGCCTCCCTCAATCTATTTAAACTGAGTGCAAAAGCCTGAGACTGGGAACCATTGCTGTTTATGGCTGGATTGCCGGGTGTTTGTTGATCCCTGACTCTTGTTTAAAGGATTCTGATAAATGGACTTTGTTTCGGAACTTTGTTGGCTTTAGGATTGTCTTTTAGGCAACTCCTTTGTGCCTTTTTTACTCTGCTGGGCTTTTTAATTGTATTTGTTATTTTTGTGACATAAATTGTAATTTTATAAAGATTCTTTGTTTACCCTATTTATGCAAGCTGAAGGTTGAGGGTTACCCTTCTTCTTGTTGGACTTTCAAATTCAGATTGATTTCGAAATTTTTATAGTGGTTTTGCCGGCTCCTCATTTTTGGGCCTGCTCCAACTGAAGCCAGCAGTCTACCTTGAGACCTGCTGCTCAAGTCAGGGTTTCCTCTGCTAGGCAGACCAGGTAGGATTCTTGGAGGCCTCACTCCTATTTTACTCTGAAGGAAACTCCATTTCATAACAGTATTGAGCTGGTGGATGGGCACATATCCCAAGAATCAATGCAGTGGTTAGAGGATGGGCTGGCATGTACTATGATATGATTTGTTATTCATTGCCATCTAGTTTTATTTTTCCATGTTGTAAGAGATCAGCCTCGGCACAGACAGACACAGACTCCAGATGTCTTCCAAACGTGCACCCTTTATTTTGTGACACACACAACAACACACAGTGCCTAAATCACCATGCTATACTCAGTCCTTAGTCCTTCACTTCAGGCCGCCTCCACTCCTCCTCCTCCATGTAAGCTCCATCCTCCTCCACCCGCTCCGGCTCCTTGAGTGGTGACTGCAGGCTCCTCTTATAGCCCACCCGGAAGTGCTTCAGGTGGTAATTAGCCTAATTAGGCTACACTTCAGGGTGTGGCTGCATCACAGCATGAGCTCCGGTGTTCCACGAATGTGGCCCCAATACCGCCCAGGGGGGCTGCTCTCTTGCACCCAGGGAAAGATAGTGCCCCTCTCCCGGTCCGTCTTCCTTCCAGGTGCCCCAGTGGGGCAAGATCCCTGGTCGTCTGCCACAATGTTTTAGATCGATATTTTTGTACCCATATGAGCTTATCCTGAAAAAGGAGTCCACATATTACATTAGCTTTCAAATTTTATATATCATTCAAGTTATGAATATTATTTTGCACAGTTTCATCGCCATTTTGTTTTCTTTGAGAACACCTTTGCTTTGTGGATCTTGTTGTTAGGATGTGGTTCCCATTGCTGAGGGGCACAGCTCTGACATAAACTCTATCTATCTATCTATCTATCTATCTATCTATCTATCTATCTATCTATCTATCTATCTATCTATCTGTCTGTTATAGTGCCTTTCTCTATCTATCTATCTATCTGTTACAATATTCTATAGTGTCTTTCATGTCTATCTATCTATCTGGCTGGTGTTGATGTTTATTCCTCAGATAAATGTAAACTTATGTTGGTGATTTTCTTCTTAAATAATTTCCTGGTTAATGATCATTTTGCTGTGAAATTTTGACTGTGATTCTTGTTGAACGTTCTGGTTTTTAATTTTGATAGGGGAGTGCATTCCTCCTTCCTTTCTGAAGTCCATTATTATCTCCTTGGTCTTAACATTTCAAATACAATAATGCAGCATGTCTATGTCTGGACATTGGCCAGAAGCGAATCGCTTTTCAATGTTAAAGTAGAAGTAACAAATGCTAGTCCTACAAACAGTGCATGTTAACTTAAATGTACCAGTTTTTAGAGATTTATTTCCTAATTGATTTAAACCAATTCAGAGTCACAGCAGGCCTAGTGCCTGTCTAGGCAGCACCAGACAGTTGGCAGGAGGCAACACTGGACAAGGTGCCAGTCCATTGTAGGGTGCATACATGCCAGGCCGATTTAGGTTAAGTTCACATTTAATGTCATGAGTGTGCAATACAATGAAACACTTGCTTGTCTCCCTCAGACCACTGATAATTATACAGTAGTGGCAACAGACAAAACAAAGAATACAACGTCACATCATGATTATAATGATTATACAGCATTCACGGCATACACATTTGTCAGTACGAGTGGCAGTTGGTAGCCTGTGCCCGAGAATCTAACAGTGTAAGATCTAATGGTCCTGCATGGAGGAGGGAGAAAAGCGAGAGAGTGCAGAGTAACATTCGGTGTGGACTTCATTCCCCTCTCTTGTGCTTTTGGTGAGCAGGTGCCAAATGATGTGCAGTTAGCTCATGGACTACAAAATCATGAAACCCTTTGGTCTGATCTGTTCTAAAAACAAATGAAATCAGTCCAAGTGTGTATTATAAAAAAAAACCTCAATCAGTGATGGCGTCAGCTCGGCTACAGATAATTCCCTGTATGTGAACGAAAGAAAGGTAACCTTCAGGTTATTATGGAGCTCTGAACAGAGTTAGCCACCATTAAGCACAAGGCCAACAGCCTTTCAACTTTCCTTCTGAATTATTGAGTGGATGAAGCTGCCCTACAGGAGAATAACATCAAGGATGTTAGTGGCCAGACATCAAACAGACCCCATTTCTATCCAGTCAGGGGCTGTGACAAGGCTGCCCAATTCCTTCAGTCCTACACATCATTTGTCTTGAGACTGTGCTGTGCTTCATTTGGAAAGATAAACAGGTGATGGCTTTCTGACCACTAGAAGCCCAGGGTGAAAGGTTCAAGACAGTGGCACCCATGACGGAAAAGTAATGTTTTACAGTTCAAAGAACATGAAAGGAACATCAGATATGAGAAATTCTTGCAGCAAGACAGAGCTGCATCTAAAAACTAAAATTGAACAGACATGATGCTATAAATTAGTCCCGGCAATCTTTACTGGAGTGAAGTGACTGCACCCAAATGATTCCATGGAATAACCAACCATTGCTTTACCCATTCTGGGAGATCTGTGTTTCCCCCTAGCACAATGGTTCCCAAAAGTCAATATGCCAAGGTCCCCCCCACCAAATTGTTCTACCATCCGGTCAGGGTCCCCCACTAATATAAAACCAGCACTCCAAAACAAAGCCTGATTTTGGATAGGGGACCTGTTAATCAAAGCAAAAGCGTATCTACAGCGGTCACATGTTGTGAGAAATCTCTAGGCTGGAGTACTCAACCTTTTCTCTTGGCCTACCACCTCCAGGAGCTGAAACGTTTTAAAGTTTTTGTTTCAGTATTACATTGTTAATTACTGAAATCTTACTATGCTGAGATTTCCTTAACTCCCATCCCTCCTGATAATATTTAATTTGGGCATTTTAAAGAGTGATTAGAGAGAGCTTTTTGCATGGTAGTGTTTTTTTAATCTTTAATATACAGTACAATATATCCAAAATGCTGTTTAATGAATTATTTTTAATGTAAGAACAGTGGGGTGGCTTGGTACAGAGTAAAAATGAGAAAGCCTTAAATGTATATAATTTTAATTTACTAAAAATCTAGAGTTACATATGAATCTAGATGAAAAGGAGTAGAAAAATTACCCAAGTTACATATGACTTCAGATGGAAAAAGAGGAAAATTGTGAAGTCAGTTGTGAAAGTTGAGTGTCTTTATACTTTAATGGGTTCTTATTTTCAACGCTGGGATTCCAGTTTTCTTAACATTAAACTCAGATCTGATTCTGTCTTCAGCCTGTTCCTGGAAGGAAGAGGTTACCAAACATTACAAACTCTGACAAAAGCAAAAGCTTTCTGCTACTGGGTAATGTTAATAACACTTAAATGAAATGTAAGATACACTTAATTTAATACTAGCTGTGCCCCTCCATCCAAGACAGTTTGAAGTCTAAATAATCAATGGAGACTTCAGTGCTAACGTTTGGAGCGCACAGCTACTGGACTATATTTTAGTAATGCATGTTGTAATGAAATGCATTGTATTTGTCATTCCAATAGATGGCACATCTCAAAACCCAGTTCTACAACTGTTTGTGATGTGCCATCTGTTAGAATGACAAATACAATGATTTTATTACTATAAATGTTTATGATGTGCCATCTGTTACAATGACAAATACAATACATACATCTCTGTTCTATGTCATTTGGTATTTGGTATTTCGTTATATGCCATTTGGTACATACATCTCTGTTCTATGTCATTTGGTATGCCATCTGGTATTTTGACATATGCAACACATTCTGTTATATGCCATTTCAAATGTATTTGTAAAAGCAATGTTAATGTTTCTGGTGTGCCATCTGATAGAATGACAAATGCAACACATACGTCTCTGTTATATGCCATTTCAAATGGGATTTGTAAAAGCAAAGTTAATATTTGTGATGCGCCATCTGTTGGAATGACAAATTCAGTGCATTCTATTGTTACAAATATTTGTGATTCACCATCTGTTAAAATGACAGAGACATAGTAAAGGGACAAAGACACAGACGCTTATCCTTTTATTGAGGAGGATTAACAATCGTTAACATTCATCTTTGTTCTTCCTTGTCTAGTCTTCTGACCTAGCTTGCCAGTTTCTAAGAATGTTCCAAAAATAAAGATACAAAAAACAAGTTCACCAAAACTAAAAATCTTGTAACATTGGCAGACTGGGCCTGAAAGAGGAAGACAAAGACCCTCTGAGCAGCCTGCTTCTGTAGGTGGAGAGGTTGAGGAAGACTGATGTCACTTGAGACACACCTTGCCACAAAAATCCATCAGTCTTGATGAGCTTTTTCCAAGCAGTCTGTATCCTGACATGGATCAGCTCAAAGAGGTGGGAAGCGAGAGGGACCCATGTAAGCAGTGGGGAACTTGGATTTGGTAGGAGGGGTGGCCACTGAAGAAGAAAGCAGGGGTGGAGCGTCACAGCAGGAACGCCATGAGACCAAGCAGTGGAGCTGAAGCACAGCTGAGCATGGAGACTCGGGTTTGGCCCCTGGGTAACCAGCAGTCCTTTTAAGTCCCACTTTAATGTTCTCTTGCATATCACCAGACAGCTGCTCTTATACAGCAGAGATTGTCATGCTAGACTATAACAGCATTACTTTAATGCAACAATTGAAGAATATTTTGAGTTAACTGTGTGCTTATTTAAAAATTACACAAGGCAGTTTGAAGACAAGCTTTAAAATTGGACTTTTTTTTTTTTTTAAGAATATCAACCTCGCCAGGACTGACACGGCCCCTGATGAGCAGCCTTATAGACGTCCACAGTTTGAAAACCATTGTTTACACAAACAGAAAACTCCTGGATAGATAGAGTCACATCACCATATAGCATAAACAAAGACCATTTATAAAAAGAAACAGTAACTGGAGGAAAACGATTTTCCCTTATTCCACAGAAAGCCCACTCTCTCTGCCTTCTCCTGAAAACAGAGGGAAACGCATTTGTGATTTGGACAATGAAGGTTCCTTCAAAAGATGCTTAGGATGGGATTTTTTTTTTTTTCTTGGTCACTTGGGACTCTTCATGAAGCAGTTAAATGGACATGGTTTTGTGCTACTGCGGGTGGCTGGCACCCTGCCCGGGATTTGTTCCCTGCCTTGCACCCTGTGTTGGCTGGGATTGGCTCCAGCAGACCCCCGTGACCCTGTAGTTAGGATATGGTGGGTTGGATAATGGATGGATGGATGGTTTTGTGCTAATACGCAATGCACAAGTGATGATCTTTCAAGTGCTGGTGGCAAGTTCACACTTCCTGGTGTCCCTAATGGACATTTAGATTGTCCTGGTATTATTACTTTAATCTTCTATGTTAACAGAATACATTACGAATTGCAGACAGCGCGTGTTAAGCCAGGTCATGTCATTATAGAAATATGCAGTATTAAATAACGTTTTTTTCGCTGACTGGCACTTGTGAAAAACCAAAACAGTTTTCATTGCTGCTGTGCTGTGGCTGCTGAAATCTGCTACTTTTTAAAACTCATATATTTTAACCTTGCAGTTACTTCTTCAAGATGTCCACCTAATTGATTCTGACAACAAATTCCACCCCTGAAGTTATTAGGTTTTATAATTTTGCACAACCCAATACTTAGTGTGCTTGGAGTGTGTTGGACGGTTTTCAGCAGTGGCTAGGCGGCATTGTAATTAATAGTGCTGGGACTACTGACAGGGTGGCACAATGGCCAGGGACATGCCTCCCAGCTACAGGGACTTAGCTTCACTCTCCATTTCTGGTCACTTTTCTTGTGTGCTTTTTCAGGTTTTTCTGTTTCTCCTCACATTTCAAAGATGTGTATGTTAGCCCACTCTGTAAATCTACATTCACATTCACATGTGTGCCTGCTGTGGACTGCTGCTGCGTTTCATCCTGCCTTGTGTCCATTCATGCCAACACAGGTCTCGCTGTTCAGCTTACTAGGAAAAACGGGTTCTGAAGATAGAAAGATGATGGAAAATTTCTCACAAGGATCCAGATTTAAAAAGACACATGCAAAGTTACCAGGGTCGCGGGACCACATGCAGAACAGTGGAACCAGAACACCAACGCTAACACAAAAGAAATGGCCTCCAATCTGTACTTGTGTTGTCTGTTAAGTGTTTGAGTGAGCTTAGGCCACCATACCTGGAAGAGCTACATATTGCTGCCCACCCACCATATCTGGTTTAGCAGGTACCCTTCAGTTTAGATGCTCTGAACAATCATGCCCCTTATTCAAGTGCCTCCCATTTACGAGCCCCCAATAAACTTCCATCTTCTCCTTCTTCTAAATCGCATCCTTTGAACAGCATTTTGGTGATTTTTATTTGGCTAAAGGAATACTCCACCTAAAAATAGTATTTTTTAATTGCTACTTACCCATTGTAGTTTGTAGTGCTGGCTGAGAAAAAAAAATAATGTCATGCATTTGTGGAACAATAACAGGATAAAGATTCAGATTGAATGGGATGCAATTGTAAGAAATGCTGGAAAGGGCAAACTTTCAAAAAAAAAGACAAAAAATTCTCACATAAATCGTGTTCCATAATCCACATGTCCGTTATAGATTTGTATGCTCAACGCCTGCTAAATAAATGCTTTGTTTGCTAAAATATTACTAATACTGAATTCCAGAAAACTTGGTATGTAAGATCAACAGGAAATACACTTTCCCATAATGAAGATCCTCCTCTCCACTTATTAAATGATGAAAAGCCTGTTTTCAATTTATTTATTTATTTCTTTGTTTATTTTTTATACGTACTTATTCATCATTAGATTTAGGTTTGAACATACATATGTATATTTTATATGTATATACATTAAACAACTCAAGGATGGCAATTGCATGGCTATAGCAGGTGATTATATGCACTATTTATTTATTTTATATATATATAGTGATAAAAGGCACTATATTGTGCCCGACTCAGCACAGACTGACCCAGAGGCACGTTTAAAAGCACACAGACTTTATTTTTCTTCAGCTGGTGGGCACGTCTTCCCTGTACCCCCTCCAGCCACAACACAGTCCCAAAAGCACTAAAGGCAACACAAAGTACTTCTCTTCTGGCACCACCACTCCTCCCAGGCAACCTCGTCCTCTTCCTCCTGATTCTGGCTCCTGAGTGGTGGATGCTGGCCCTTTTAATAACCCACCAGGAAGTGCTCCAGGTGCTTGATCAGCTGTTGCTAATTGCACTTCTGGGCAGGGCTGTAGAGGTGTCCAGGTTGGCTCTGGGATCCATGCAGCACCCCCTGGCAGCCACCCCAGATCCCCACAGGGTTGGGGAAAACTCCAATTCCCATGAAACCCTGTGGGAAACTGAGGCACCATTGTGAACCAAGGAAGCTGCCACCAAGCATCCCGGGGGAGGTACTGAGGAGCCCATGGCTGCTCCCCTGGAACATAAATAAAAGGGGCATCCCGACCGGGCATGGGACCTGGCCGCCTGCCACAATATATACAGTTGTGCTTGAAAGTTTGTGAACCCTTTAGAATTGTCTATATTTCTGCATAAATATGACCTAAAACATCATCAGATTTTCACTCAAGTCCTAAAAGTAGATAAAGAGAAACCAGTTAAACAAATGAGACAAAAATATTATACTTGGTCATTTATTTATTGAGGAAAATGATCAAATATTACATATTTATGAGTGGCAAAAGTATGTGAACCTTTGCCTTCAGTATCTGGTGTGACGCCCCCCTTTGCTGCAATAACTGCAACTAAATGTTTCCGGTAACTTTTGATCTTTCCTGCACACCGGCTTGGAGGAATTTTAGCCTATTCCTCCGTACAGAACAGCTTCAACTCTGGGATGTTGGTGGTTTTCCTCACATTATCTGCTCGCTTCAGGTCCTTCCACAACATTTCGATTGGATTCAGGTCAGGAATTTGACTTGGCCATTCCAAAGCATTAACTTTATTCTTCTTTAAACATTCTTTGGTAGAACGACTTGTGCACTTAGGGTTGTTGTCTTGCTGCATGACTCACCTTCTCTTGAGATTCAGTTCATGGACAGATGTCCTGACATTTTCCTTTAGAATTCTCTGATATAATTCAGAATTCATTGTTCCATCAATGAAGGCAAGCTGACCTGGCCCAGATGTAGCAAAACTGTCCCAAACCATTATACTACCACCACCATGTTTCACAGATGGGATAAGGTTCTTATGCTGGAATGCATTGCTCTTTGAAAAGCCTGCTCTTGAAGTGATCTTTGTTGGTCGACCACTCCTGGGGAAGGTAACAATGGTCTTTAATTTCCTCCCTTTGTACACAGTCTGTCTGACTGTGGATTGGTGGAGTCCAAACTCTTTAGAGATGGTTTTGTAACCTTTTCCAGCCTGATGAGCATCAACAACTCTTTTTCTGAGGTTCTCAGAAATCTCCTTTGTTCGTGCCATGATACACTTCCACAAAATGTGTTTTGAAGAGCAGACTTTGATAGATCTCACTTCTTTAAATAACATAAGGTGCCCACTCACATCTGATTGTCATCCCATTGATTGAAAACACCCAACTCTAACTTCACCTTCAAACTAACTGCTAATCCTAGAGGTTCACATACTTTTGCCACTCATAAATATGTAATATTCGATAAGTTTCTTTAAAAAATAAAAGACCAAGTATAATATTTTTGTCTCATTTGTTTAACTGGTTTCTCTTTATCTACGTTTTAGGACTTGAGGGAAAATCTGATGATGTTTTAGGTCATATTTATGCAGAAATATAGAAAATTCTAAAGGGTTCACAAACTTTCAAGCACAACTGTATATATATGTATATACTGTATATATCCATCCATCCATTGTCTAACCCGCTGAATCCGAATACAGGGTCAGGGGGGTCTGCTGGAGCCAATCCCAGCCAACACAGGGCACAAGGCAGGAACCAATCCTGGGCAGGGTGCCAACCCACCGCAGTACTGTATATATATATATATATATATATATATATATATATATATATATATATATATATATATATATATATATATATATATATATATATATATATATATATATATAGTATACAGTATATATATACTAGCAAAATACCCAGCGCTTTGCAGCGGAGAAGTAGTGTGTTAAATAAGTTATGAAAAAGAAAAGGAAACATTTTAAAAATAACGTAACATGATTGTCAATGTAAATGTTTTGCTGTCATCAAGGATTTCATTATCATTATTTCTTTCAATCAGTTTCATAATTGGAGGATGTGTTGTGTTCAAGTCAAATTCAGTGTTTGCCAACCGTTGTAAAGATAACAGGTTTCATTCATCGAAGTGTTCACTACCCAAATCGCTACTCGTGAATCTAAGATGTTTAACAGGCATTCCTGGCATTAACTTGTGGATTTGCCTGCGAGTATTTAGCGGCAGCGTCTCTATTAAGTTGTAGATTTGCCTGGGAGTATTTAATGACAGCATGTCTATTAACTTGTGGAATTTTCTGCGAGTATTTGGCAGCAGCATCACGAAGTTGTTTCCATCTAGCTGCATCAGAAAATGTACCACGACGTCTGACATGCCTCCTTTTTACTGTTTTCTCACAGCTTGTCACATCAGGATTGCTGATGTCATAATCGGTTTCATGGTTTGTTTCAATTACGTTAGTATTTGCAGGACTTGTGTTGAAGTGACATTCGCCATCTGTCAAGTGTTGTAAGCATACAACCGCCTTCATCAATAACTTTGCATCCTAATAAGCGAACAATAAAACAGCAGATAAGCCGTGGATTAAATAAAAAGGCTGCTGTTATCAGCAGGGAGACGTGAATACCATGGCGAAGCAAAGAAGGGAATGAAGAGACCGGAGCGACGAATGGCCTTATATGGGCAGGCAGTCAATTACATGGGAGGTGTGGGGATGGGGGACGCAACGGCGCCTCACATGGCGACCAAGCTGCAGGCTATGGACGTATATATGTACGTAAGTAGGATTCAATTATGACCGTTATGCATAGAATTTTAAAATGAAACCTGCTTAACCTTTGCAAGTAGCCTGTAAGGAATGAGACTGCCAAATTTCAGCCTTCTACCTACACGGGAAGTTGGAGAATTAGTGATGAGTCAGTGAGTCAGTGAGGGCTTTGCCTTTTATTAGTGTATATATATATATATATATATATATATATATATATATATATATATATATATATATACAGTATACACGGTATATTCCACTATTATTGGCACCCCTTGTAAAAAAATAGTAAGAAAGGTTAGAAAAAAATCCCTGTATGCTGAAGAACTGTCATCTTGCACTTATAATTGAATCAAGTTCATTCAAAGAAAAACAAAGCCCTCCTCAACAAATAAATATTTTTAACAAAAACACACGGCCACAATTGTTGGCACCCTTGGAAATTAATTTGAAATAATGTAACTGAAGCATGTTTCCCATTTAAATTGGACATTGCTAAATTGATATTAGTGCATAGGAACTTTCCAGCTGAAATCAATGACTTCCTGATTAACTAGGATACAAATATGAGGAGACACAGAACCAGATTTCCTTAGTCAACCATCATCATGGCAAAGAAAAGAGAACACTCAATCCAAATCCATCTCAACATTGTTGAGCCCTCCCTCATTATCTTCTATTGTCATGTTACTATGAATGACCTGAGCTTCACATTGGGGCTCTTCTTCACTGATTTTTGTTCACTTTTTTCTTCACTGTTTTCTTAAAAACATCCATAATATCCAACCCTTCCTCATGATCTATACCATCCACTTTCTCACTTGGTTTCTTGGTCTCTACATCCAGATGTTTGTTGGGCTCTCAGTAGCCTCAATCTGGTCTCTTCAGCTTGCCTTGGATGCTCGTGCACCATTGATGTGTTCTACTCTCACAATGCCCCCACTCTCCTTCTGCTTTGCTTTGTAAAGTGACCTCTAGCTCTGCTAGGATCTCATTTAAAATCAGTTGCTTGACATTCAGACGCCTGCTCCACTCTGCTCCTCTTTAACTTCAGTCTCTGGTTTCTCTGTATTCTTCAAGAAGTTTCTCTGATGCTTTGACTTGTCTATTAACTCTCCCTCCTCCCACATCTTCAGTTCTTTTCTAAAGTCAGGAAATGAACTTCCCCAATCTTTCAGATGTCCTGCAGTCTACTGACATTCAGGCACCTTTTGGAGGCCACTTATTTCCATTAAACTTGGAACTGTTTAAGCTTTCCAACCACTCAGGTCTACTATGGATATCACATCTTGTTTTTTTTTTTGAGACTATCAATCTCTGGAATTACTGCTCTTTTTTAGACTTTTTTTACACTAGGAGAGGTTGGTATTAGTCCCCTACTACCTTGTATGAAATCAGTGGATGAGAAGATTATCTCAGTTAACAAGGTAATAAATAATTTAAATCGACTGAACAGTGACTCCTGTGTTTGTAAACTTTGAAACGTTATTATTAACACTATTTCTCTTCACTCCTCTCTGTTACTCTATCTATCAATCATGTCACCGCCACTGACAGGTGTGAAAATGTGTCTGCCCTCCAGCAGACTGTATGCCGTAGTGTGCAAGGAGTTCACGTGCTTAACCAGTCTGTTGCTGTCCTGATCATTTTTCAGTGGGATTAAGTGATGTCAGAAAATGGATGATTGGAAAAGGATACCTTGTGAAATGTCTTCAAGTGTTTCTTATATGAAATATAAAGAGACACAGCCAGAGGCGGCCTTAGGGGTGTGTGGGGCCTAGGGTTGACCAACCTCACACGGGGCCGGTTACGTCAAACTCTATTACCAGCATAGGTGAACTACATAAACCTGCACATGAATTTAATAAAAATAATGTTAACATACACCAAATTTTGGGTAGCACTGCTGTCTCACATTAAGGAGACATGGGCCGGGTCCCCCTGCGTGGAGTTTGCATGTTCTCCCCGTGGTACTCCGGTTTCCTCCCACAGTCCAAAGACATGCAGGTTAGGTGCATTGGCGATCCTAAATTGTCCTTGGTGTGTGTGTGTGTGCCCGGCAGTGGGCTGGCACCCTGCCCAGGGATTTGTTCCTGCCTTGCGACCTGTGCTGGCTGGGATTGGCTCCAGCAGACCCCCCTGACCCTGTGTTAGGATATGGCGGGTTGGAGAATGACTGACTACACTGGATTTTCTTATTATAGTATTCATCTAAATTTTTGCAAGATAATATGCAGACTTTATCAAAATATAACAATATAATCTATTTAAAAAGTGCAATTCATAATTCATGACAATACCACAACAGTGTGAATGAAATGCGATGCGGTATTATGTGGAAATTAGCAGGGCCTCTTCTAGAAAAGTATACTCTGAGTCTCGATATGCAGGATGCCATAGTCATAACTCACATTGATGTCATGTCAGCCAGTTATCATTAGCAATACATGTTTTTGTGCATTTATATTCAAACTATGGAATGTTTTCAAAGATGTACATGTACAGAATTTGACCTTGAAAAGGGGTTTTAAAAGGGTTCCTCTTAGAAGCATCTCAGATATATGTGGTATATACAGTACTGGAGAATATAAATTGACAAATCCGCTTGAACAGGACACAGCCATAAAACAAGGCCCCCTTAGGCAAAGGGTCTGGGGCGGTTGCCCCCCTTGCCACCCCCAAATGCCACTCTTGGACACAGCCATGAACTGTATGCATCTTTAAAAAAAGCGAATGCATTTGCTTTGTCACACACATGTGAATTGGGGACAGCTTCAGCCATCGGTTACTGTACCCTGAGTCGGGGGCTGGCGCTCATTCACTGCCATTCCCCTTTTTTGTGCTCAGAACAGAAGATAAAGAGTATGAGGACATCTGCCACCACTTCTGCTTCCACCACTGAACCCACTTCTTCTTCCCAAGTGGATGCCACCAACCGGAAAAAGGCAGTAAGAAGACTGACGTCAGTAAAGACAACACTTTGCAGCCCAGGCTGTCATTTTTCTTTTCATTGTTTTGCATTTTGACTTCTTTGCCAACATTTCTCAGTTAGAGGATGTTCACAGTCCAGTGCCCTAAATCTTTATCTTTGTCTGCCTATTTTGTTACAGCTTGTACACTGAACTACAATAAACGATGGAACTGCAGGCACTGTGTGGTCTGCTATGTTTTTCAACTTGTATAGCATGTTCATTTTTCTTAATATTTGAAGAGCAGACATAAGAAAGGAAAAGATGAAGATAAAAATGATTTGATGAGGTGTTTATATTATTCAGGGACCCCACCGAAGGGAGACCTTTAGACCTCGCAAGAGTGACTTTCAAGAATTTACACTCTAAACATCTGGCTGCTACTCCATACTTCTTACACGGAACTGTTTTTTATTAAATGACAGAAACCTGAGCATAGTGGCCCACTGCCGGCATGCGAAAGACTTGACAGATCTACATCTGGTTTGAGGATAGGAAAGTCGAAAAGCTCTGGGTGTCAAAAAAAATTGTACTGCCTTGGACGCCTTCAGGGAGTTTCCTGCATCACGCCGCGTTGTCTGGCAGTGATGAGGTGATGTTAATTTAATCAGCGCTGTAGTGTCAGAGGTCAAACTCAGCGCCTCACAAATCCACTCATCTGCTGACAGACAGTCAGGGAGATGGATGCTGTAAGTGTCTCCGCTCAGGCTTTCGGTGCTCTTAATCCTTCAGGAGAATGGAAATAAATGTGAAAATTCTATACACTGGAAAAATGGCAATGTTTTTTTTTTCAGAAACTGTTTTATTTTTAGGTTAATATTTTTCTTCATTTCTAGTTGGAATTTATTTAAAGATTAAACATGCAGTCGAAACCTGGGAGATGCTCTGCTTATCTGCTCAACTGATTGCTTTAATTTAAAACAACCTCTCAGTCTGCATAAAAAGAAAATCATGCTAATAACTTGTAACAGTTTTCTAAAATGTACTATAAAAATAAGATTGGTTTATATCTGTGAAAGGCTAAGCATCGAACAGCTAATTTATAGAGTATCATAACTTGAGAGACGAGCTGGGTTTGTGGCCTTTGTTTCACAAAAAATTAACACACATCCTCCATGTAGCGTATGAAGGTGTACCTGGAATACCAGCAGTGGTGTCTCACTAAGCTTATTACTCCCATAACATTTTCCAAGATGATTATGATGATAATAATTAGTTGTCTTATTATTTATTATATTTATTTCTCTTGGCAATTTGTAGGCAGCTGTTGCGGTGTCTGTGTTGCAACCAGGTACCTAAGGTTCAAACCAGCACTTTACAAAGAATGTGAGCGGTTTCCCATCTCTGCAATCTTCTGTACTTCCCAGCTCCTGCAGATTCTTTTCAAATCCTTTCTTGATGGTGCCAAGAGAACAGATCACCACAGGTACAGCTGTAGTCTTAGTGCCCCATATCTTGCTGATCTCTATCTCCAGATCATTATATGTATTTGCGTTGCTTTTCAATTTCTTTGAGTAAGATGTTATTATTGGGGGCTGCATTGCTTCTTATTCTTGTGATGGAGTACTATGTCTAGATGGTTAGCAGAGAAAAGCCAAGCAAAATGACACCTTTAATTAACTAAAAAGATTACAATATGCAAGCTTTCGAAGCAACTCAGGCCCCTTCTTCAGGCAAGATGTAGATGGTTAGCAGAAATGGTACAAACAGTTTGTACTACCATGTTCCACATGACAGTAGTAGTCTCCACTATATACAATAGCCACTAAAGATGGTCTGGTACCATTTCTCAGGTATTTTTGCACCTAGTGAATCACAAAACAACCAGTGCAGATACCTGGGAACAATGTTGTGATGGTTTATGTATTCAGCAGAAACCAGCCCTGTCCATCCAACCATGACATGGCTGGCCATCTCCGCCTTGCTGCACATTCTTCAATTGTTCTCAGCCTCCTGCTTCAAGATGCCCCACTGGTGGTACCTGTTGGTATGTGTCTGGTCCTGAGCTGCAATGAGTAGGCTTTCAGTCTCTCCCTTGAACCCTTGGCTGTTCAAGCATGCCACGCTTGCCTTTCAGTCCACAAACTGTCTGTCAAGTTTATGGTACTGTTGAGCATACAGTGCCATTTTTTTAAGCAGCTCAATCATCTCAGTTTCAATAATGGTCCTGGGTCTCAGCTTCATTGCAGATTGGTCGATGGGCTGCATTGGCAGGTACTTACACTTAATATCCTTTGACGTTGCTATGAGGGAGTATTTTGCTCTGTTGGCTTCATGTGTCTTCACAAGCTTGGTGAACGTATTTCTGCCTAACTCGATACAACTGCTCAACTGATTGGATGGTACTGTTGTATGCAGACATGAGTTTGATGAGTCTTCAGCCATTATTCTGTCTCTTGATAATAAGCTAGGCTAGGTTAATTGGAACCCCAAAACTGACCCTGTATGAGCATAAGTGAGTTTATCTGTGTGTGTCTTTGAGATGGACTGGCACCCTTATCAAAGCTGATATTCACCTCATTCTCAAGTTTCTGGAAATGGGTAGACTATTATTACAATATTATTATCATCATTATTTTTGTGAACCCGCTTATTCCAAAAATGATAGCCATGAAGGCAAAGCCTATCCCGGCAACACCAATACAGGTACATAACAAACCCTGAATGAGGTTCTGGTCACATAAGTACACCACTCACTTACAAACATGAGGGTGTTGTGCAAGCTTCATGTGCCTCCTAATGTCATATAACTATAGAGTAAAGATATTTATCTATAGACATTATTTCTGTAAATTATTTAAAAAATTAAAATTATAATGTATATTATGTTTAAATCAGTTGTCATTGGACCAAGGGTTGTGCAAAATATGAACATCTTGGGGCCCACAATTCTTAGGAAAAGTGAAGTCAAAGTCTATGTGACCGAAGTCATTCTCTGAGCAGGCTAGTATCCATGACCATGGAACAGTGAAAATCTTACTGGTGAAGTTAATGTGTTCCATTCACTCTGAGGTCTTCTTCTAAGGCTGAGATGGAAAACTTCATCAAAATTCTAGTGACCTCAAGTGCTTTTGCTGCTGCAGTGAAAGATGTAAAAGGGAAAGACTTACTAGCTGTCAATCACCATGATTTCCAAGGTAATAAACAGCAATACATATATCCTTTATTCAGGCTTAAATCTTGAGATGAATAGGGCTTCTTCATCCAAAGGTACATCTTTTCAAGGTTTGGAGCATTATTGCTAAAACGTTTGCCCCTTTACAGCAACTTTATTTATCCTGAAGGTTTTTAGAAGACCATCATCCTGAGATCATAAAATATCTAATTGATCAGACACTAATATACAGATGTTATACATTTGTCACTCTACCCTGAGCAATTTCTTATAGTACTTTCTGGAGTGCAGGATATGTATTAGTAAAGTTTGTAAATGTTGTATCTTCACTTAAAGCAAAGCATGACACACAGGTGGGTGGAGAACCAACATCTAAACAAATTAACGTTAAGCGAAAAGGTACCCTAAATCACAGTACAACTTGGACAGTCAAAAAGAGTTACATATAACAAAAGTAAACACCTGATGATATGAATTAATCAAAATGTCGAATTACAGAGAAAGCATCAATCCCTGAGAAAGAGTACACTAAGGAAGGATATAAATGTCATTGATATAACAACATCAAAAAGAATATATAATAATAATAACTCGCTTTTAACTAAAGGATGATTGCAGGATATTAGAAATCAGAATATGCTTTAACACTCCTATGTGCACTACCAGAGGCATTGTGCATCATGTAACCAATCCCAGGGTGGAACAGAGAATATTAATAACGGAAAACACAAAAATAGCCTAAACATTACATTAATCACAAACTATCAAATTTACTAAAAACAGATTATGTCATGGCCTAGTGAGAAATTTGTTAGGAACTGGGAGTTCAAAGCACTGAAGAGTCCAAAAAAGTTTCAAAAGCATTTCCAAAAGTGCCCACTAAAGGGGGCAATCCCATCAAAAACCCCAGATACACAAAAAGGGCTTTGTAGAATCTTTATAAAATTTTAAAAGGTTTATTTAAAAAGCCATTAAAAAAAGCGCCGTAGACAACATGGAATTAACAAGTCCCAATACAGATAACAAACGTAACACTAACATAAATAAGTGGCTCAACAAAGAACAAAAAGAACATAAAACAAGACTTTTATCCCCAGTGAGGAGAGGAACACTGGCTCAGATATAACACTCATAACTAGAGAATCCAATGAAACTGCTGTAATTCCTGGGAAACTGGGAATGGCCAAGTTCGCATATATAGCGTGTAAAAGTGTAAAAATCGATCAAGAAATAATAGAGTTATAGCTGAAAATAATTAAGTGGCATGTTTTTTTGGCCCACGGTGTAGTGTGTTGCCGATTAATTCAGTGAAAAACAGATCAGCAGCAGTCAATCTCCCGGCTCCGACTAAGACTGAGCACAGTGGACTGGGAGGAGTCTGCACTCTGCAGACTTCATTGACGTCTGTCAGACAATGGCTTTGAACATCAACTTGAAATAGCAATGCGTCGTCTGTTGTATCCGCATTATCTGTGCCAAGAAACTTGCCATTACAGAATGATGACAAGAAACTGGATGCATCAGTAAAAGCTGAAATGGCGGTGTTTCAGAGCAACAACAAGCATGGGCGTTGTTTAGAACAAGTGTATCTGTATCTGATGACTGTGCCGCCTACTTCAGTGAAAGCAGAGTGTGCTTTCCCAGCGGCTGGCTTACTCTGCAATTTTGCTCTCGCCTAAACGACCGCATGCTGGACACGTTGTGCTTTCTACGCTCTTATTACCACAACTAACTAGATAAATGTACTTATATGACAGCATGAACTGCTTGTAGATAAGGTTAGTCTTTTATTGGTGTCAACATATTGCAGTATTTTTATTAAAAACTAGCAAAATACCCGCGCTTTGCAGCGGAGAAGTAGTGTGTTAAAGAAGTTATGAAAAGAAAAGGAAACATTTTAAAAATAACATAACATGATTGTCAATGTAATTATTTTGTCACTGTTATGAGTGTTGCTGTCATATATATATATACACACACACACACACACATATAAACATATATACATATACATATATATATACATATATACATACACACACATATATATACACACAGACACATATATATATATATATATATATATATATATATACACACACATACATATATATATATATATATATATATATATATATATATATATATATATACAAACCGGATTCCAAAAAAGTTGGGACACTATACAAATCGTGAATAAAAACTGAATGCAATGATGTGGAGGTGCCAACTTCTAATATTTTATTCAGAATAGAACATAAATCACGGAACAAAAGTTTAAACTGAGAAAATGTATCATTTTAAGGGAAAAATATGTTGATTCAGAATTTCATGGTGTCAACAAATCCCAAAAAGTTGGGACAAGGCCATTTTCACCACTGTGTGGCATCTCCCCTTCTTCTTACAACACTCAACAGACGTCTGGGGACCGAGGAGACCAGTTTCTCAAGTTTAGAAATAGGAATGCTCTCCCATTCTTGTCTAATACAGGCCTCTAACTGTTCAATCGTCTTGGGCCTTCTTTGTCACACCTTCCTCTTTATGATGCCAAATGTTCTCTATAGGTGAAAGATCTGGACTGCAGACTGGCCATTTCAGTACCGGATCCTTCTCCTCGCAGCCATGATGTTGTGATTGATGCAGAATGTGGTCTGGCATTATCTTGTTGAAAAATGCAGGGTCTTCCCTGAAAGAGATGACGTCTGGATGGGAGCATATGTTGTTCTAGAACCTGAATATATTTTTCTGCATTGATGGTGCCTTTCCAGACATGCAAGCTGCCCATGCCACACGCACTCATGCAACCCCATACCATCAGAGATGCAGGCTTCTGAACTGAGCGTTGATAACAACTTGGGTTGTCCTTGTCCTCTTTGGTCCGGATGACATGGCGTCCCAGATTTCCAAAAGAACTTGAATCGTGACTCGTCTGACCACAGAACAGTCTTCCATTTTGCCACACTCCATTTTAAATGATCCCTGGCCCAGTGACAACGCCTGAGCTTGTGGATCTTGCTTAGAAATGGCTTCTTCTTTGCACTGTAGAGTTTCAGCTGGCAGCGGCGGATGGCACGGTGGATTGTGTTCACTGACAATGGTTTCTGGAAGTATTCCTGAGCCCATTCTGTGATTTCCTTTACAGTAGCATTCCTGTTTGTGGTGCAGTGTCGTTTAAGGGCCGGAGATCACGGGCATCCAGTATGGTTTTACGCCTTGACCCTTACGCACAGAGATTGTTCCAGATTCTCTGAATCTTCGGATGATGTTATGCACAGTTGATGATGATAGATGCAAAGTCTTTGCAATTTTTCGCTGGGTAACACCTTTCTGATATTGCTCCACTATCTTTCTGCAACATTGTGGGAATTGGTGATCCTCTACCCATCTTGGCTTCTGAGAGACACTGCCACTCTGAGAAGCTCTTTTATACCCAATCATGTTGCCAATTGACCTAATTAGTGTTAATTGGTCTTCCAGCTCTTCGTTATGCTCAAATTTACTTTTTCCAGCCTCTTATTGCTACTTGTCCCAACTTTTTGGGATTTGTTGACACCGTGAAATTTTGAATCAACATATTTTTCCTTTAAAATGATACATTTACTCGGATTAAACGTTTGATCTGTCATCTACGTTCTATTACAAATAAAATATTGACATTTGCCATCTCCACATCATTGCATTCAGTTTTTACTCACAATTTGTTTAGTGTCCCAACTTTTTGGAATCCGGTTTGTATATATATACCCATGCTTCAGCGGTGAAGTACTGCCTTAAAATTTTTATTAAGAAGAAAATGAAACCTTTTAAACTGAGGGAAAATATACCAATAATTATTTGTTAAGGATCTCTTTCTATACCACATTGTGAGTTCGGCCCTCCGCTTGTAATATGACCAAGCTGTGCGCTGAGCTTACTCATGAGCATGCAACGTACAGTTGGCCATGTGAAAAGCAATCTTGCCTCAAATCTCACAGCTTGGATTGCTGCTGTCATAATCGGTTTGAGTTTCATGGTTTGTTTCAATTACGACAGTATTTGTAGGACTTGTGTTGAAGAGACATTCGGCATCCGTCAAGCGTTGTAAGTATACAACCGGTTTCATCGATAACTTCACATCCAGCTTTTGAGAGTTTAAACATTCATAAACATCAAAGTGTCTACTACTGAAATCGTCACCTGTGAATCTAAGATGTTTAAGAGGCATTGGCGGTTGTCGAAAGGTGTAAAATATTTGGCCATTTCGGTACACTTGAAAATGACAACCGAACAATTCACCGGCAGCCATCAACTCACATGCAGATGCATTTGTGAAGGGCTTAAACATTTCACTCTTCTAGTGCTCCTGTGTATTATAATTATCTCCTGTACCGTCATCAGTCCACACCTTGACCCTGTCCCAGTCATTCAATACATAAGACATAATGTTGCAATGCTGCAGGCTATGGACGTACACTGTATGTAAGTAAGTAGGATTCAGTTAGCGTTGGGAACCCGCATACCAAATTTCTTGAAGATGGGCCCATGAGTAACAAAGACCGTTGAAAAGTTCAATATGGTGGCTGAAAGTGGCATCATACCACCGAAATAAGTACCAAATTTCAGCCTTCTACCTACAAGGGAAGTTGGAAAATTAGTGACGTTGGAAAGTTCAATGTGGCGGCCGACAGTGGCGTCATACCATCGAAATAAGTACGTACATCAGTTTTGGTTAGGGCATGGAAGCCGCCTACCAAATTTCGTGAAGATGGGGCCATAAATAAGTAAGTTCAACATGTTCAACATAAGTAAGCTGTAAGGAATGAGCCTGCCAAATTTCAGCCTTCTACCTACACGGGAAGTTGGAGAATTAGTGATGAGTCAGTGAGGGCTTTGCCTTTTATTAGTATATATATATATATATACTAGACATTAAGCCCGTTACAATAACGAGCGCTGGAACAGTAGTGCATTAGTAGGAACAGTCTACTGTATATTAAATGGCAAGGGACCTTGTATGTGGCTGTAATATGCGTCATTGTATTGTGTGCCTTTAATTTTCTCTCTCAGTAATACTGGTTTGTATTTTCGTAAAATGCCTGTTATTTCATCAGACAGTAATACAGTGGAACCAAAGTAATTTCCCCCATAGGATTGTATGTAAATACAATGAAACCATTCCAGATCATATGAACTGTATGTAAATATATATATTTTTTAAGATTTTAAGCACAAATATAGTTAATTATACCATTGAATGCACATAGTAATAGTAAACTAAATATAAAAACATTGAATAACACTAAGAAAACTAACACTGCAAGAGTTTGCGCTATAGCCTTACGACCCACTCGCTAAAAACACCTTTTTTAATGAGTTTTAAGCACAGGGAAAAAATGAACATTTGAAAAATCCGTAATTTAATAAACAACCAAGAAAAGTAACAATGCACGCGTGCGCCTGTGTGTGTGTGTCTGACTCTGTCCCGTGTGTGTGTATGTGTGTGTGTGTGCGGGCGGGTGTGCGTGCGTGCGTGTCTGTCTCTGTGGCGGGCCTGCGTGTGTGTGTGTGTGCGAGTTTGTCTGTCTCTGTTGCAGGCCTGCCTGCGTGCATGTGTGCTTGTGCATGTCTGTCCCCATGCGGCCTGTCTCTGTGTGTGTGAGTCTCGCGGCCTGCCTGCATGCGTGCGTGCATGACTGTCTCGGGCCGGCCTGCCTCTGTGTGTGTGTGTGTGTGTCTGTCTCGGGGGGCCTGCGTGTCTGTCTGTCTTTCTGTCTCTCGCGCGCACGCACCTGTGTTGTCTCTCTCTCTCTCTCTCTCTCTCTGCACACACAGGGAATGCACAGAAAGAGACTGAACACGTGCCGTGTGGCCCTGCGCATGCGCACTTCACCAGAAGACACACACACACAGACACCTGGATGCACACAGGGGTTTTATTAAAGAGGATGATATACATATCTACATATATATATATATATATATATATATATATATATATATATATATATTGTGAACGCTGGCCCCGGCACAGACAGACTGGGCGACATATTTTGCACCCACACACTGTTTATTATATACAATATATACAAAGTCACGTGCACTCACACCCCAGTGCCTCTGCACCGATTTCCCCAAAGTCCAGGGCCCACAGTCCTTGTGCCTTCCTGGCCGCCTCCGTCCTCTCTCTCCAGCTCAGTCCTGCTACCTCCCGACATCCACCGCTGACTGGAGGGAGGCGCCCTATGGGGAGCGGATGGGCTCCAGCTGCTCCCGGCACTTAACGGTGGCCACACCCTGTGTGGCGGAAGTGCCGGCTGCGCACCGGAAGTCGTCCGTGTCTCCCGGTTGTCTTCCCCGGAATAAACAGGCACTGGGGCATCGCCTGGCAGTGGCCACGGGTCCCTACAGGGCTGGGCTTCCAAGCCCTGTACCCAGGCCCCTGTCAACCAGGACGGACGCCCCACTCGGTCTGGAGGAGGCACCGCCCTCCTCCGGTCCTCTAAGGCATCCCGGCGGGCTCCATCCCGGCCGAGGGCCACACGGATGAACCGGCATTGGGCGCCGCCTGGCGGTGACCACGGGCCCCTACAGGGTAGGGCTTCCATGCCCTCGACCCGTGGCTCCCAACAGAACCAGGACGGGCGCCTTGCGGGACCACTATATATATACTGTATATAGCAAAATCCCCGCGCTTCGCAGCAGCGAAGTACTACTTTTAAATTTTTATTAAGAAGAAAAGAAAAACCTTTTTAAACTGAGGGAAACTATACCAATAACTATTTGTTAAGGATCTCTTTGAAAACCACGTTGTCAGTTCAGCACTCCGATTGTAATATGACCAAGCTGTGCACTGAACTTACTCTTGAGAATGCAACGTATAGTTTCCAGGAGAAAAGCAATGTTGCCTCAAATCAATGGCAACCTTTTGTAGGGTCTGTCCCTGAGACTTATTAATTGTGATCCTTGAAGCAGAGCCTTACTGGAAATTGGAGGCATTTGAATTGAAATGGGAAATTAGAGGGTATAATGGTGATGTGAGAAATACATTCAGAGTGTGAGCTCTGCTGTTGTTTTGTGTAGCTGCCTTCACACAGCTTCCCGCTGCTTTATAAGCGAACGCCATATAAGGCCGTCGTTTCTCCTTGCTTCATGTTCTGTACTGTTTTATTGTTCGTTTATTACGATTGTTATAGTTATTGTGTAGCTATTTCAGACTTACTTTGCTGTTCAGGTACCCATTTCCTTTATTTAATCCGCGCTTCTACGCTATTTTTGTTAGTTTATTACGATTATAGATATGTATTGATTCCCTTCTTTAGCTGACTGCCTGCTCATATAAGGCTCTGCTGGTTTTGTGAAGCAGCCTTTACACAGCTTCTCCACTGTTTTATAAACGAACGACATATAAGGCCATCCTTTTCTTTGCTTTGTCAAGGAAGCTGCCTTTTATTTAATCCACGGGTTCTACGCTGTTTTATTGTTCGTTTATTACGATTGTTATAGTTCTCTTTGTATAGCACATTGTCAGTTCAGCACTCGATTGTAATATGACGAAGCTGTGTGAGCTCACTCTTGAGAATGCAACGTATAGTTGTCCAGGAGAAAAGCAATCTTGCCTGAAATCAATGGCAACCTTTTGTAGGGTCTGTCCCTGAGACTTATTTCTTGTCATCGCTAAGCAGAGCCTTACTGAAAATTGGAGGCATCTGAATTGAAATGGGAGATCAGAGGGTGTAATGGGGACGAGGAATACATTGAGTGTGGAGAAACTCTAGAGACAGCGTGTGTATTAACTTGTGGATTTTTCTGTGAGTATTTGGTGGCAGTGTGACAAAGTTGCTTCCAAAACCACATTAGCTGTGGAGCTCAGCTCGGAGCATATTCTTTTCCTACCTTGTCAATTGTGTTATGCGTTTTTTGAACAAATTTGATGCATGGAAGTGATCACTCATACTGCATTCAGTCAGTTCACGTGAGCTGCTCTCTTGTGTGATGTTGCGATGTCCACGGCTTTATTTAATGTTAGCTAAGACCCGGCACTTAAAAGTTTCTGGCTGCACTCGGTTGTAATATGACGAAGCTGCGTGAGCTCACTCTTGAGAATGCAACGTATAGTTGTCCAGGAGAAAAGCAATCTTGCCTGAAATCAATGGCATCTTTTTGTAGGGTCTGTCCCTGAGACTTATTACTTGTCATCAGCGCAGCAGAGCCTTACTGGAAATTGGAGGCATCTGAATTGAAATGGGAGATCCGAGGGTATAACAGGGGATGCGAGGAATACATTCAGAGTTTGAAGAAACTCTAGAGACAGCGTGTGTATTAACTTGTGGATTTTTCTGTGAGTATTTGGTGGCAGCGTGACGAAGTTGTTTCTGCAAGACCGCGTTAGCTGTGGAGCTCCACTCGGAGCATATTCTTTTCCTACCTTGTCAATTGTGTAATGTGTTTTTTGAACAGGTTTGATGCATGTAAGTGATCACTCGTACTGCATTCAGTCAGTTCACGTGAGCTGCTCTCTTGTGTGATGTTGCGATGTCCACGGCTTTATTTAATGTTAGCTAAGATCCAGCACTTAAAGTTTCTCGCTACAGCAATTTTAACTCCGTTACAAAGTGATCCAAAGTCTCATTTATACCTTGTGTCTTCTCATTAAACTTGTATCTCGCGAATAAAGTATTCATCGAAGGCATGACAAACAGCAGCGGGAGCATGTCTATAAACTTAATTTAAACTTACGGTTTACACCGTGCTTTGTTTCCGCAGTAGCTACACTTATAAATATGCTTGTATGCATTTTTTTTCAGTGCTCTTTGGAGCTCTTCCTTGTTTTCTACATACTGCGGTCACAGTCAGTTCACGTGATTACGTGGGAGGCGTGATGATGTGACACGCCACTCCGCCCCCCACGGCCATCGAGCTGCAGTCCATTACAGTAGATGGATAAAAATAGGTTCCAGTTATGACCATTAAGCATAGAATTTCAAAATGAAACCTGCCCAACTTTTGTAAGTAAGCTGTAAGGAATGAGCCTGCCAAATTTTAGCCTTCTACCTACACGGGAAGTTGGAGAATTAGTGATGAGTGAGTGAGTGAGTGAGTGAGTGAGTGAGTGAGTGAGTGAGTGAGTGAGTGAGTGAGTGAGTGAGGGCTTTTATTAGTATAGATTAGTGTCAGTCATTCTAAAACCGTTCACATGTGAGATGCCCGTGCACTGTGTCATCCCCGGGCGCCGGGGATTCACGGAAATGACATGCAGAATTCCTGAATTCCCGGGAAAGGATAAACCCATCTAGGAATGGATTCCCTACTCATAACCACTGAAAAGTACTGTATAACACAACGCACTATACAATTGTGTGTCTGCTTTTCACTATAGCATTCTGCAATTGTATCCATATTCCATCTGCTTCCACTGGATTCCTCACCTAACATTTATGATTTATGATTCAACACCACAAAATAGTGAACAGGCCTCAAAATAAACAATATCTGAACAGGACGTCATTAAGCAACCTCAGAAACAAGCCTCACCACTTCATGAGGGAGGCTTTAAGGCCGATGTAGGCCCAAAACAAGTTTAAATGTCCCAAAAAAACATAAAACTTCCCTTCAAGGGAGAGGAAAACCATGAATCATTCTAATCTGAAGGAGTAAAACAAAAGTAAGTTCTTTAAATTTAGAGAATTTAGTAAACAGGCAAAAGAAGAACAATATATAGCAAAACAAGGGGAAAAGGGTTTGCCTGAAAATGTAGCCCAAGGCTAACAAGTCCAATCTGTAATCAAGAAATCAGCATCCAAAGAGAAAGTCCACAGTAACTAACCCAAGAATAGTACTTGCTCAAGAAATGCACTCCACAACCGTCAATGAACCTCTGCTGAAACTATCTCACCAGCCTCAATATAATATGTCATGTAATATGTTATGGTGGCCCTACCTTTTGGGACACCACCCACAAAACATAAGGAATACGGTCTTGAAGTACATATACATAAGACATAACAATTAAACAATATTTACACAAAACTCTGTTAACAAAATTACATTGAAAAAAACACATGGTAAATAATCATTCAAAAACAAAACTAACAGTAAGTAGGGGAATAAGCAAACGCCAGGGAACAACCCCATCTGTAACACAGCAGTCAGTTACTCCCACATCCCACTAAGTAGATAGAGCCACCTGTCTTCTACTGTTTAATAAAATACTAAGGTATGTGTGGCCAGTCCCTCAGAGTAATCTTATTGGTCAGTTTGGCTTAGGTGATGTGACAAAAGAGGTAGTGCGAGTGTGACACACATGAGGAGGAGTAGAGGCATATGAGCCATGTTGAGAGAAATGCTTTCAAAGAAGGCATGTATTAAACCAGACGGAGGTGAGAAAGCTGCCTCGAAAATAAGACTTAGAATACTTTAGGGGAACGTGCTCGACAGAGGGAGCGCCGGTGAAGAGAGGTTAAGACATATGCAAAAACAGAGGAAAGGTGCCGACGGTACATGTAGGACAAGATGCCAAGTATTTTTACATTATTCTATTACCTGTCTTTGGCAGGTACTGTGGCTAGTAGGACATTAAGGAGAACATTACTTCATACATTATTATATCACTTTACTAGAGGAGTAAGGGAATTTATTCATTTACATGTCTAAAGGAAGTACATTTTAAAGTCAGCTCTACACTTATCTGGAAGGCAGAGTAGTGATTTCAGGACTGGAGTTATACAGTCTTTCTTTTTTATTCTAGTTTTTTTAATTCATTGTAAGATGGATATCAAAATGTTTGAACAGCATGACCATAAAACATTAAATCAGTTAACCCCGCTTGATAGAAATGAATTAACAAGTTGTTTAGTGTGTTGATTTTGAAAATCACTTTAATTTTCCAAAATTTCTAAAGTGAAGAATGCAAATCTTAAGACTGTATGGAAATGAGAGAACTGAAAGTTTGAACAGTGCCAAAGATAAGGAATACATTTCAAATCAATTCAGCCCCACTAAAACGTTGACAGCATTCTCATGCCTTCACCGCCAAATCGACCTCCTCCTTCATCTAAAGTGTTTGTGCCACATTCACAGTTGTATCCACAGAACGCTTTCTTGGCCACATTGTCCCTGAAGCCTGTTGAAAGTTTCAGTAAAGGTTTGACAGAGGCCTCCACAAAGCTGGTGATTATCGCTGCGCCCAGATACGCCCTGAGTCATCTCCTGGCTCACAGTGACACTGAGCATTTTTCTTGTGTTTTGCTTGATGTGCTCATTTCAATTTGCTGCTAGACACTGATCATGTCTTTCTAAATTATCTCTGGTGTCTTATTTGTGACATATATACTAAACTGTTGCTGACATCCAAAAACCTTTGCCAAAAGTGCTGTCTTAGATGCATGGTGCACAGACTTTCTTTTCGAATGTACCTTGTATAAAATATCAGAGCACTTGATAATTTACATTGACGATGCATGAGTTTGGCCTGGAGGGCTGCAGTGATTACAGCTTTCTGAATCAGTCAAAGTTTTAATTTGTTTATGTCACATCTTAATTGTTCTTTTTGTTCTACATTTTTTGCTTTCAGAAAAAGCTGGTAGTAAAAAATGATCTTTTCTATGAAATGCTGGTGTAGATACAGCTTGTTTTCCACCATTTTAATGGCACACACAATTCCATTTACAGCTGATCCTCTTCTGAAGCTATTCAAGTGAGCTCTAAGTGGTCAGTGTTTAATGATGAGCTGCCGGCGAGATTGACATTGTGCCTACTGCTGCGTACTTTAACACCTGGGCCTTTTGGAAATCATCATTTATTATTAGAGAGAAGTATGTAATCAGCCTGGAGTATGAGAGGCTGTGTTTTAAAATGCTAGATCAGAGTGAAGCTCTTACTAAAAGGTACTCTGCCTGCAGAAATGACAGATTGGGAAAGTTAATTAGGCAAAAAGCTTGTTGACAGGCATGGATTAGCCGCTAATCAAGAATTTGGAAGCATTAAAAACTTTCATTCCCTTAAGACTGAAATTATCCAGCCCTGATTTCAAGGTTATCACTACTTAATAATTAAATTAATATGACATGGAATTTTTTTTTTAATTTATTTTCTCACAAAGAGTAGCCAGTGTTACCAGTACCAATGGTGGTTTAGCTGGAGCCACGACAACCCAAAGGCGACTCCGATGTTTCTGCTTATCAGCCAAAAGAAGTGAATTCCGATTAGAAACGGGTACTTGTAGAGCAATAGCAGACTGAAGATTACATTTGATACACAAGATGCGCATCTCTTGGTGTCTTTCAAATATGTTGTAGATTGAGTCTGACATATTTACCAGTGCTTTGGAGAGTATTTTCAAGAGCAAGTTCTGGTGGCAGTCAGAAGGGCACTGGTCTAGCTCAATAGGTTGGGATTTGCAAGGACAAAACAAACTCGAAAACAAAACTAGCACTGGTCAAACTTTAAAATCCTCCTTGTTTTGTTTCATTTTCTCTTTACATCACTCAAGAGTGCATTTTCAATTTGCAATTTCACTCACTTACTAGCTATGCTTCCCGTTTAAGATGGGTTGAAATCTAAATAATCTATGGAGATCTCAGCGTTAGCGCTTGTAGTTCACCATCTACTGGAATACATTTTGTAATAGCTGTAGTAATGAAATGCCTTATATTTGTCATTCCAACACATCACAAAATGCAATACTACAAATGTATGTGATGCACCATCTGCTGGAATGACTGCCTCTGTTATAAACCATTTGGTATGGGATTCATAAAAGCATTGTTAATGCTTGTAATGCATCATTTATTGGAATGATAAATGCAATGCATTTTATTACTACAAATGTTTGTGATGTACCATCTGTTGAAATGACAGAGATAGATACACACACATGCGCACACACCCACAGACACATATCTTTTTTACTAAAGTGGATGTTCAGTAGCCAACTACTTAAGTAATTGATCTCCATGATATCACACAGTGAGACCAACATGTCCAGCAGTATGAAGTGTCAATAGTTTAAAAAACCAAATGGCAAAGCACCACAACAACAATTGATGCCATACAAATGTCACTCAATGCTATGTCCGGCCATTCCAGTCACACTGAGAGCTCTCGTGCACTTTGCCATCATCCCAACGCCACGCACGGCACTTCCCACATTGGCAAAGAGAGTCTTCCTTTGTCTCCAGCAATGAGTCATCTGCTGGAGGTGGCAGGGTTTTGTGTGTGCGCCTTTGCACTTTTTAAGGCACATTACAGACATACTGTCATTTATATTTGCAACAGCTTGCATGAGCCCAGAAATGAACAGACATCAGGATTTTTGGCACTTGAATAGAAAACCAGCCTTCTTTTCAGTTCCTCTTCAAGCTCAACAATCCATAACAGGCACTTCAAATTGGTGCCTTCCCATTGAAGAGACTGAGCAGGGGTCTGTCACAGAGCTGAATGAATGTACACCCTGCACTGCGTTAACTTCTATAAAGTTAATTATTTTGGCATGAGCACTATTTCTACCTCTGTTTATCACATTTTTTATAAGTCCAACGAGCAGTCATCCAAATTAGCCATCTGTCCATTACAGAACACGTAGTTCATGGTCAGAGGGGTCAGAGTCCATCCTGACAGTATCAGTAATTCTAGATAGGGCACCAGTCAAATAAGTGATGCATGTTTACTTTGCTGTATTCTCGTGTTTTCATGTAAACTTCATTAATTGCCAATGGACTGTGAGCAGAGGAGGCCTTAGGGGTGTGCGGGGACTAGGGCTGACCAACCCCATGCGAGGCTGGTTATGTCAAACGCTGTTACCGGTATGTGTGGACTGTATAAACTTGCGCACAAATTTAATAAAAATAATGTTAACATACACCGGATTTTCTCATTAGAGTATTCAGCTAAATTTTTCCAAGATAATATGCGGACTTTATCAAAATATAACAATATAATCTATTAAAACAGTGCAATTCATAATTCATGACAATATCACAACAGTGTGAAATGCGATGCGGTATCATGTGGAAATTAGCAGGGCCTCTTCTAGAAAAGTACCCAAATTGCAAGTATACTCTGAATCTCGATATGCAGGATGTCATAATCATAAATCATGTTGATGTCATGTCAGCCGGTATACTTAGCGATACATGTTTTTGTGCATTTATATTTGGACATACTGTATTTATGGTGTCACACACGTGTGCATGGGAAGCAGCTGAAGGGCTTAGACAATACTGTTTATACATCTGCCCAGGGGGGTGCGCTGACGCTCTTTCTGAGTTCTCTGCAGGTCTTACCGGAAATCCCACCAGGAGCCGCCATTTCCAGGAAGGACACACCACCTCCGGTTCCGGCCCCAAGAATGAGGTCACTTCCGGTTCCGGCCCCAAGGGTGATGTCACTTCCAGTTCCGGCCCAGAGGACGACATCATTTCCGCCCTCTGAGCTATAAAGCTCACTGCCTTTGCTTAGGCAGGCAGTTCTGTTTTGGACTCTGTTGTGTAACAACTGTTTAAATATGCCTCAAAGACTTTTGCAGCCGGGAAACCGAATTAAACGGGTGGCTGCCCCAAACCTTTCTACGTCTCTGGTCTCCTCTTCTTACAGTGGCGTAGTCGGCCAGGATGGTGTCCCCGATGAACCAGGGACACGAACTTTCATGGAACCAGGTGGGTGAGTACGGGGCCGAGTTTCAGGGCAGGGAGTGCGCGGAGGGTCAGGAAGGGCGCGTGCAGGCTCTGCTCCATGAGCATAACCGGGGTTGATCGTCCGTGGCGACCCTACAGACTCCGGAGGCAAAGAAAGTAGAAGTGGAACTGGAAATCAAGCGAATGCTGGCACTAGGAGTGATCGAGGAAAGTAGTAGTCCCTGGTCCAGCCCCATCGCCTTGATTGCTAAGCCTGACGGCAGTTGGAGGTTTTGCAATGACTTCCGTCGGCTCAACCAAGTTTCCCGATTTGATGCTTATCCCATGCCTCGCGTGGACGACCTCCTCGAGACTGGGACCAGCCAAATTCTTGACTACACTTGACATGACAAAGGGGTACTGGCAGGTTCCTTTAACGGAGTCCGAAGGAAAAACCGCGCTTAGCACTCCTAGCGGACACTGGCAGTATCGTGTCCTTCCATTCGGGTTACACGGGCCTGCGACTTTTCAGCGCCTGGTGGACAAAGTGCTCCGCCCCATAACTCGTTCTGTGCTGCCTATCTGGATGACGTTGTCATCTATTCCAGCACCTGGAAGGAGCACATACAGCAGGTCACAGCAGTATTACGGACATTGGGAGAGGCGGGCTCCGCATCAACCCCAAGAAATGTTTCTTGGGATTGAGAGAAGCCAAATATTTGGGCTACCTAGTGGGCGGGTACTGTGAGGCCACAGTGTTCCAAGTTGCAAGCCATAATGGCCTGGCCCGTCCAAAACCAAGCGGCAAGTCCAATCCTTTCTCGGTTTGGCGGGTACTACCGCCGGTTTGTGCCTCGTTCTCCGAGAGCGGCGCCCTTGACCGACTTGACAAAGAAAAGAGCTCCTAATACGGTGGTATGGTCTGATAAAGCGGGGGCTGCATTCAGTGACTTAAAAAGGGCTCTGACTTCAGCACCTATCTTAATCTCCCCTAACTTCTCTCTCCCTTTTGTCCTCCAGACGGACGCTTCGGACACAGGCTTGGGAGCCGTGTTGAGCCAAAGCGTCGACGGTGTTGAACACCCCGTTATGTACCTGAGCCGGAAACTGTTGGACCGGGAGACCAGGTACGCGGCGGTGGAGAAGGAGGCTTGGCGATCAAATGGGCGGTGACGCAGCTGCGGTACTACCTCTTGGGTCGCGTGTTCACTCTGGTGACGGATCATGCGCCTTTAAAGTGGATGGCCCTTCACAGGGAGTCGAATCCGGGGGTCACGAGGTGGTTTTTTTACCTGCAGCAGTACAAATATACGCTCGTTCATCGACAGGGGTCCCTTCATGCCAACGCCGATGCCCTCTCCCGGGCCCACGACCTCTCGGTGCAGGTCGCCCGACCCGACGGGTCTGGGCTGAGGGGGGAGTCTTGTCACACACGTGTGCATGGGAAGCAGCTGAAGGGCTTAGACAATACTGTTTATACATCTGCCCAGGGGCGGGTGCGCTGACGCTCTTTCTGAGTTCTCTGCAGGTCTTACCCGGGAAATCCCACCAGGAGCCGCCATTTCCAGGAAGGACACACCACCTCCGGTTCCGGCCCCAAGAATGAGGTCACTTCCGGTTCCGGCCCCAAGGGTGATGTCACTTCCAGTTCCGGCCCAGAGGACGACATCATTTCCGCCCTCTGAGCTATAAAGCTCACTGCCTTTGCTTAGGCAGGCAGTTCTGTTTTGGACTCTGTTGTGTAACAACTGTTTAAATATGCCTCAAAGACTTTTGCAGCGGAAACCGAATTAAACGGGTGGCTGCCCCAAACCTTTCTACGTCTCTGGTCTCCTCTTCTTACATGGCCAACAAATAAAATGTGAGTTTCAGTGTTTCGACAGGAAGTGTAAAATTAACATAGAGGCATCATCATGAAATGTCTTACCAGTTTCCAGGTTCAGAGACGAAAATCCACTTTTCTTGCCTTCCAATTGGAAAAGTCATTGATGATATCTTCATGGTCTAAATTTGATGCAATGTCTTTTCTACAGATATGATTGTCAGACTGCACAGCCTGTCTTAAGACATGGTTGATCTATACTGAAGAATATAACTTGAGAAATCCACTCGAACGGGACACCAAAAGCGGGGCCCCATTAGGTGGAGGGCCTGGGGCCCCACTTGCCACCCCCAAACTTCTATCTTCACCATGAGTGTTGCCAGACACCAATGGAGGTTTAGATTATTATTAGTATTAGAATAGACTCCAGCTTCCCCATGAGCCTGCTCAGGATAAGTGGGATTAAAATGGATGGATGGATAGATTATAGGATGCCACTAAATCATCGCACTGTCACATACACTCACCCAAGGCAACAGGAGATGGAAATCAACCTAACTGGCATGTCTTAGTCCAATGATACTAAATGTGAAAAAAAATGACATCACACTCAGGACCAGTAAGCACTGTGGCATTATACTTCCCATTAATATGGCTGTTACTGTTCTTATTGTTACAGCAGTGTTCTCAAAGTACAGTGTGATGGGGAGTTGAGAACTAAGCAAAAACCAGCTTTAGGTGAGACACCACTTATTATTATTATTATTATCTGCTCATGGCAGGTTTCCTGTGCCCACTTTTAAACTCAACACTGACAATTCACTTTTATCTGAGTTACAGGAGCAGTGAATACGTATCCTTGACTAGAACTGGAACAATCTTGAGTACAAGTTCAATAGGATAAAATAGGATGCAGCTGCTGGGGATACTTTGTCCTCCCTGTAAACACAATACAACTGTTGAAATATATGTGTGTTGTCACAGAAGGCAAAATCAGGATGGTGTCCTGGGCAGGATGGATGGTGGTTCCTTATCTGGCCAGTAGACCATTATAACAGATGGACAGCGGGAGATGACATCCTGTAGACATGTGCTCCCCCTGTACACTGAGTAGCAGCATCACTTTCTTGACAATCCCATTTTAGACACCCGCAGAGCTTCAGGCGAGCTGTAATTCCAACATGCAGCCTGTTGGGGTAGTTGGGTGCCACTAGTGGGTACTGCTGGAAGGAGGCTCCCCTATTCTCAAGAGCTTCAGCCTGACCCAAAAGTGCTTTCTGGAAGTAATATTATTGCACAGGAAGTACATTTTACTGATTTGATTCTTTTGAACTACCTGTTTTTAGTTTATTTAAAATGTGATTAATTCATTTTGAGTCTGTGTCCCAGGGTGGTAGTGCTTACCTCTGATAAACCTAGTAGGTGGCAGTATACATAGAGTAAATATAGTGAATGTATCATACAGCAAAAATAAGGCAGTGCCTATGGACACTTCAGTATTCACATTGGGCAAAACTGCAATATATTTCTTACAATTGTAGCTTTATGTTGCTCTCTGTTGTTCAGACATGCATACATTTTGCTGTAAATTAAGATGTTTTGTTCAAGATCTTTTGAAAAACATTTAACACCTTTCCTTGTGTTTGCATTTCTGTACAGCAAGACAACCAATCACTTTGCTTAACTCTTTAAGGGCAGATGTCGACTTCTGTCGGCAACAGGGTTGAGGGCAGATCAGGACTAAACTTGACATCCATGGGTAGAGGGTGATAATCAGCTGTAACCACTGACAAAACTCACCATTACTTTATAGGTAGGCCATCCTTGCCAGGAGGAATGTCAAATCCCTGCATGTGCATGTGTGGCATCAACATCTGGAGAGAGCGCAAAGCAAATATGAAAAGCAAAATACCCAGAAAATGACATTTTATGTATATTTTATTATTTTGAATTGGACCCTGCCTTGTCGAGCTCCAGTTTTGGTGCAGGTGATCTAGAGATTGAGAACTAAAGCGAAAGTGAGGTATAGGCATCAGCTGTGCTGATCGGTTCCCAGCTGATCTGCCGACGCCACCCCTATGCAGCTGCTGACACCAACATGGCTAACATGATGAAATACGGCACTGCATGCAGCAACAGATGTTTTATATGGATATATGCGAAAAACTATTGCTTTGTCTGCTTTTCAGAAAATTGAGTTGTTTGGAAAAATATGCAGAACCTGGGAGAAAAGGAAAAAAAAATCAGCCTTAAAAGAGTTCATTCACGTGGCATGGCATTCTCAGATCTGCTAAACCTAGCTCCTGGTCACAGGGGGACTGGCGCCTACCCCATTGGGTACAAGGAGAGTACTAACCTCCCAGAAGACTTTAAAACATTCTAATTACATTTCCTTGAAGAACCTATAAAGATCATTGAATTTCATTAAGCTTGTGGTCATTTTGAAAATTTTAGTTGCTTTTTTGTTTTCTTTTCGGAGAGCTAAGAATCTACAGGGTATCACTTTAGATTAGGTGTCCCTAATTTCACTGTACTTACCATGTAATTATGTGTATGAATACAGAGCAATTAGTTTATTACCTTTGTAGGAGGAGAACGGGCATCCCGACCAAGAAGGAGGATGTGTTATTACTTGGATGGGAGGTCAAAACAGAAGGAAAGATGGGATAGCTGGCTGGACAAGGAGATAACTTTATGCCTGGACTGACTAATATATTGGATGGACCAGCAGAAGCTGAGAGTTGGGAGTGGTTCCATCCCCCATACACCAGGTGGTACTGGTCCTTGTATGGTAACCCAGTTGGGACACCCTCAGGGGTGCTTGGGAGATGGAATCTGAAAGTACAGACCTGTTGGGGTCTCAGGGGATCGAGAGAGGGCACTGTTTCTTTATGGTCCAGGAGTACTTCCTGGAAGATATGGCATGGCACAGGAAGCCCTCTTGGGTCCGTCATAAAGGGAATTATTTTTTTTAATTCACAATTGTTGTTGCATTTTATTGTTATGTTGGTCACATCATGGTCAAGAACACATAAGTAGGTTATTTCTAATGTTGTTTTGTTTTATTGTGGTGATCATATGTTGGTTTTCTTTTATTTTTATCATTCTCTGTGTTTTTCAACGGTTACCACCTTTTTTGTGGCTGTGGACATGGCATGCATCTGTGTAGCTCATGACATTTAAGGAACTGTATAAAACAGATACGAATTGAATAACTCCTGTGGATTGTAAACAGCATATATGAGAGCAGCTGCATATGAAAACAAAAAAAGAGGAAACTGTTGGAATCTGAGGGGAATCCATAAAGTTCAGATGTGACAATAAAGGCCGTCCTTAAGCAATTAGGTCAGCAGAGTGAATGAATGGAGTAAGACACCATTTGACATTTAACATTGCAGAGTTCTTGGCTCTGCTTACCAGGCTCGCAGTAACGTTTCCCTGCCTTGGATTTCTTTTTTGTTATGAGGGAGGATGATGTAGTAAAGTTTGATTGAAAAACAAAAAAACAGTTGTTAGGCAAATGTAACTTTTTTAAAGCTGATGTCAGATTGCGTGTGGTTCCAGGATAGGAGAACCCCATTTATCATTGATGGCAGAATAAGTCAAGAAAGGTAGGTGAGCAAGGTGTTGTGGAGTCTGCTACTTCTCTCTTCAGCATGAATCAGCCCACTGTGCAGGTCCTTTTAAAAAGAGTCTAGTGTAGGAGTACAATTGGTCTGAGAGGTAGGTGGAAGTCATGGTTCTTCTTCCTGGTCAGCGAAATCAGAACTGTAAAGGAAGCAGTTGAACATATGCCTGTCTAGTCCTTTCCACAGCCCCCTCATGTGATCCTTGAGTTAGTCCCAGAAGGCTCCAGTGGATAATCATGCCCTTAAGACTTCAAATCATGCCACTTGCAGTGTGTCTAGTGTCTTCTTCATTAGCTGAGAAGTGTCACAATAATCTTCCTTACCAGCATTAGGTACCTGATCTGTTATTTGTGGGTCACATATTTCTTGAGCATCCAATGAAACATTTTGGCTAACAGGGCAACATGCAAGTACAGTAAATATGATTTGATAAAATGGCTTTGAATGACATGATATATCATCTACTGTATTACTATAAGTGGTTCTGACCACAGCTCTTGGAAAGCTTCACACTACTCACATAACAACTGAAAAGCAAATGGAGAGCAAACAAGAACTTAATCTAATTGATAAAAACATCATGTGGAAACTTCACTTTGTGTTGTGATCGGCTCTACTCAAATTCATCTTTTTCATAGACATGTATAATTCATTCTGATATTGCCAGTCACTCAGGTGGCATATAAAAGGAGTTTTTCCAGTCCACAAATCATAAAAACTGAGGTGTACGCTGTCACAGGACCAATCTTCAGACTCTCCAAGCAGACCGGATGATCAACCAACTGGCTGAAAAAAAGTGAACTACTATGATGACATAATAATAATAATAATAACATTATTATTATTATTATTAATAATAATAATATATTTATATAGTAAATTACTATATAAATACTATATTTATTTATATAGTAAATTTTCCATGCTCAAGGTGCTAAAGATGCAAATATTTTCTGCATAGAACAATAAACAAAAAATGCAGGATTTACAAAGTATTAAATAGAATGAATGAAATAATAAACCAGAGAATAACACTAAATTCAATACTAAAAGAAAGCTTGAACAATGAACATCATTTGTGATATAAAACACACACACATTATACTAAGCATTTGGATACAGAGGTAAACTGAATGAAGGGACAGAATGTTAGGGTAAGGTAAAAACCTTCCTGAACAGCTGAGTCTTCAGTAGGTTTTAAAAGAATGGATTGAGTCAGATGATCTAATTAATTTCATGAGGTCTGGGTGCTATACAGCTGAAAGTCCTGTTACCCACAGAATGCAGGTTCGTGCGGGACACAACAAGATTGCCAAAATCAGAGGACCTTAGTTGACAAACAGGAGCATAGTGATAGAGAAGGTCACTGATGTGCTCTGGTATAAGACCATTTAAAGCTTTGTAGGTTATTATTAGAATTTTAAATTCAATCCTGTAAGACACAGGAAGCCAGTGAAGACAAAGTAGGATGGGTATTATGTGCTCACTGTTGCTCGTTCATGTAAGGACTCTTGCAGCAGAGTTTTGAATTAACATGAGCTGTGGTACAAGATTAGAAGTGGTACCTGCCAGTAGGGAGTTACAATAATCAAAGGGAGATGTGATAAAAGCATGGACAAGTTTCTCAGTATTACAAAAGGAGAGGAATGAGCAAACACAGGATATGTTAAAAAGGTGAAAGTAAGAACGTTTCTTAATGTTGTTTATGTGGATGGAATAAGAAAGAGGAATTAAAAATGACACACAAGTCTGATGAGATCACTGCCAAGTATGATTGAAAAGGAGCTTATTTTCTTAATGTGTGCTTTAGAGCCAGTTCAGTTTTGTTGCAATTTATTTTTAAAGAGTTATGCTCCATCCACATTTCAGTTTCATTGAGGCAAGGTGTGAGCTGAGAAAGCTCTGATGTAGTTCTGCTTTTAACATTGAAATAGAGTTGAGCATCATCTGCAAAAATATAACCCTGTCCAAAGATACAAATAATATGGCCAACATGAAACACACAGATACAAAAGAGGAGAGGGTCAAGAACAGAGCCTTGAGGGGCTGTTTGTGTGACCGGTGCTGAGCTGGTTCTGCTGTAGCCAAGACTAACAAACTCTTGCCCGTCAGTCAGATAGGACTTAAACCACTGAAGGGTAGCTCCAGAGATACCCAGAATGTTTTCCATTGTGGATAATAAAAAATCATGTCTGACAGTATCAATTGCGGTACGGAGGTCTAGCAGAATTAATATATTTGTTTGTCCAGAGTCTGCTGCAATAATAAATCATTAGTTACCCGAAACAGAGCAGTTTCACAGTTGTGCTGTGCTCTGAAATCAGACTGAAAGGGTTCCATCAGTAGAAGTAATTGGGGAGTTGGGAGGCTACAATACACTCAAGAACTTTTGACAGAAATGGTAAGTGAGAGGTGAAAATTGTTAAGACTGTCAACATCAAGACCAGACTTTAACATTAGGGTTACAGAAGCAATTTTAAAAGTGACTGGTACAAAGCTAGTGTCAAGGGATGTATTTATTATTGTTGTAACAGGATTATGGCATGAAGGCAGGATTTAAGAAGTGTGGTGGGGATGGAGTCCAGTACACAAGTAGTCGGCCTCATCTTACAAAGCAGGTCATTAACAAATGCAGACGTGACTGTGAAAATTTAGAAATTTAGTGTGATGACACAGGGAAAGATATAAACAGATGATGGATTTATGTTAGTTGAATTATTTATATCTTTAATTTTTTACAATTTAACAGTTTAAAAGTAAAACTATTTTTTTTTGGTCATGACCATTCTATTTTTATTTGTTTATTGTGATTTACAGATTTGCATTATGATGTCTTACCTGAAATACCAACTAAGCCTAATGGATTCATTTAGTCAACTTTTGTTTTTGTATTTTTAAAGGTTTAGTTGTTCTGGTCATTTTGAAACTATTGACTTTATTGCTGGAATTTACATTTGAATTTGGATGTTTCAGACTGTTATTGCATACATTGGACTTGCCATGATGCAAAGATCAATCTACTTATTGTACAGAATCATTATGTTTAGTGCGCCACCAGAATCTTAAAATTTCCTGCAACTTTTAGGATTCAAATCTGACCCTAGTATGGGTGCTCAGGTAATGGCTTTTCCCACACAAAATAATGCCTAGAAGGTGAAAGTATTGAAAATGATGCATTTATGAAATTAAACATGTAATGCAGAGATACAGAAAGAAAAACAAAAGAAAACAAAACCATCCTGCTCCTTGGGGACTGCCTGAAAGGGTATCAAATCCCAGTGTCCCCAGTGGGATGCACTGCCTAATTGCCCACATTAAAGTACCTTCGAAGCGCTTCTTTTTACACCTCCAGTCACTCTTTCTCTTACTGTCTCTTGTTGTCTTCTTTCTGTCAGCTGAGCTTTTATTTACCATCCAATGTTTTTAAAATTACTCTTGGTGACACTGTCAGAATCAGAACCACTCCCAGGCTAGGAGACATCCCATCACTACAAGGACACAGTTCAGCACACAGTCCAGTGTTTTTCGATTATGGAAAAGATATCATATTTGGCCCCCCACCCAGACAAACCCAACACTATACAATGGCAACCATTAAAAATTACAAAAAGGCTGATAGCGGAAGTGAACTGCAAACAAAGATCTGCAAAACAGCACAGCTGTGCATAACGTGTCTGGTGTAATATGAAGTTAATGTGAGGTAAAACAAACAACTATTTTTTATAAATGAAAGTCAGCTTTTGCCTTTTTCAAAAACATTTGAATAGTGAAAGCCTTAATACTTACAATCTAATATACAGTAAATAGCAAAAGGGCTGCTGAAGCTGCATCTGTGCATGACACCAGGCCAGAATTCATTTAGCTAGGTGCATAAGCAGCAACTTTAGCTCACAGATACTCGTATTAAAAAGATCATTGGCAACAGAGATGTTTCACTTTCTGTTTACTGTGATACAGCACATTCCTTGTGGATTACTTAACAATAAGCATATGCTGGCCTGGCTTATTTGAACTGGCGCCTAATTAGAGTTTTTGGTTGCTGGATTAGATCCTGTAAACCGGTCCACTTACACTAAATATGAAGAACTGAACTTTCATTAATTATTAATCATTTATAAACTGATCTTTCTTTGAGAAAAATTGTGTGACTGACTGTTGCCCTGTCTTCTCTTGTTCAAGCTTTTCATGCATTTTTTTCCTTTTCTGGAACTTGGCTTCAACATTTTAATCTAAGAAAAATTAAAACGCATCTAACATTGGCTGGCAAGCGTATGGTTTGCCACTTTGTGATTTAAGTTCAAGGGGAACAGGCCGAATCATTATGGCTAAAGGAAAAGGGGTAAATACAATGTAGAGTCTTGCTTGGAGTGCAACTTTTGGCAAAAGTCATTAATTCCTAAATTGTAAGTAAATGTTATTTTAAATGTGATTGGCCAATAAAAACTGATAAAATATTCCAATATTTTTAAGGGCCCCTGGGAATCACCCTAACTCCCCCCAACTCCTTACAGCAAATCTGGAGAAGCATCCAACTGCAGAGCTGCGCTGCAGGTCTACACCAGCAGTTTCAAGGTGGAAGTGATGTCAACTCACACCTATACTACAATCTAACCCCTAACCTTAAGTACCCCTAATCTTAACCATTTTATACTACATTCAAACCAAACAAACCACTAACCTTAACTTCCACTGTCAAACTGCTGGTGTAAACCTGCAATAACTTTATGGTGTTGTGGCTCTGCAGTTGGATATTATTGCACCCCTGCCTGTGATGACCCTAAATCCTTTAAGCTTCAGTTACCATTCAAAGGGCCAGATCTCTCAAATGTCCTCCCTGCTTTGTGCAGCACAGCCCTACTCCTTCCAGCCAGACACTGTGTGCTACAGCCTTTTAAATGGACTCTTACTAGTCCCGGTCTTTAATAGAGTAAAAAGGACCTCTTTATTTTATATTCAAACAATATGCTGACTTCTATCAACCAAGAGATATTGCGAGGTTCCCACTGCTAAATCTACTTTTTAAATTTCTAGTCAGGTATGCCTCGCTTCTTGTAGATCATCTACAATTCCAAAATAGGCCACGTTTACCTGTCTTCTTCTCACTTTCTCTCTTAATATTCCTCCACTGTTGTGTGCAGAAGCTATTACCACTCCGTTCAAAAGTTAGCATGTTTAGGACTTCTGTTACTGCCAAGTCTGGTTTTCTGCGGAACTTTAGGTTGCGTAGTGCCATGCTGGTGGTGCTCCTGCTCCACCTTTTCCTAACCAGGCACAATTTCACAATATTATTTCTGCAAAAATGCATCAGCAGATTTCTTCTGCCATGGTTCCTAACCCACTAGTCCGTCTCTGGTAGTCCTGGTTCACTGTGCTTTTCAAACCTTATTATCAGCAGGGGCGCTATAAATATTGACAGTATCCTATTATAGATGGTTCCATCAATGCAGCTTTATTAAACGCAGCGTCAGCTCAGGATTGTCATGAATTCCCCTCAAGGTCTCAATCCAAGGACAAAAATCAAGTCATGCTAGCCAACGAGATGAATGGCTTCTGCCGCCCAGCTAGCTCAGAGCTGCACTTCACCTGCTGGCTATCAAATAAAGCAATTCAGCTTTTTTCTTATTTCTTGCAAGTGGCTATGCCCAAGATCTGCAATTATTAATAATTCATAAAACATTTTCTTTTTGTTTTATTGCTATCAAGGAAACATTTCCATTTCTCATTTATTCTTTCAGAGCTCTGCCTTTTCCAAATCAGAGGACTTTAACAATCGGTACTAATGTCTGGCGTATTTATTTTCTTTTCCTTTACTCTGCATGATTTCTTGAAGTGAGATTGTGTGTTGCGACTACATTTCGGCATCAGAGGATCTATGAGTGCGTAGGGTATGAATAATGTATCTCCCATAAACTGAAAGGCTTTTGTTTCACAAATGCATGAATAAATGCAATTCTCCAGACCGTACACTAGATTTATTAAAGCAGTAAAATATGCATACTGTTTATTAAATTAGTAATGCCAAAGTTTCCCGTTTTAAAAAATTATGGAGACAGCATTGATTGCAAGTCGGGTCTCTAAATAGCAGTTTGATTTGCCTGCCAGTTTAGACCACAGTTTAAAGCTGTAATCTTTTTCCTTTTGAATTTAAACAGGAAAACTTTTTTACTCATTTCAAGAGAATAAATCAATTTGTTTTTGAATCGATTACCACATTATGGTTAATATGCTCAACAAATCAATATAAATATACGCTTAGGTAAAAAGGTACTTTCTAGAGAGTAAAGAAGGAAGAAAAAAATCCAAAAAAAGTCAGCAACATTGCAGTGATGGTGACAAATAGAGAATGGCAAAAGGCCAAACTCCAATGAGCAATTGGTCACAGAAGGAGGGAATTTAAAATGAGAGGCAACCAGTAATGAGGGAAAAATTATTGGCTGCAAAAACCTAAGATTTAAAAAGGTGGTATTTGAAAAATTGTTGAAAAAAAAAGAAAAGCACATATTCAACAGTAGGCTAAAACTTTTTAAATGTGGACTGAATGGCAATTCAACTTTGAAGTTGGAAGTGGGATGCCTACCTTACATTGAAATGCCTACTACTGTATAGGCTATAATGAAGTATAGTTAGATAACAGTTTTAATGCAAAAATCATAAAGAGCAATGAAATGGTACCCTGACGTTTAGGAGCCCTTAAACCTCACAAAAGCATGAAACTCCTGTTGAATGAAAATGGTGAACACAACAGAGGAGGTGAAGGCCTAACTTGGGGTTAAGACAGTGTACAATGGCATGACAAATATGAAACATGTTGATGTTTGGATAGTCTAATCAATACTTCTGAATCTTTTGCTTCAGGTGTCATCTGTACATTATTCCAACCTTTATTTCTAAATAATGTACAGTTTTGTCATGCATGTCCTCTGACACAGCTGATTGTCTTTGTAAAGTCTTTAATGGAATCGCTACAGTCTGAGCATCACCTAGTGTCAAAAGTGTTGGTTGTTCTTGCATGATATTTTTGTCATCAGTAAGTCAATTACGATGCTCTATCACGTGTCTCATGTAGAGTGGCAGAACAGTAGTTAAAATGCTCCTACACACCTCCAAAGTCCTGGGTTCAAATTGTAGCCCAATGTCTGAGTGGAATTTGCATGTTTTCCCCATTTCTGATTGCGGTTCTTTTTCAAATACTTTGGTTTTGCTCTTGCATCCAAAAGATGTATTTTGATTGGTGAATCTAAGCTGGCCCCATAATTGGGATAATGTGTATATGTGTGAGTGATTGTGTCTTGTGATTGACTGATGCTCCATCCAGGGTTGTCCATTGCAACTGGGATTGGCATCAGATAGAATTATGAACTACATATGACAATTACGAAATGGATAAAAGGATAATATGAACTACTAGTGTGTGTTGTGGCCAGAGCTAAAGAAGCAGTCAGAAGTAGAGAGAAGTGTTTGGGTGCCATCTTGGTAACCGTATTTAATTGAACAAAAAACAGAAAATGGGTGTTTAAACACACAACTTGAAATACATTGACATATGGTCAGTCACACTGGCTTTTCTCATATTCTTCTCTCTCCAGCTGCAGACTTAGGTCTAGGTCATTGCCATCTCTTTATATGGTGGATCAGCCAAAAGGGGCAGGGCCTGCCCTGGATGTCACGGCTGGGTGGGAGTGCCCTCACTGGGCATCTCTTCTGGGCTGTGGACAAAGGAAAGGACAGTGCATACAGTGCTCCCTCTTGCCCCAGAGTGGAATTGCTTACTTCAGTCAAGCTTGTCTGGGGACCCCCGAATGCACAAGTTTGACAGAATTTGTTTATTTGACATTCTGGAGAGTCCCCCATTTTATACCTATGTAGTTTATAATTAAAAGAAGTCATACAACTGAATCTTGCAAAGCAAAATGTCATTTTACTTTCAAACACACATTTTGATGTTGCACCAAAGGTGGTTTAGGGAAAGCAAGAAAAAGAGTTAAGAGCTCACCAATGGACAGATCCTAGAAAAAACATTTGCAAATAGAGTGGCTGCCTATCAGAGAGATTAGTCGTGCCAGCTAGAAAGAATTAGACTCTTGACATGCAGTTTTAAAAGGTGCGAAATGGTTTCCACATAAAACTGGGAACTCTTGCAGAAGCACATGAGGCAGAAAGAGAAAAATGTGATACATAAAAAGAGACAAGTGGTTCTTGTGTAATTATAGTTCATAAAGGTTTCATTTGCTTAGTGCATTTTTATTTAAGGGTCTCTAGTCAAGAGCAGAATGGCCAGAATATTTTGTGGGCCAGTGTCTCCGAGTCTGGCTTAACTAAGTTCCAATCCTCATGTTCCAATACTGTACTCCATGTGGTTCCATCTGAAGTCAAGATGTAACATGAGTTAGGTGTATTCTTCTTTCAGACAATCCATATAAATGCTCCTATTATTAACCTTTATACAGGGTGGTCCAGATCTAATTATGCAGATCCAGATTGTCTGGATAACTTTGATTTATGCGGGGATGATTCCAGTTCGGCACGAAGACGATTCTTCATGTCATCAGTTCACACACTTCTTGATGGTCTGGGATTTTTCAGGTGATTTTCTATGTGATAAACTTAATGAGTTATAGCATAATGAAAATTGCATAATTAGATCTGGACCACCCTATTCTTTTACAAAGCCTGATGACCCTGTACTGGATCAGTTGGGTTTGGTAATTCACGAATTGCGGGATGTTCGAATACCAGATCACATGCACATTTTGTTTAAAGTAAGATATTACATTCTGTATTTTCAACAAAGACACACCCATCCAAAGGACAGCCAAAGTAATAAATATAAGAAATTCTAACTAAAGTGACGTTTTTCATATTTTCTTTATAGTTAATAGGTTTATAGGGTCATTATTGTCACATCTACAGAGTATGGCAAAATTCTTACATGTACTTATCAATATTCAACATATTTCCAGGTATTTTCAGATTAGTTTGTCATATTCACTAATCATGTCGAACGACATTAAAGAAACTTTATGTATTTAACTGAGAGTTTCTGCTATTTATCACCAGAAAAAATCCATAACATGCAAGTGGAAAAATTCTTCAGATCCTAAATTAATTATTAATAAACACAGAAACTCGTTCAATGGGTATTCAGATGCCTTGGGTCAATATGAGATATGTTAGCATTATTCATAAATTACAATAAGATAAATCTCTACCAGCTGACTTGCAAATTTTTCCCCATTTTCTGAATTTCCCTTGAAAGTTCCTGTTCATGATATAACATTTGTTTGTAGTTTTTCTAATATTTCATACTTGTATGAGCATATATATATATATAGAGAGAGAGTATATCCTGGCAAAAAAAATTAAAAGAACACTTTGAAAACACATCAGATTTCAATGGAAAAAAAATCCTGCTGGATATCTCTACTGATATGGACTGGGTAATGTGTTAGGAACGAAAGAATGCCACATCATTTTATGGAAATGAAAATTATCCTACCTACAGAGGGCTAAATTCAAAGACACCCCGAAAAACAAAGTGAAAAATGATGCACCAGGCTAGACCATTTTGCCGAAATTTCATTGCAGCAACTCAAAATCGTACTCAGTGGTTTGTATGGCCCCCACGTGCTTGTATGCATGCCTGACAATGTGTGTGTGTGTGGGGGCATGCTCCTAATGAGATAACAGATGGTGTCCTAGGGGATCTCTTCCCAGATCTGGACCAGGGCATCACTGAGCTCCTGGACAGTCTGAGGTGCAACCTGATGGGGTCGGATGGACCAAAACATAATGTCCAAGAGGTGTTCTATTGGATTTAGGTCAAGTGAGTGTGGGGGGGCAGTCAATGGTATCAATTCCTTCATCCTCCAGGAACTGCCTGCATACTCTCTCCACATCAGGCCGGGCATTGTCGTGCACCAGGAGGAGCCCCCGGACCAACCAGGAGGACCCACTGCACCAACATAGGGTCTGACAATGGGTCCAAGGTTTTCATCCCGATACCTAATGGCAGTCAAGGTGCCGTTGTCTAGCCTGTAGAGGTCTGTGTGTCCCTCCATGGACATGCCTCCCCAGACCATCACTGACTCACCACCAAACCAGTCATGCTAAACAATGTTACAGGCAGCATAACGTTCTCCACAGCTTCTCTAGACCCTTTCACATTTCTCACATGTGCTCAGGGTAAACCTGCTTTCATGTGTGAAAAGCACAGGATCCCAGTGGTGGACCTGCCAACTCTGGTATTCTATGGCAAATGCCAGTTGAGCTCCATGGTGCCAGGCAGTGAGCACAGGGCCCACTAGAGGATGTTGGGCACTCAGGCCACCCTCATGAAGTCTGTTTCTGATTGCCTGGTCGGAGACGGTCCTGATGATAGATTAAGGCCCTTCCACGGCCTTGTCCAGCTCTCCTAGAGTAATTGCCTGTCTCCTGGAATCTCCTCCATGCCCTTGAGACTGTGCTGGGAGACACAGCAAATCTTCTGGCAATGGCACACATTGATGTACCATCCTGGAGAAGTTGGACTACCTGTGTAACCTCTGTAGGGTCCAGGTATCACCTCCTGCTACCGGTAGTGACACTGACCGTAGCCAAATGCAAAACTAGTGAAAGAACAAGATGAGGAGGGAAAAATGTCAGTGACCTCCACCTGTTAAACCATTCCTGTTTTGGGGGTCTTCTCATTGTTTCCCCTCTAGTGTACCTGTTATTAATTTCATTAACATCAAAGCAGCTGAAACTGATTAACAACCCCCTCTGCTACTTAACTGACCAGATCAAAAACATAGAAGTTTCATTGACTTGATGCTATACTCTGATTAAAAAGTGGTCCTTTAATTTTTTTGAGCAGTTTATAAAACAATTTGATAATTTGGATTGCTACCTACCAGGTAACACTTGTGGTTAGTCAGGCATTCTGCAAACATCCACCACATCCACTCAGTTGCAAGAAGGAGATCATAGATATTTGATACAGTACCTGCAGGAAGAGGTTGCGTCATGGAGGCCAGAACAGGAACTGATGTAGCAGGTAGATGGATTCTGGGTACTGGAAGTAACGTCATCACATGGGCCGGAAGTGATGGTATCAGTAGGTGGACTGGTACTGAGAAGCACAGTATTTGGCTAGACTGCAGAGGAACAAAAGGAGAAAGGATCAGATTACAGTGAAAAATAACAATATTTGAGTCTGTAAACCATCTCCATGTGGCAATATATATAGTGTGAGTCAAAATTATGTTAGCACTAATGGTACTGCTATGTGTATACTTATATACAAGGGGCACCCACGCAAACTATAGGTTATTGGTTGGTTTCCAGCCCTAATCCCAGTCGGGGAAGTAGGAATAATTGATGGACTGATTAAATCTGAATATCAGGGACAATTCATCCCCCAACATGAAAGATGGGAGTGTTCCTCTGGTGTAGTCCCAGTTTGGTGCTACTCCCCTGCCCAAAAGGGAATGATTAATAAATCAAACTCAACACACTGTTTCCTCTGCAGTGTCTGCATCACAAATGAGGAAAACAGGAAGAGCACCCCCATATCATGTCTGGCAGACTGCCCCAATCTACTACATAATCACTCATCAACCTTGAACTGCAAGATTGATTTTCAAACTAGTCACACAAAGAAAAGTGTTTGATTGTCAACATTCAGAACTTTACCTATCTTTATATTGTTTTTCTCTTTTTGAAATAAAACATACAAACTTTGGACATGAATTCAAACTACACTAATATAGCCATTTAACACAATATAATACTTAAGAATATTCTTGAACCTGAAATACTTTTGCTGTAAAGATGTACTCAAGTGATCTCAATCTGTCCCACAGGGTTGCCTGGGATTTGTGGTTCGGAAAGGGGATTCTTTTGGGGTCCCTGGGTTCTGCCAGGCTGTGCAGCCAAAAGAGTGCTTCTGCAGGGTGATGATGTGGCACCCTTGTAAAAGAGGACATCTTACCTCTCTTGGAGAATCAGAGTTGGGAGGAAGTTGGACAACATTTCTGGGAGACAGGCGAGAAGAAGAAGGAGATAGAATTTTGGTATGAGTGAATAAAAAAAGTCAGTGAAGCCTACTTGTTTTCACTATATACTGTTTATGAATCACCTTATTATGCATCTTCTGAAGACAATTGGTTGGGACACAGTCGTTTTTAGTGTATCATATTAAACAACTGGAGTATGAATAGTAGAACTGCTGTATGGTTTTGACTGCATGAATTTCTGGATTACAACTTTCTAACTATATGAATCCTATTAGACTAGAAAGTCTAGACTTGAAAAAAAGGCATGTTGCTATTCTGAACTCTAAGAGTAGACATGATGTGGCAGTTTCACAAGCAGTGTGACATAGTGGGTAAGGTATTAGGCCTTTAGCCTCAAGGTTGCTGGTTCAATCCCCACCTCCAACTAATTGTGTACATCTGAACAAAAAACTTAACTTGCCTGTACTTTGATTGTGAAATATATTTGCAAACACATGTAACATATCCCAGTCCCCTGAACCATATTGAGTCCATTTTCTTAACCTCTCCATCTACTCTCCAAGTGCATCCAACGTCATGCTGTGCAAGAGAGGAACCACACATGCTCACACAGAGCTTCCTATTCAGTCTAGGCCATTGCAGATTCACTAATTAACGTTAACACATACGTCGTTGTGATGTCAGAGGAAGGGAAACTGGAGTAATCAGATAAGAATCCAAGTACACAAGGAGAGAACATAGAAACGGCACAGAAAATGTGATCAGTTTCAAATGTGAATGCGGCCTCTTGGAGTCATGAGGTAGCAGTGCTAACCAGGTTGCCACCATCTACTTTTTAAACAGTAATTGCATATAGCATAAACAAGTCTCTGATATTAGAAAGGGTTACCTTCTGCTTGTGGTGTTAGGAAGAGCACTATAGTATTCAATGAAGCCTGTCCAAGTTAACATGAAGAAATCAGTTGATAAGCAAGACCACCTGCCCCCAAAATAGCAATAACAGTAAAACATAAAACTGAGAAGAAAGGCTGATAGAAAGACAAAGAATGACCTGTAAACCATCTTAGCTACCCTCCTACTCCATCTCAGTCCTCAAAATGAAAGACCAGATATGAATCAAAAGTGAAATATTAGCCCCTGATGCAAGAATAATAAAATATTAACAGCAGAATACAATTAGACATGAAGGTGGTTGACTTTGACTTACATCATGAAAGAAGAATTTGCTGTAATTCCTTATCTAGGTGACAGATGACTACCTTTTTAGGTTCATGTGAAATCATCTGCCATTTAATAAATGCACAGATCCCAGTATTTATATAAATGCAACACCTTTTAAATGTGACATCCTGAGGCATGAGAAAGGATGCATTTATAAATATTAATGGAGCCAATGCTGTGGATTACAGTTATAGTTTGGATGTACTTTAGACATAAAAACACTTACTGTAATAGTTAGGTGACATGTATGCAATGGAAAAATTAAATGATGTAGGCCTGGAGAAATGTAAAAAGTAAATGGCTAATAAAATATTTTGTTTGACACAAAAGCAACACAAATCCAGCAACCTGTATTTCATATAGCAGACATCGTGCTAAGGCACTCCACATATACTGAACAACAATAAAGTTTTTACATTTTTCGATTATATATATAGTATAGGGTTTGCTTCCCGGTTCCTCCCTGCATGGAGTATGCATGTTCTCCCCGTGTCTCCGTGGGTTTTCTCTGGGTGCTCCTGTTTCCTCCCACAGTCCAAAGACATGCGGGTTAGGTGCATTGGCGATTCTAAATTGTCCCTAGTGTGTGCTTGGTGTGTGTGTGTGTGTGCTGGCACCCTGCCCAGGGTTTGTTTCCTGCCTTGCACCCTGTGTTGGCTGGGATTGGCCCCAGTAGACCCCCGTGAACCTGTAATTGAGATATAGCGGGTTGGATAATGGATGGATGGATATACAGTATATGTATTTAAAAAGGAGCACAGAGAGTTTACATGCCTTAGCAAACCGGACATACCATCTACCCCTCAAAGTGCAATAATCTCCAGAACATTTCATTTTCCATAGGAAAGGTGGGCTTGTTTTTTGTTGTCTGGCCATGCAGATATAAACTGCTCAGCACGTGAACAAGTCTTTGTAGAGTCTGGAGCATCACAAGGTGTATTTAAAGAGATTATGAGAATATCAGTAGGCCCCTGTCACAGATGTTTCTGCTGGAGCCAATTACACTTTGTGTTTGGGGGGCAGGGGGTGGTATAGACAGGGATTTCTCAGCAGGAATCTGCTATGCACCTCTGATTAAATGCAATCCAGCCCTGCAGTCTGGTACAACACACGAAGAGTTAAAGATGAGACAATTATTCAGATATCTTCCTACTGTAGTTGTTAACTGTTTCTCTGTTCTCCGCATAATGATGCAATCCATTAAAATTGTATTTGTATCCACTTCATGTGTTTACAGAGTAATTACATTTCCAGTCCATTATTGGGACATTATATCATTACTTAGAAACCTCTAAGCCTTAAAAAACAATTTTGGTGGAAGTGTGCTGTATTTTGAAGCAAAGATTAATATTTTAACAAACAGATTGCACCGTAAGGGAATTGAACAGAGTGGCTCATTTTTTGAATGCTCACTTTTATTTATTGTGTTTGTTTATTATAGTAAAAGCAGTATATTTTTAAGAAGGACAGTAGAGTTAATTTAGTTGTTTTTTATATTGATATTTAGAGCAACGGCCATGAGATGTGCTTGTGTCTTAGAGCCTATGTTTTATTACACATAGAGAAGGCTAATGCAGAAAATCACAAGGGTGCTTTAAACTCCTTAATTGTTCACGGTTTGATGTTTTTGATTATGAGCAATTCATCTTGTTTTACATGTATTATTTGAACATGGAAGTAAGGTAACCAAGGAATTCCTTTAGCTGGTATCTTCAACTAAGGTTTTAACCCTGTGAAATTTATGGACTGGTTATAGCCATTGTACGCTGACAAGCTGCATCACCCCAGCACGACTCACCCGTAGTATAAGCTGACAAGCCCTCATGTAAATGAGCAGCTTCAGAGCCAGCTGCAGAAGAACCTATAAAAACGGCAAACAGAATTCCATGTAGTGTGACAACAGTGCTTTTAAAATAGCAAGCCACTAAAAAGAGCAATGTAAAGAGAAATGGATCAATTCTGGCACTCAGTATCAGCACTATACGGGTGTTAAAAGTGTGGAGTAAATAAGACCTACCATCTAATTTAGCAAGAGCTGAATGTCACAGGCACTACAATGGACCTGCTTGTCTTTTTGGAGAAGCTTCTGGAGAGTCTTGAGGCTGAGATCTGGGATCTGGAATGCCATTTCCAGCATCAGTACTGGATGGAAGACAACTGAGAGACTGTTATCTCTGCAACTCCACCAATATTTTATCCATCTGCTAAGTCCATTGGCCTGGGTGTATATGCCAGTTGATCAAGCTGTCACTTACCGGGGTGAGCCATGTGAAGCTGAACTGGTGTAAAACTATGCAGACAAAGGATGAGGATGATCATGGGAAAAACTCCAAGCAGAGATCTGGACCTCGAACACTGCACATCAGTTCAGTGAAGGAAACAAACAAAAGACCAGTACAGCTGCACCTTCAGACAAGTTGGTTCGGCTGCTCACTTTTAATCAGTGGATTATAGCATAAAAATGCAGTGTTTAACACCTCTGCTGTGCCATCTGACAACAAAGAACTCAAGACCTCTGCTGATGTGCTTTTGTCAATGGCTGCAGCAGCACTGAAGATCACCCCACAATTTTGAAGAGCTCTGCACTGTTTCAAGAAGTTGGAAGTGGTTGTTAGGGACTGCAACTTCAAAGGGAGTAATGGCAAGTGTAGTATGTAATGGCACTGACACGTTGCATCAGCCAGGGATGAGTCACCCATAGTATAGCTGGCATTCAATCATGCAAATAAGCAGCTTCCGAGCCAGCGCAGGGAATTCCAACTAGTGTGGCAACAGTAAGTAGTCCTTTCAGGGATGGGGATCCATTCTGGCATTCGCTATCAATGCTATAACAGCATTATTATGAATAAAGTTTCATGTATTAGTGATTAATTACCTTCATAGAAAACAATAAATAGCTATGTTATTAATGATTTTATTACAGAAATAATGTTTGAAATTATACAATCAACATATTTCATTCGCTTTGTCATATCTTTGTCAGTCAGTCTGTCATTATCCAACCCGCCATATCCTAACACAGGGTCATGGGGGTCTGCTGGAGCCAATCCCAGCCAGCGAAGGGCTCTAGGTGTAACAAATCCTAGGCAGGGCACCAGCCTGCCGCAGGACACATGCACACACACACCAAGCACACACTATGGTCAATTTAGGATCGGCAATGCACCTAACCTGCATGTCTTTGAACTGTGGGAGAAAACCAGAGCACCCATAGGAAACCCACGAAGACACAGGGAGAACATGCAAACTTGGAAAGCAAATTCAGGTCTCCTTACTTCGAGGCAGCAGCGCTATCACTGTGCCACCGAGGTGCCCTCATATCTTTGTGGTCATGTAAATTGCCAATTTCAGGTGAAAAGGTGTTGCTGTTGCTGAAGGGTGAAAAAAAGATATTCATAAAGGCTGTGACAGGAAAGCTTAACTACTAAAGTACTGATGTCAAAGGAATACCTTATTATACCAGATGATTAGAGTAAATCAAAATCAGTGCAGATAGACATCCTGTTCTACCATCTTGAAATCCAAAGCTCACATAATGAGAGTAATGCACTAGCTATTAAGGACAAATGAAACAGTAAAAAAGCAGAAGAGTGATGTCTTTAAAAAGCTCAAAGAATGAGGGCATTTCACCAGTCACAGCATGCTAGTCAGACACCCAAAGAAATTGCTGCATCTCAGGCACACCATTAACTCTTTGAGGCTGAATACTTTTTCCAAAAAACTCAGTTTTCTGAAAAGCACACAAAGCAATTGTTCCACACATAAATCAACATAAAACGTCTGTTGCTACATGCAGTGACTGCAGTTGGGGCAAGTTCGGCATCTCAGGAGGCAGAGGACGACTGTGGCAGTCACACTGTGACGCAATTGGTTTGATGGTTTGTACCTCTTGTCATCATAAGTGGTGAACCTCCCAGGCGAACACTGCCATCTGGGGACTGATCAGCTGATGCTGGTACCTCACTTTTGTATTCAATGTCCATCTCCTGATCACTTGCATCAAATTCCAAGTCTGACAAGTCAGAGTCCGATTCAGCAATAATATGTAAAACGTCCATGGCATATTTAGTCTGTTGCCAGATGTCAATGCCATTTTAGAGGTTGTTTGCTCTTTGCTACTCATACAGGGAATCAAGTTCAAATCAACAAAGCTACTTAACTTTCCTTCTAGCAAAGAAAGTCAAACTTAAATGTAAGGGTGAGTTTTGTCGCAGTTTACAGCCAATTACCATGCTCTACCCTGAATTTTGACAAAAGTTGACGTCAGTCCTGAAACAGTCAAATTGCCCATGTCCATATCAGAAATATGAATGATTCTGGCTGTATTTTATTACCTTTTGTAAAATATTGTGATCAAAGAGGTCCTGAACAACCAATTGATTATTAAACTAAAAACCAAAGAAACATATCTTTTATTCTATTGTGTTTGGCTAATCCTGTCCTGATGGATGGATGGATAGATAGATATATGTAATGCAGTCTATTAATTAATTGTATATTTTTTTCAACTCATCATTCATTTTTCATTCAACAACTTTAACTCACATAAACGCAAAGTGACTCCAGATCATAAAAATGAAAAAGAAGAAAAAGAGTGCAACAATTTAGATCGATGTGGCAAAGAGTGTATTTTTTTCCTCTTATATTGTGCAGGAAGAGCCTCTTTTACTGTTGATCTGTTTAAGTCATTGCAGCATGAATGTCTCTTGTACTCTTTACACTTGTACTGTCATTCCCTTTCATCTCACCAGTAACAGAAAAGTCCAATGCATGCTTGCTACTGCATGTTTCACTCACTCAGTCGTGCAGTGGTATAAGAATGAGGGAGTCATGCCCATGCTTATATTGTGCTCTCACTAAAGACATTTCACTATAGGAGAATTTCCAATATATATGATGATGGGCAATGATTTGGAACATATGCCTATTGTAAGACAGCACGATGGCGCTGCTGCCTCGCATTAAGGAGACCTGGGTTCGCTTCCCAGGTCTGCCCTGTGTGGAGATTGCATGTTCTCCCCTTGTTTTTGTGAGTTTCCACCGAGTGCTCCGGTTTCTTCCCACAATCCAAAGACATGCAGGTTAGGTGCATTGGTGATTCTAAATTGTCCCTAGTGTGTGCTTGGTGTTTGGGTGTGTATGTGCCCTGCGGTGGGCTGGTGCCCTGCTCAGGATTTGTTCCTGCCTTGCACCCTGTGCTGGCTGGGATTGGCTCCAGCAGACCCCCATGACCCTATGTTAGGATATGTCGGGTTGGAAAATGACTGACTGACTGACTATCCTATTGTAAGAGAAGGTTCTACTGTGTATATTACATTTTTCACTAGTAAGCACTGTGTGCATTTATACATATTTATATATGCAAATATAAGTTAAATACAATACAAGGTAACTTGTACAAGGTAGCTTCTAGTAAAACTTTGAAGTGCATGAGCGCTTCATCTGGGGCTTCCATACAAAAATTTTGCCTACGCTTGAAAAGAAAAAACAGTGTATGCATACAAAAACTCTAACTTATAAAACCATAAGTATGCCAGCTGTCACACCAAGTTACCTTATAAATCTTGACTAAACTTAAAGCTAAGTGCGGACATACAAGCTTTAGGCCACTCTCTGTCACCTCCATCCAATAACCATGAATGGCTTAAAAAACGTTCTTTGACTATCTAATCAGCATATAAATTTGGCCATGTCCCTCAGTGTCTTCTTTACTACAAACCATGAAAGAATGCAGAGAACGGAAGTCCAGTGAACATGAATGTAAGGTAATACTGACTGAAGTGGAGAACCACAATAAAATGGGGAGACACAAAGAAAAGAAAAACACAAGAGTGAGAACAGCCAAGTGAACAGAGCAGTAGCAATGTGCCCTCAGGCAGTGCCCAGACCGCCACCAGTATGCAGCATGAACTGACACAGCTATATGTGCAGAACTTCAAGATATTAAGACCGTGAACTTGTAAAACAAATTTGCCATGTAAATGTCAATGTTGCAATATATACACAAGTCTTTTTACATTTGACATACAACATCTGAATGTCTTGGAGTTACCATTGTATTAATGTCCTGAGGTACAGGGGCTGGGTTATAATAATAATAATACTAATAATTCATTACATTTATAAAGCACAATTCTCACAATTCAAAGCACTACCACACAGGGAGGACCAAGGACGTAAACCCATAATTTCCTTACCATGTACTCATGTGCAGCCCGACATGTCTAATCACCGCTATCTACCTTTTAATGAACCAATGGTCTATTCTATCACCAATTGTGTACCAGGAGTGCCTTTAATTATATCTCCTCACTTGTGGTGTACTATCTATCACCTACTATCACCTAGCTATCTATCACCTACAAGAAAGTTTACACAAGGTGTCTGGAATGTACTAAAATTAATTGCAATCCTATCAACTAAACCTGCTCACAAAGAAACTATCCATCATACACAGCATGGCCCTGAAATCCACTTCCCACACTATGATTTGACAAAATAAAAGAATTGTGGGTTGACTGAGGCACCTGGCAACATTATCAGTCAGACACATTTGAGCATCACATGTTCTTTGTATAACAGATTTGTTGAAAGTGCTGTCTGCTTATAAAAGCAAATACACCCTGTGATTGTGCCTTAATCGCAACATCTGTTCAGTCAATTGCACAATTTATATTAGGAAAATCCTGTCAATGCTAAGCCTTAGAGACTCTCCCAGGTTATAGGTAACACATTGTTCAAAAATTAAGTCAGTTTCGAAAAGATTTACAAAATCGGTTCAACTTGAAAAGGAGACAAGGGATAACATCTTGTATTTTTCTGTTCTCACTAATCTGCAGGTACAATAAGGTATTCCTTTAATGTCAGTATTAATACATTGTTTCATTTGTTCTCCTTAGCTGTCATGATGAAAATTCTTTCATTTTCGCACTGCACCAAACTAAAGAAATACAGGTAACTGAACACATATTATAAAGCAAATTATATACGTTGATGTTAAAGTAATTATGTTAAACTGAAGCCAAAGAGCCACCAGTCTAATAATATAGCAGTTTTGGCCTCTTTGCTTGTGACATGACGTTCCTGTACAGTGGCCCTCTATGTCAGCCTGACTGTGCCTGCGCTGTTTGCATGATGCCAGAAGTGGCTGTAGTTACCAATGACCCACTAAAGGAATAAGTCATTTAGGAAAATTAATAAATCTTTATAAGGAGAAAATCTGGCCTCATCTAACTTAAGCTCAGGAAAAACTACAATTATATATGTTTTCACAGTTGGTGAACAGGCAGTTTGAGTGACCAACTTGAGGTCACACCGAAAGAGATGACTATTTGTTAAAGAAGAAATGTTATTAGAAGTGATTGTGATATCAGGAGAAAAATCATCCTGGTTGCTAATACATTTTCATTTAAGATTTTACAATTGTGCTTACAATATGGCTTTTGCACAAAAATTGGAACATGGGAAGTCAAAGTATTGATGAAACCAACAGTCATCAACTAAGATTTTTATAGCCTTAGGACCTGCCGTCTATCACTTTAAAGGAACAAATATCCAAGCCATTCTCCCAAGGAAAAATCAGTGACCTTACCATTATTGGTAATGCCTTTAAACTTAAAAATTGACATAATTCTTTGTGAATACTCGATAATTGAATTGCTTCTGCGCAACAACCAAGATTGTCCATTTGCAAGTTGTTATAGATTTATCATAGCCAAGTGTTGATTGTAGCTATGCAGCTAAAGCGCTTTACATTAAAAAACACAACATTGTCTGAATGGAAATTAGGGCAAGTTGAGGAAAAGGTAGGTAGGTAGGTAGATATGGTAGATATGGTAGATATGGTAGATAGATAGATAGATAGATAGATAGATAGAAATAGAGGAAATTCACATACTCCAGCAGCATACTGATAAAATAAACAATATTAAATTAAGGAGTAATAAAAATGCAGGTAAAACAGACACTAACTTTGCATAATGTTAACGTTTACCCAACCGGGGTGGAATTGAAGAGTAGCATAGTGTGAGGGAGGAACGATTTCCTCAGTCTGTCAGTGGAGCAGGACTGTGACAGCAGTCTGTCGCTGAAGCTGCTCCTCTGTCTGGAGATGATACTGTTCAGTGGATGCAGTGGATTCTCTATGATTGACAGGAGTCTGCTTATCGCCCTTTGCTGTGTCACGGATGTCAAAGTGTTCAGTTCTGTACCTACAATAGAGCCTGCCTTCCTCACCAGTTTGTCCAGGCGTGTGGTGTCCTTCTTTATGCTGCCTCCCCAGCACACCACCACGTAGAAGAGGGCATTCGCCACAACTGCCTGATAGAACATCTGCAGCATCTTATTGCAGATGTTGAAGGACGCCAGTCTTCTAAGGAAGAGTAGTTGGCTGTGTCTTCTCTTGCACAGAACATCAGTATTGGCAGTCCAGTCCAATTTATAATCCAGCTGCACTCCCAAGTATTTATAGGTCTGTACCCTCTGCACACAGTAGCCTCTGATAATCACGGGGTCCAGCAGGGGCCTGGGTCTCCTAAAATCCACCACCAGCTCCTTGGTTTTGCTGGTGTTCAGGTGTAATTGGTTGGAGTCGTAACATTTAACAAAGTCCTTGATTAGGTTCTTATACTCCTCCTCCTGCCCACTCCTGATGCAGCCCACGATAGCAGTGTCGTCAGCGAACTTTTGCACGTGGCAGGACTCCGAGTTGTATCAGAGAAAGTACCGTCTCCTGCGGCGCTCCTGTGTTGCTGACCACAATGTCAAACCTGCAGTTCCCGAGACTCACATACTAAGGTAGGCCATGTACATAAAAAATAAGGAGTTTCTTGATACCGACTTTTGTTTGCATTTTTTCCATGACACTTGTTCCTTATTGAATGTCAAGACAGAATAGGAAATTATTTGCTGAAACTGAAAAACCATTACAGCAGGTGCTTTTGATAATGTCCATTTGCCATTTCCCTATAGATGTTGAGCTGAATAATATTTGCGCTGTACTCACTTCAACAACACTTTTCTTCCAAATCCTTGGAGAGCTTTTAGTGTGTAATATTTTAGAATCATTATATCCTCTGACATTTTTCTAATGTAAAAAATGGGGCCATAGTCAAGATTTTTTTCTAACTCATTCATTTTTAAAAATAGATGCAAAGCAAGTTGTTGCTTAATAAAAATTATAAATTCATACAGTGGTATAGAACTCTTATACAAAAGTTGGATGTAATTTCTTTTTTCTTTCCTCTACAATTAATCTGATTGTAATATGCAATATATACCTATGGCTTCCTACAGACTGTGCAGAAGACTACCCTTTGACTCTCTTTCTGTTTCCCCTGTAACTTATCAAAATATAAAAACAGTTGTTTTCAGCTTAATTTAATAAATTATGATTCAGAGATATTAAGCAGGGCAGTGGAGTACTCTTTAATTCAAGTCAAAATATTGATTATAAAATAACCAAAAGAGTTTAAGGAACAAAACTCAAAGTTGCTAAATCTATGCCTGTTATAAACAAAAAGGGAATTTCTTTTTTTAGAGGATTCATCATCAGGTGTTGTCCTCTACCTGAGTGTTTATCATCATGATTCTCTACCTGTCTTGTTGCTCTCCCCGTAAGTCTCTGTAGTTTTCCATATTACACCATTTTGCAGTTTCATCAATCCAGCATTTTTCTTTGCCGTTCTTTTCCTATTTCTCTATTTATGCTTCCTTCCAGGACGTTATGTATTATATCTTCTCCTGAACCTCATGTGACATGTCATGCAAAGGATATTTTTCTTCTTTGCTACATCCGTTTAAAACTGCACATCAGTGCCTGCTCACCTCAGACCCTTTACATTCATTACATTTTGCTGCCAGCTGATCCTAAGCATTTGTCTATAGCACCAGGGCTCAAAAGCTTTTATCCTCTTGATTGATTGTTAAGTGTTTATGCCTCTCTAGTATGGCTGAATGTTGAGAATATGTTAACATTGTAGTGGTATATTCTTAGATTACATATTTGGACATTCTTTTATTAGTTTTTTTTGCTTTCAAAAATGCTTCTTTGGATTTGTTAAACATTTTTTCACTTCATCCGTCTTTTGCACCCCACTTTCAAAGATGTAGTTGTATTATATGTTGTATTATTCTACAGACTTGATCTCCTTGTCTAGTGACTGCTATGATCTTTATTTGTTTAAGGTTGGTTCCATTCTCATATTATTGTCCTATTTCCATTATACTCTCCATCAGTCCTAGATGATCACTTTTATTTTCTAATTTTGTTTATGTCATGCTCAGAATATTGATCAAGAATTATTTGCTCTCCTGTTGAGTTTCTCCAAATGATTTCATCTTAGATATCCTGTCTTCTGTGACACCAAATAAAAAGCAGTATGCAACTCACATGCCTAGCAACACCTTGTGTCATAGCAACAAAATGGCTGCAGACAAGAATAACAGGAAACAAATAAAAATAGCACAAAATAAAATGTTATTTCTTAAATTCTGACAATGGATAATTTAGTCTAGTAGCTAAGACATTAGATTGTTAATCCTCATGGTTGTGACTCATTGTGTGACCTTGAGAAAATCACTTAACCTATAATACCTTCAATCTAATTGTAAATAATCCACATGTTAAAAAATGTAAAATACGCCTGTACTTGACATACTGGAGTCTAGCTCTGTGGACACATTATGCCTTGCAAATTCATACTTACCGTAAGTAGCCTTATTTGGACTTCTGTCCTTCATGTTGATTAGTGCCTTGCTGCATTTTTGTCATCTTAGGTTTTGTTGGCTTTTGTGTATTTTCTGCTCACACATGAAACTCTTACACAATATGTACATCAAATCATCTAACTATAAATGGAAATGGCAGACTGAATCATGGTTTACCGCCTTCATGGCCAAAGATCTCATTTGAATATCATAATGCCCATCATGCATGCATGTCATGACATTATTAAAGGGATTTTGTCAAACTTCTGATCCTCAAGCTAGTCCTTATAACGTTTGACTGCTTATACAAATATTGAATATTTTTCAGGATCTCTACCAGGGAATGTAGAATTATTTAAATGTCCAATAATGAAAAGTCACAACAACATTTCATACAATTGAACATCTTTTTTTGGGATTATTTTTTACACTTTTTGCTATATCACACATTCCTTCCTCACTCAGTTAAAAGGGATGAAAAGCAAGGTTTTATAACAAACAAGAGGACATGAATTATTATAGACCATCATCCCTTTAGCATGTACAATGGAGAAAAATGCAGGTGACTCACGTGCACTTTTTCTGTATCAGGACTCATTTGCATATAGCATATTTAGCTAGTATTATTGGGGCAAATATCTATCTATCTATCTATCTATCTATCTATCTATCTATCTATCTATCTATCTGTATGTATGTAAATGACAAGTACAAATACATTAAGAGATACCCAAACGCTAACTGTATCAGTCTGAAGGAATGACAGGATTTTATTTCCATTTAGCTCTATATTCCTGGTAAACATGTACATTTTTCCATGAATCAACTAGATTTCCACTTTATAATTTTTTCAGCCTCTTTTGCTTTCCAAGGAGGAATTTTTCAGGTTTACATTTAAAAGTACACACAGCTTTATATGCATGACAGTAAGTGTTGTGTTGCCAAAGGAACAATATCATATTATGTAACATTAATTATGGGCAAATAAATTATATAAATAATTACCTTCAGATGCTTGAATTAATGAATTTCTTCCTTTCTCCCTCTCTTTAAAATATAATATATATACAGCTATAAGAGGGATTCAATGTGGTGGCCTATCACATCCAGAATAATGCCATTATACTAAAGTAATGCATTTCTTAAATAAACACAAAATATCTAAACGAGTTGCATATAACCAAAACTCACTGTCTGTAGGCTGTTTTTGACAGTAGTCAATTGCAATTTTAGTAATCAAAGATGCTATTGTGTGTTCTGGTCCTTTGGACTCTCTGCAGTTTCTTTCCATCATGATTTCTTGAATCTTACATTAATCTTAATCATTTAGTTCACTGCCTAATTGCAGCATAAATCCACATTCTATTATATTGAGTTATAGAATCATATATCATATCCTGTCTGTGTCAACAACTGATCTGCACTGAATTGTACATAACATCAAAATAAATTGATACGTATTACATCCTTTTATTTATTTCCTAGACATAAAGTGTTTGCTGATTTTTCTCTCTTTATATCAAACTTATTTTTCTTATATGTATTGCCATTAGGTTAATTCATTTCTTAACAATGTGTACAGGCACATTGGAGAGATTCTTATACTTCATATGAGTACTGTTGTTAGAGACGTTGCACTTGGTGAGATACCTCATAGCTTAATCAGACTAAGCTCAAAATCAGTCTTCTCCCTGTTTATGTGAACTTTGCACGTTCTCTCTATGTGCGTATTCTTGTTCCGATACTAAGATACTACCCCTACATGCCTTATATGTGCACATTTGGTTAATTGCTGTCTTTAAGTGCCACAGTGTGAAGCCATGGGGATGTGAATTTGAGTGTAGCTTGCAGTTCACTGGGGTTGCTCCTGTCTTAATCCCAGCACTACTGGACACTGAGGCTAAGGATCTGCGCTGGAATCCCGAAGATTGCCGGTTTGAATCCCTCTCACTGCCAAAAGAGATCCTACTCTGCTGGGCCCTTGAGCAAGGACCTTAACCTTCAATTGCTCCAGGGGCGCTGTACAATGGCTGACCCTGCTCTCTGACCCCAAGGGGTATGCGAAAAACCAAGTAATTTCCTTCGGGATTAATAAAGTATAAGAAAATAAGAAAAAAAAATTCTTCAAATTCAATGGCCTTAAATAGCATTTAGCAGGTTCTGAAAATGGATTAACTGTTTTCAGTATTGAACTCTCAACAAGAAAAGTCATGGCCTAGATGCTTATCTTTTGAAGGGTACAATCATGCACACATCAACATTTTCTTGTGAGTCATAACCATCTTTAGGCTGTAAAAGGAAACAAGACACAGACTTTGATCAAGTCAGAAATGATTCCCTGGTTCCTGGAGTTAAGAAACGGCAGTTGTATTCACTGTGTTATAACTGATCTTGTAGTTTAGAAAGAGAATACTGCATTGCCACCTATAGAAAGGATAGTTAAAATAACAAAGTGATTAGATTAGATTATATCAGATTAGATTAGATCTTTATTGTGACATACACTGCAAGAGCACAGTGAGATTCTAATGTCAACAGTTGCAGAGAGAGAAAGGGGGTTAAAAGGGATATACAGGCAATAAGACTATTAAATAATAAGTAAATCCATCCATCCATCCATTATCCAACCCACTATATCCTAACTGCAGGGTCACGGTGGTCTGCTGGAGCAATTCCTAGCCAACACAGGGCGCAAGGCAGGAAAAAAACCCCGGGCAGGGCACCAGCCCACCACAGTAATAAGTAAATCAGTACAACAATTAAGAGTAGCAGAAGGATTACCTAAGGATTACCTAATGTACATAGTGCAAGATAGAACCGTACAGTCATATAGATTGCATATAGTTTACACATAAACCAGCAGGTGGGTACAGTACAGGGCAGCTAAGATCACATTACCAAGAGTTTAGTGATCTTAAGGCCTGGGGGAAGAATATGCATATAATGGAAAAAGTACTGATGCAATAATGACTGCTATCAAATCATTCAGGTGGATGTTGCACTTGGCAGTGGTTGATGTGATTCACGAGTGTCTATGCAAAGCACTTTGAGTAGCTAGAAAAGTGCTCTAAAAAGTTTTGTTATTATTATTACTACTGCTGCTAGCATCTCTTATTTTTGGTTAACTTACTTTAATTTGTTTGCCACAATTTTGAAATTATTTGTTGTTTCTTTGTATTAACTGTGTGAGTCATAAATAGCAAAACAGGCAAACACTAACCAGCTAAATTGGTGCATTTATTATTTGTGTGTTCTTCATTAACAAAACAGATTGAAAAAAAAAAATTTGAGGCAATGAGTGTTTCTTATTCTCCCCTGTCCATTGTATTAATTCTCCCCAAAAAAAATTACATTAGATTAGATTACATTAGATATGCTTTATTAATTCCAAGAGGAAATTCAGATACATACAGCAGGAGAAACAAAAAAACAAGGACACAGACTCCAGCCACCAATCAATCAATTGATAAATAAATAATAAGTAAATAAATGTAAATTGTACAGAAAGTTCAAAATGAACTTAAAGAGTACATTGGGAGGAAGCATGGAATTGCTTAGTAGCAATGGGCAAAAATGACCTCCAGAGGATCAAAATGTAGGCTGACAGGTGTTTCTGACACAGCCAAATGATAACAGAATATTAAGTAAAGGACATATTCCATAAACCAAAAGAAATGGTTTCTTATTAAGAAACTGATTGGAGTATAAGCCTGCAGACAAGGCACTGTGGCCTACCCAATATCAGTGATGTTTATCTTTGCACTAAAGTATTTTTGTTTGCATTTCAGACTCCATGGATGTAGCACACACCAAGTAATTTACTGTGCTGTCAAGTGATCCTTACAGGACAGTATAGTTAACAAGCTTTATGATGAATTTGTTAAGAGTATTGTATGGTGTGTTTACTCACCTTTTTATAGGAGCACAAGGTAACAGCAGCTGGGACTGAACTAGGTCCAAAAAATGTGCCATAGTCCTGAATAATTCAGCTATATACCACTGGTCAGAAAAGAGTTCTGTGAAGAGTGAGAGGTGTGACCCTGTTCTAAAAATTCTGCTTTATACTAATATACTGTAAAAACTCTGTTTTAAGAAGCGAAGAAATTAATCTACGAATATAAAATTATTTTTTATGATTGTCCAATGTTTATTTTCATATGATGTAAATATTAATAATACGGATCGGTGCAGAATAATTCCAAGGGCGGTAGTGAAAAGCAGAAGAAAAAGCGAGGTTTACTCTATTCTGGACTTTACGGTAGTTGCGGTGGGCGGGGGTGTTTCTAAAACGCGCCTCTGGTAAGTGATCGCTTTGCTGTGGGAGGCTGGCTCCACACTGTACAGAGGCAGGCGGCTCTCAGTGGTCAGGCTATTGCCTGCAGTCGGGAATTTCAGTCTTTGCCTCTGCCGTTCATAGACGGTTTCCTGAAGTAGCCACGATTTGGGCTGTGGTCAGACCAGTCCAGGTTTGCCTGCTTGGATCTGGGTTTGACTTAGGGCTGCTTTGACGGACTTGCGCTCCAACTGTTTTGGACTCTGGGCGTACTGCTTACGGCTACAGCATTAGACTGGTTCACTGTTCTGCAGTATTCGACCCAGTTCGGCTTAGCTGGGTGTCGCTTTTCTGTTGGTCACAAGCACAAATGCGAACGCTGACTGCGACGCTAAATGCCCGAGAGCATCTTGCCTACGCAGCTTCTCGTAGCGCTCTATTCACCTCGGTTCGACAAAGCCCAGTTCCGTTTGGGGGTGCTCTCCCCCGGCACAAAGACACGCGAATACTGAAAAGCTCTTCGAGCTCAGAAACAATCCGCGAGACTTGAGGTAGGCTGTCTCGGTTCTCCTGGGCACCATTCTGCTGGAGTTCGCGGCTTTGCGCTCAGTGGGCGATTGACTCGGCTTTACTGGGATTATTCTGCAACCCCTCTCTGCACAGGAAGGTGGAGATTTGGAAAGATAGAGCACCTCTTCGGGGGTTGCCTGCAGCCACCTGCCAAGACAGGTAAGAGACAAGGGGAGAATTTGGAGAGGGGGCTTGGTAGGTAAGATGTGGATTTCTTTACTGTATTTTTAAGGAATCCTCCTCCTGGGAGAAAACAAGGTTAACACAAACCCGCGCATCCGCGATGAACTTTGATAGCAGGTTAGTCAGTTGTCTTTGTATAACTTTGTATTTTTAAATTTACAACACCTTGAATTCAGTAACGCCGTTGCTTTATAAAGCAATCGAATATATAGACAATCTGTAAGACCTTTTTTTAACTCACGTATGCGCATACTGGGAACCATTTCTTTTGTCTGTCTAAACTAGCGCTTATAAAAGCCCTCAGTTTTCTTTACTGCTTGTCGCCAAGCGCGCAGCGTACAGTAGCTTCAGCACTGAGGAATATATAAAAAAAATAAGCCGATTCCAGGTAGCAATGTGTGTTCTGTCTGGCGTTTGTTTTTACTTTAATGTCTGTTTTAGGAGAAGCTGGCGACCCGCCCTCTAGATCACTTGAGCATATACAAATTCGTATAAACATTTCGCACGCACCCCTAACCCTGTCTTTACAGGTAGCAGTCCATTATATGTGTCCATGTTTTGCGTATATGATTTCCCATCACACAAGCGAAATCAGATACGTCTTAACGTTGGAGGTTTTTCCTCTCTTTAGTTCGGGGATCAGCTGGCTGTCACCGTCTTGCAATCAAGCAAGTCGCTTGAACTGATTCGCTGGCAGTGGCGCACTGGTGTAAATGCTCTTTAATTAAAACGTGATGAATGCGCCTCATTATAGTAATATTACAGTAGCTAATTAGAAAATAATCCACCATAGCCCACTGGACAATGGGATGTTTATATATATATATATATATATATATATATATATATATATATATATATATATATATATATATATATATATAGTATTTTAAAGCTTTATTGTAAAGGGTGAACGGTATATGCAGTAAGGTATCAAACATCACATTTGTGAAATTAATACAAGTCAAGAATTGTAGTTTTGAATATAAAAAGCAGAAATCTGTATAAATTGTGTTAGATACAAATTGTGATTTTAAAATCGCTGTAAACAAAGATGCGATTTTTTATGTTCCTCAAGTGGTCTAAGTGTGGCAAAATTATTTTTAGATTTAGTCTTGTTCGCTTAAATACAGTATATCCTTTATAGTAATGCTTTATAAAAATCATATTGTATTTTGATTAATTGCTCTTTCTCTGAACTCATGTAAAATTTCAGTAAAATCCAGTTAAAGTCTGCATGTTTTTATAGAAATTAATAGGCTGAAAAAAATCTTGTCGTAGTTGTAATTTACTGAAATGTAAGAGTGGTATGTCCTGAAAATCATAAAAGATGTATTTTTAGTTTCTCCCAGATCTTTGTACAGATTCTGCAATAGATCTTCTATATCTGATTAAAACCTGTTGGGGCAGTTGTAGGTGTCTCAATCTGTATCCCACAAAAGCAACAGGCACCAGGCAGTAACTTGATAAGAAAGGGAAATGCAATACCGTGAACACAAGTGTCTTGCATTGCATACCCTATATAAATAAATAATCTGTAAGAGAAGGTGGCAAGTTCTAAATGAATATGCTTTGTTGTTACTTAACATGATTCATAGCTAGTCTCTGTGCGACATATTACAGTGTTCACTTATGACTAGCATGAGCTTCAAGACTCTCTTCCTAGTGTCTTAGACTACAGATGAAGATCAGGACTGGAATAATTTAAAATTCTTAAAGGTGGATTGTTTCCCATAAGATCCCATTAAGTGATATATATATACACACACACACACACACACACACATTTCACAGTAAGATGGAAATATATATTCCATCTCTGGAAATTCTAATATTTCATCTCTGATAGACTTGTCTTACTTTCGTATTGCCACATTTCACAGTATCCTATATACACACGTTACAAAGAATAAATGAACAGCCTTAAAGCAGAGTTCAGGAGCAGATACTAAGAGAAAAGATACATTCAGCAGTGTTTTGTCATAATTCTAACGACCTAGCTTGAATTTCAAGTCAAGTTGCTGGCTGTATGGAGTTTACACATTCTTTCCATGTCTGCTTGGGTTTTCTCTGGTCTTGCTGACTTCCTCCCACATTTTTAAGACTAAATGCTAGGTTGGCTTGTAAATCTGCATTTCCCTGGTATCAGTGAATGTGGGTGTGTATGTGAGTGTACCTTGGGATGGTGTGGCGTGTTGTCTTTGGTTGCTTCTTCTCTTGTACTCATTGTTTCTGAGACCAAGGCTTTATATGACCAAACAATGGCAATAGAAGGTTCAGAAAATGTGCAGATACATGCAGTATTAATATAATCCTTCAATTATTTTTTCACTATCAAAATACATTTCGAAAAAGAATTTCTCATGGATTGTAAGCAACTGAAGATTCTTTGAAAAATTGTCAAATTATATTAATAGAGTAAAATCAGGTATTATTTTTTAAATGAAAGGGGAACCATTCCTAAAGGGGATATTTATGGTATCGTGTGCATTTGCTATTCTATTTTTCTGTTTTTAACTGTACTTTAGTATTGACTTTAATATTCCACATGAGCTGTGAAGAGAGAGAAAATTTGTATTGCAAAGCTTATTTGTATTTTAACTTAGAAGTGTTTTTCACCTTCTGTGATTGTTAAACACTTGCATGGAGTCTTAGTGACTATTGCTGCTGTTTCATACTGTCAGGAGTCTCTGTTTGATTTTTGGCCTGGCCATTGTTTATGCCAATTTTGAACAGTCTTACCATTTCTGTTTCTCCAGTGTTTTTGTACCCCTATCCCAGTGGTTGACTGGATGCCATAAATTGGTCAAGAATATGTGAATAATACTCAAGGTGGTTTGTTAGCCAGTTCAGGAAAAGTGAGCTCAGAAAAAGATACATTTAGAGACTGTTTTAAAAATCTGATGAAATTTGTGGTCTACTTATTTTATGTTTACCTACAAAAGTAAGCAGTCTGAATAGACAAAAAAATGCCATCCTTTTTTTTCCTCTTGTTAATCTTAGGAATGAACCTTACTATATTGATATAAAAGACAAAATCAAGGTTTGGAGTATGAAATATAATGTCTTTTAATAAACAATGGTACATAAAGGTACCTGAAAAGGCTTTTGAGGTGTGCCATATGCATTGTCTGGTCAGCAAGTGACCGTGTGCAGTGTTATCCCCACATTGGGCTCAAAGGGGTGGGGTTATGGGCAGAGTTAATGGTTGTTTTCCAGTTCCTGCTCTTCCTGAATAAGGGTGGAAACAGAAAATCGTTAGTAGACAATGTAGCAAACAAACACATTCCTCTTCATACCCTTTCAATCCTTCCCTGAAGAGGCACATGTGACCAAACACAGATAATGGGTGTGTAAATTTGTTCATGTGCTTTCTTGCAGCATTACTCTCTAGTTTGTCTTAAAAAGGCAAAGAAGATGCACTGCTTACAGCCCTTATTCTCATCCTTTGTGTACATGACACTATGGAAGAGCTTACTTTTTTACCAGTTCACTGTACTTTGGGTTTCTAACAGCTTTTTCTGACCATGTACAGTTAAATTGAGATAAAACATTTCCATGTCCAATGAAGTTGTGTTGTTCAATGCTGTACCAAATACGTTTGTTTCAATTGACTATTTACTTTGCTGGATATTTAGTATGAATTTGGCAAGTTTCTGTGGTTAATGGCGTTTTATAAGCATTAAGTGAAAAAACAAAAACAAATCTTCATCCAATGGCTGAATAAGTGCATTAAGATTTTTTTTATATTTAGAAAAATGTGAATTGGTCAAATGTAAGTATTCTCTAGGCAAATTTAAAACACGAGGGCTGTTCTCTTTCATTTATGCAAGCAAGTAATAGTGAAAATGTCTCACTAAGCCTCTTAGTGACAGTGGCATCTGCTGAGTTTCTGACTGCTTCCCTCTAGTAGCATAAATCCTGTGTTACACATCACCCTTGATTTTAATTGACAAGGTAACCAGTGAAGCATTAACATTTACAAGCTCTTTGTTACTGATAAACAAGAATATATTTGGTTTTTAAAAGAATAACAAGTTACTAGAATGGTCCTGCCTGCAGTGGTAGTTGATAAATGTTTCCTTGAAGACATGTACTCAATGTTTGATATAAATGTATTCGCACTGTCTGCATAATTAAAGTTGTTAAATTTCAAGCCCTTTGGTTGGGATTATTCCTGTCATTCTTAATATGAAAAAAGTATTCTTTACTGTTACTGTTTTGTTGCTCCCTTTTGGAAAAGTTTGTGTTTCAATTTGAATAAGATAGAATATTTATTTTGTAAATGTAATTTCACAGAATTAATTTGTTATAGTTAGTATAATTTTTATCTGCAGTGTTTTAACCATTTAATCTTTTTAGAATTTAAAACTTTAATTGCAGACGTCATCTTTTCAGGTCAGTTTACAGTTTTTAGTTGATATGCCTTATATTGTGTGGGACTTTGCACTCTTAGCATATAATATATGAAACCAAAGTAGGATAAAACCTATCTGAACATTTTTCTTAATTAGATTTCTTCAGTTTGCTTTAGCCTACATTATAAAAATAAACAATGTGCATTATGGCTTCATCAAGCTGTTCCCTTGGATTAATTGTAAAGTTATATGTACTGTATGGGAGAGCATTCCTTATGTTTTTCTGGTGAATTGTGTGTAGAAAAAATGACATTTGCTTAGTCTTTACTAAGCTCTAATAATAGCTACAAGTAATGTAATTCGATAAATATCACACAATTCTACATTACTAGATGAATTCAGAAAAAGGTCAGGTAAGTACCCTGCTGTGAAAAAATAAGTGTGCTTTGAGTTTTATCATCTCAGAAAACACTGCGCTTTGAATGGAATGCATCAAATAATGGGATGATGATTAGCTGATTATCTGGAAATAATGTTCTATATGTATTTGGAATTTGCAGCTTTTGTTGCCTCGCACTTTGTGTATTGTTAACACATTGTATCGAAATCTTAAGGTATTTGTGACAAATGATGCGCAATGTTGTATGGAACAATACAGTATGTTATGTAAAAATTAGTGAGAAGTAGAACCATTTGTTCATAATTTGGAATGTCACATTTTGTGAAATTAAACACTTTCTTTGAAACAATATATAATTTAATCTGTCAAGCACAAAGCTGGATCTGCTTTGCTGGCGCATTTCTAAGATGCATTACTGTTGTTGAGCATTTCCTTAATGTCATGGTATAAGAGTGTATTCTAGAAAAAAGAAAAGTTAGACCAATCTGTCTGAAAGGAAAAACCAAAAGTGACTGCTGCTGTTGGACAGTGGTATAAAAAAATATTTACCTGAGGATGGCTATAAAAAAGAATACAAGACAGATTTTGGAATGGGTAAGTGAGGATTTCTAAAAAAGAATAAATTAATGATTTTGAAGTGGTGAATTGAGGATACAATTCTAAACCACTTAGTGACACAGTGTCATGTCAAAATGCTATATACAACGCAGCCTTCAAACTAATGCTAGCTGAAGTACTTGTGCCGGGTAGAGTGACCCAAAAGTCCTCTTCTAGTAAATGGCTTATTCATACTAATTTTAAATTTCCCCTTGGAGTTAAATAAAGTTTATCTAATCTAATCTGCAATATTGTAGCTAACTCAGATGCCACTGGTTTTTGATTTAAATATATATTTTTCACAACTTTTCCTGCATGTAAACTGGCAGATTAATATTTTTTCTCAAATACTAATTTCAATTTTTTGTGGGTCATTTACATTTTGTTTGGCTTGAGGATGGCAAAGTAATGGTCCTATGCATATTTAAGATCTTCAAAATCCCTCATTATATTATTTCTGACTGTTAATACAAATATACCATATTTGTAATTTAGAGTATAGATGTGCTTCAGAGTCTTTTGAAAGTAATTTTCATTGTTTTGCCTTACAGTTTAAGAGTTCATTAAAAATTAGAAACTTTCTCTAAACAGTGTTTTTAGTAAACTCCTGAAGCAGATGGATTATTGTCAATAATATAAAAACAGTCCAATTTTTTAGTCAAGAGTGTTCTGCCAGATTTCTTTTATAAAATACAAGGGATTTGTTCATAAAGAGAAATGTTTAATTAAATACAAAATAAGATCTCATACTTATTCTTTTCAGATCAATGTAACTGGTTCTTTTGCAATAGCACTTGTAATTGAAGGCAGATTTAGAGTGATTACGCAGATTTACAATTGCAAACCAGTAATTGAACAATGCATTAGTCTGCAGCACATACATACTGCATAAAGTCATGTTTCTGTATTATTGTGACATAAAGGATGACTCTGTAAGATTTGACTACAGACTAATAGAACTTTTAGTATTTGAATATCTGGCCAGAAGACAACAGACGGGATGAAAACAATTTGTTATCAGCTCTAATGGAACAAATAAAGCCCTGTGGGATCTTTGGTATAAGCAGAATCAGATTTACACTGATTTAGGCCAACTGCCTATTTCAAAACTACCTGCTACTTAAAGGGTATATATTTGGGAGGTGGAAGGAAAACTAGAATACCCAGAAAAACACCCATGCAGGAAGGGAGAAAGTTTTCAAATTCTGCATAAACAGCAACTGAATTTAAACCTATGAGATAACAATACTCTCCACTGAGATGTTCATAATGATGAATGATGATTTTTTTTTTAAAGTAAAATAAATTATAAGCATTTATATAGTATGCAGGTGTATTCAGTACTAACATAATGGGTTCCTGGTATTGATTTAAGTGCTGAGGCTGGTGAAACGCCTGTTATACTATCTGGTAGATCATTAAACATTTTTGGTGGCATTTAGCTAAAGGCTATAGCTCTTACAGTGCTCTTACTTATATTGAGAATTTTCTTGTATAACATGTATGACTGCAATGTACATTGTGGAATCTAAGCACCAATGTGTTATAAAATGAGAGCCAAAGGCATTTATGACTTTGTATGATGGTATAGTGGTTAATGCAGTTGCCTTATGGATAAAACATCCTGTGTTAAAATCTTGTGTAGGTCAATGTATGACTAGATTTTTATGTGGGTATTCTAATTTTCCTCCTGCACCCAAAGCCATTCATGTTAGATTAATTGGCAAGTGTAAAACTGTCCAAATGAGGCTTTTGTGGATGTGCGCATTAATAGGCCATTCTTTATCCCTTCCCAGTCTTTGTTCCAAACTTACACCTTATACTGTTAGGATGTGCTCCTGGCACTTACAAGTCTGAGTTGAAATCAGGGGTTTTAAAACATATTATTACGATAGAAACCTTATTTAGAGTCACCTGTTAACCTAACCTTTACATCTTTGGGATGAGGGAGAAGAATACAAACATCATAGATAACAGGTACTTCATTCATTATGAATGAACGCTATGTACAGTATGTAGGTGTGCTAATTATTATTGTACTGTTTTTTGAAAATTGTTGACAAATTTATGCCGGGCGGATAGAGTGGCTACAGCTTTTTACTGTACCCATTCTCTTGGTTACTGCTGTCACTGAATCTCACTGAATAATTTGGGGCCATACAGTTTAACTGGTGGCTCCTGTTACTTTTTTAGAGTTATCTTATATTCTTTACACATATCTGAACTGCAACATAATTCAAATGAAAGAAAAATTGGCAGAAAAAATAAAATGCATGTTAGATGACCTGTTGCTTTATTGTCTTGATGTTGTGCAAATTTCAGCCTACATCAGCCAAGTCAACCATATGAAACCTGTATTACCATTTGTCAATGTGCTGTACAAATTATTTACAATTTGCATGTGAACCTTAGTGTCTTGTTACATATTTTTCACTAACAAAGAAATGTCAAATTTAGGGGTGCTGTAGTGCTTGGACAGGCCCAGGAGACTAGGTTTGAATCTCAGGCCAGTGATTGTTTGTGTGATCTTCCCATGTGTGCATTTAGTTATTTTCTCTTAAATGTCAAATATGTGTGGTAGGTAAATTAAGAAAAATATATTTGGTCCAATGTGGGTCTGTGTATGTGGAGGTATTCCATGTGATTCTGGGTTGATCTCCAGCTCTCCAGGGTCAGGGAATTAGATTAAGTTCTGCAAATTGTAAACTATTTTAATGCTTCATGCAACATTAAACTACATTGCCCCAGGTAAAACATGTTTTCAGGTTTCTGGTTAGACTTCTAGATTAGGTTTACTGACAAAAATTGCATTCAAAGTAGTCTTGTAATCTGATTAACTTTCCACAGGCATTTTAAAAACATAAGCAGTTTTCAACATGTGTTAGTTTCATATCTCTGCAACACTTGAAGAGATGAATTTTTCTGCTTTTGCCGCATCTAGTTCTTTGTTTTAATTATCTTGCTCAAAATGAACGTACATAAGAAGTGGATCTGACATAAAAAAAATAGTATACTACAGTAATGGATATAGATGTTACATGTTATACTAATTGTGAATCTTAGCACTCCGTCAAAATGAGGGAAAACAACATGTCAAATTAAGTATTGTCTGAACATCAAGTAAAATCGGGAAAAGATCAGTTGCTTTAAAAGGTGTTGTGTTAAAGGCTGTGCTGTTTTCATACCTGTGATTTAAACATTGTATACGTTTTATTACTGGTGTACAGTGCTTGAGAATGTTGCTTTTAAAAATAACTGTTAAATTAACCTATTACGCACAAAATATATTCTATATTTCCTTTTTTTTAAATGCAATGTATTACTTCATCTTTTTTAATAAGAAAAATTGCACATTTCACTGCCAGCATTTTGTTTTTAACTCTTAAGCCCATATATGAACCTTCATGAAACTAACCAGAAACAGCCAAAGTTGACACCTCACTTGTGTTTTATTTACTTAGTTGTACTCTTATTCAGCATAAAGCAGAGATGTGAAATCCACAGTTCTATTCAAAATAAATCTTATTTCCTTGAACCAAGAGAAAAAGAAAGCTGCAACGTTTATTATTATGACATTTCATGCAGCTTTTAGTGCTTTTTATTGTAAGTCCTTTTAATTCCTTAAGATAATCAATTCTAACATTGGGTACAATAGAACAAAGACTCCAATAAGGCATATTTTAAATGTAAGTTTAATTGTCAACAAGACTCGCTGTTAAAACTGCAACATGTTAATAATTTTAAACAAAGTAACACACTGGAAAAGAGAATTTCTTTTTTCTCTGAAGTAGCAATTACAACACAATAGAAGTCTGTCAAGACACCTATCTGAATGACATCCATTCTCTTTTTCCGTTCCAAGTGTGAGCCCCTTAGTGGCCTTCGTGCCACTTGATCACACCGTTTCAACATATGTATAGCAAATGGCTCGATTCAAACTAACCAGATACTTTATATATAGGCCTCTGTTACTGTATTGCAAACAGCATTGTCATTTCTGATTGTCTGTGCAGTGGTGACCTGTAAAATACCAGCGTGCCATCTACCACTGATGATTTTTGACTTATTTCCAGTGCTGCTGGAATAATCACTGGCTACCTGTGAGACTAAACTGAGCATATTAAATTAACCCATCAGCACATTCAGGATAAAATACACACCTATAACTTTTACTCAGTTCTTTTCACTTGATTAAAAATTACACATGCGCTTTACCTCTCTTTGTGTAGCTGTCACAGATGGAGAATGCTCTTACACAATACAAATGACCCCAGCAGGCAATGTTTTTGCAGGGTAGTAATAAGTTTCCATAGTAAAGCATCAGCACATACAGTTCTGTTTTTTTAAACATTATTTTTTACTTTACTAAAATAAGTATCACAGTAAGTTACTCATTACTTTAAAAAACAATCTTACTATGTAACACACATTATTTATAATGGGTTACCCTCAACACTTCTGGTGTAAGTGTGCTAATAACTGCATTTATGTGTCTGTGCTAATAACTGCATTTATGTGTCTTATGTTCTGTTGTCTGCTATGTCTGAATTATTCTTTGTGGAAGTAAATTTTCTCTGGCCTTGAATTGGGTAAACTACCTGTGAAAATGAGGAATACCTTCATTTGATTGTTATGCTATAATTTGAGTGAACATACTATAGGAAAGTGTCCTATATAGGCAGAAAGAGTAGAAATGTAATACTGTATAATCAAATTTTTAATTACATGGCAAAAATATGTTACTTTGTAACAAATGAAAGTATTAATCTCTTTGGATGTTAATTTTTTTTTTAGCACATTTTTACACAATCTTTAAGTGTCGTCTTTGCACGTGTTACGTTTTGTGTGGTATGTATGCATGCGCAAAAGAAAAAAGAAGAAATAAGAGATTGGCAACCTTAAAAAGTTTCTGTATGTTATAACAGTTGCTGTAGGTTGCCCTTTGAATTTACTTTCATCAACTGACTTTAAAAGGCTTGAATTTTGCAACCTAGGTTTTCTGAGTTGCAAATGCTGTCATTAGACATATCATTAAAATAGGCATCTTTAAATTCATCACATCTCAAGTCAGTAAAAACTGTTTGTTTTTAGTCCTAAACAGTATTTACACTTAAACTTGAAAGTAATTTTTCTGTGTCTCTATACAACACAAGATAAATAAATTAATATATTTATAGAGGGAGTTACATGTTTAGTAGTGTATTTGGAGGAATGCCTTTAGAATGTGTAACCAGAGTTTTGTTTCATTTAAAGTCATTTATGTACACATCAAAGGCTGGCCGCTTGTGTGGGAAGATGATTAAAAAAAAAAAGTGTTGGAATATACAGTTAGGTGGTTGTTTTGTGCTGAGGCACGGAATTGCATGTATTTACTTGCTAGAGGTTCATCCAGCATGGAGTTGCTGTGAACATTAATGACACCTTGCTATACAAGGGCTGCTATTGCCTTATTGGGCTTTGACTTTGCAACAGAGGTTTAGTTTTCCTTTTATCTTGGTGTTTCAATATATTGTTTACGGGTATTTTTGTTGTATGGAAAGATTTTAACTTGTTCATACTTGTTTGGAATGGGGTTGGTCATGGCCCAACAAATATTAAAAAGTAAGTGCAAAATTTAAAAAAACATGCAGTTGTATTTTATTTTTCATACATGAAGTTGTTGTCTATGTGGTAATACTTTTATTTTCTCTGTCAGTGTGACTTTTCAGTGGACATTTCAAATATCCTTATCAGGATAAGTGGAGTTAAAATGATGAGTTATGATTTTTTTTAAACTAATAAATAACACTTAATTGGTAAAGGGGAGACCAAATCTCCTCCTAACAATGCTATCCTAATAAACTGGAACTTTACCTTAGTATATGACAACTTCCATATTCGTTGAGAGAATCCGGGATTGGCATGCCTAACTTTCACAGAGAAGTTAAAATGATGAGACCTGTCAAAGAAAAGCATTGAAGTATTGTTAGTCATAGACCATGCAAACCATGGAATTAAATCATCATATCCAGCTTTATCCTGCTCCTTATACATAGTTTAAATAATCCTGCTCCTTATACATAATAGCTTAAATAACTAAATATCTTTGTGTTAGCCTAGTTTTCATGCTTACTAAGCCACTAAGTTTTACACTTTGCCTGGAAACATGCAAAACTCTTAAATATAGAATCTGTCTGCTTGCGATGAGCTGGCTCCACAGAAACCTGTCAGACTGCCCCATTGCACACCTAACCGTTTTTAACTTTTAATCACTACCTGGAGTTGAGTGCACACTAAATGACAGGCTTGTGTTTAGCTTGCTGCTAAGGCTTGTTCAACAAGATGCAGTTGACATGTAATAAATCAACTGGAACACAAGGCTCCCTCCTTGCCAAAACTTTACCAGCTTTACTTGGTTGGTGTTTCTCTCTCCACTGTACCACACAGCTGCATTTGTATGCTTGGATGCATTTAATAATGCATTGACTTAAGTGATTTGTATTGCAGTCTGTAGCAACGTGCTTACAGTTTATACAGAGTCATTAATGTGTCTGACTGTCTTCGTATGGCTAATTGCATGTTATAGATGATTATTGTAAGTAGTGCAAGAATTTTTTCTTTTTGTTCAATTAAAATAAGACAATTGGATGTTTCAGTCTTATGGATGGAAGGATCACATTTAGCAGAATTGAGTGTAAGTTTTAAATCACTCAGCCTCAGAGTCGCCAGGAGTACTTGTCTCATTCTTGTTTATTGACTTTTTAGGGTGTTAGTGGCTGATAAGGTACACCTCTAGGCTTTGAAGGTCATTAGTTCAAAGCCTTCCATTGCATCACCTTGTCTGTAAGTTATATATCATTCAGAGATTATGTGTTAATGGGACTGGAAAGCTCACTACTGAAGGATTGTGAACTAGATGCTATCTTAAAAAAAGCAAGTTGAACATTATGCTTTGAAAGCAAAGTAGCATTTTGAGTAATTTATGTTTAAACATACAGAATTCCAAACACAATCACTTTAAATTTTGTTGAATAGGCAAATATCTTTGCATTCTTCAGGAGAAAAAAGGTTTCTAGTTTATAGGCTTGGTGTACTCTGCTCTTTTTTTAAAGGTCACTGTTAAAGGTTCTTTTAGGGAACTGAACAAACACTAATATTATTTCAAATGCAACACATCTCAAAATTCCAGTAGTTTATTCTGTTTCATCTATAGAAAGTATTCTAGTGGCTTATTGTATCATTTTTGAATTATTCAGCATGGTACCTTTATTTAGAAGTAATTTATTTCAGGTATTTTTTTCCTGCACCTGCAAGAAAAAAACATTTTTTATTATAAATATTGATATTGTACAGCAGTTGTACTTAAATATTCAGTGAAAGTCTTTGGACTATTTCAGTTATTTTTAGTAGCTACCAGACTATCGGTAATGGGCTCTGCTGACATTAAGCAGTTACCCTCCAGGCTGTAGGCTGTTAGCAAGACTAAATTCCACTTGGATACCAGTATACTGTAGTGTCCTAAGCATGAAATTACAACACAAGCTGTTGTGCATGTAAATGATTTAGAAATATATACTGTATATTTATGTTCCTTTCTTTTTTTTTCCAAAAAAAGGAAACATCTTTTTCACTTTATTTTGTTGTTAAATTAGTTAAAGATGTTTATACCAGTGCAATTACTTAGTGTTGTTAGTAAAATATTTGTATTCGTTGTATTTCAGTTGATGGGCATCAGGCATCACTGTTTTTGACCGGAAGAGAATGAAACTAATTATATCGTCTTTGTTATTTTTTTCTCCTCTTTTGTATAGAAGTTCAATATGGTTAGTTTTCTTGGTCTCATTGTTTTGTTGTACAAATCCTGAAGAAGAGACAATGGTTTTGAAGTGCGTAGTTCTCATTTTCACATATGATATTAATTTAATATGGCAATCCAAGAGTAAGATTGGATCTTTACTCATTGGCATGTGCTTTCCTGATTTCAACATAACTCTCTGAACTAATTGGTTTGATCTCATTCAAATATGATAGGTGAGTATACAGCCAAAGTGAAACATTTTTAAAGGGCAATATAGGGACATTTTATAAATAAATAGGTCAATTTTATCAGTATTAAAAAAAAAAAACTTATCTAAACACCAGAAGCAGCTTTTTAGTCTCCTCAGAAGCACAAAAAAATACAAATTAAGCAGTGTGTAAGTTCAGTTTCATTTCATTTTTACAGAAGATGTATCAAATCATAAGCACTAAGCAATGTATTCATCAAATCAATTGATGACATATTTTGTTGTATTTAAAATGTTTCAGACAGAAGTCAGATACAGAATGGACCATCTACTAATTAGTGTAATTCTTTATTACAGTTAACATATTTACTTAAGGTATTTATGAGAAATGAGCTAAAAGTATGGTCCAGCCTTGCTGGACTTGTATTTTACAGCTCCAGACATCCATAATAACACCTCAGCTATGAACATAGTATGATTGCTGGCAGCCTGACAATCACTGATGCAGCAGAAGGAGTGTGTGTCACTGGGCACTTGTCATTGAAGGTTTGCAGTGTCCAGAGCTGGACTCTCCAAGCTGATGCAGGGGTGGACAGATCAATAGTCTAGATGCTGGGGACTACCCGTTTTTTAATTTCATACAGCCAAACTATAGCCTCACAAAGCTCAGTGAACTAAAAATGTTTTAGGTCTTTGATCAATACAATATTTTCTAAAACAAAAGCAACTGGATAAAAACAGATCGCACATCTTAATGTATGATATATATTGGGTTTCACTTTTAAAGTGAGCTGCTTAATGTACCAGACTTCTGTAACTACTGTGTCTCACACTCACATGTACATTCGCTAGCAAGTAATATAGTTAAATTGGGCAGTGAGTCTATAAAGTAAGAGAAACAATGTTATCTTTAAAACAACGGTGCAACAAAGGCAAGAATGCCAATAGTTAACTGTATCCTATTTGTTTATTGCAATGAAAATAAGAATGAAACCATCCTTCACTAGGGATTTAAAAAAAAATTGAAGAAAAGAAAAGTTACTACCTTAGCACCACTTACAAGTGAAAGGAGTTGTAATTACAAGCAGAATTATGAAAAAAAATTAACAGAAAATAACTTCAGATACTCAAGATGAATATTTTCAGCTGATTACATATTGAAAATATTCTACAAAGTTGCAATCACTGCATGGAGGTAATGGCATCAGAACCAAGTAAGAGAATGTACTTATATATAGAAATCATCCAGAAACAGCAAGTAAAAGTGGTCCTTTGTTTTTAGGCGAAACTAATTTTAGACTTTTACGAAGTAAAGTGGCATTAGACTGTTTACTAAACTAGTCAACTGGCAGAATTTAACAAATGCTGATTCAGTGTCAGAACATTTTGTGAAATGTACAAAACGGAAGTAAAAATGGACACAGATACAGCAGACAACTCTCTTAAGCTGATATGGCTTACTACAGCTCAAAATATGACCTAAAATATTTAGTAGCCTGTTGATCACGTGTATTTGAATGCCTGTACGGTTTGAATGTTTCAACAGTGCTCCAGTCTCAGATTTTCAAGTGTCCAGTCTTAGGAAACCTTTCGAAATCAGAGGACTATGGTGCCATTATAAACATAACTTTCATCATGCAATTACAGAAAGGGCACTTCCAACATAGAGGGAGGTTTATTTATCCGAGTCTGTCAAAATAAGACAATAAGACAGGTGTGGGACTATATCAAAGGCTTTTTGAAAGTCTAAGTAAATTATGTTGTATACTTTGCTTATGTTAATGTTTTTTTTTTCTTGTTCAAAAAAAATATGAAACTTTGATTTGGCCAGATCTTCCTCTCATAAAAGCACACTAGCTGTTACCTACTATATACACTCACTGGCCATTTTATTAGGTATACCTATTCAACTACTTGTTAACGCAAATATCTAATCAGCGATTGGTGATTTAAGTGACTTTGAACGTGGCATGGTTGTTGGTGCCAGACAGGCTGGTGTGAGTATTTCAGAAACTCCTGGTCTACTGGAATTTTCACACACAACCATCTTTAGAGTTTGCAGAGAATGGTCTGAAAAAGGGAAAATATCTTGTGAGTGGCAGTTTTCTCTGCAAAAATGCCTTGTTGATGCCAGAGTTCAGAGGAGAATGGCTAGACTGGTTTGAGCTGATAGAAAGACAACAGTAACTAGAATAACCTTGCATTAAAATAAAGGTATACAGAAGAACCGCTCTGAAAGCATAACACGTCAAATCTTGAAGCAGGGCTACCGAAGCACGGGTGCCACTCCTGTCAGCTAAGAACAGGCAACTGAGGCTACAGTTCGCATTGGCTCTCCAAAATTGGACAACAGAAGATTGCAAAAATGTTGCCTGGTCTTGATGAGTTTTGATTTCTGCTGCGACATTCAAATGGCAGGGACAGCTGTGGACCCGCTATACCACACAGCATTTGCTGTCAACAACCTGAAAGCATGAATACATCCTGCCTTGTATCAACAGTTTAGCCTGGTGGTGGTGTAATGGTGTGGGGATATTTCCTTGGCACACTTGGGGCCCCTTAGTACCAACTGTGTGTTGTTTAAATACCACAGCCTACGCGAGTATTGTTGCTGACCATGTTTATCCTTTTATGACTGCAGTGTACTAATCTTCTGATGGCTGCTTCCAGTAGGATAACGTGCCATGTCACAAAGCTCAGATCATCTCAGACTGGTTTCTTGAACATGACAATGACTTCACTATACTCAAATGGCCACCACATTCACCAGATCTCAGTCCAATAGAGCACCTCTGGGATGTGGTGGAATGAGAAATGGATGTGCATTCGACAAATGTATAGCAACTGCATGATGTTATCATGTCAATGGATAAAATGTACCAAATTGCCTGAGGAATGTTTCCAGTGCCTTGTTGAATCTATGCCACAAAGAATTGCAGCAGTTCTGAAGGCAAAAGGGGGTCCAACATGATGCTAGCAAGCTGTACCTAATAAAGTGGCCGGTGAGTGTAATTTTCGTATACTGAGGGTACTTTACTAACTTGTTTCTTATTATAGTTCCCATCATTTTTCATAGTACAGATGTACGACTTTTGGTCTATAATTAACAAGATTCATTTGCAACTTTCCAGTCCAGGTACATCTCCTATCTCAAGAAATTGCTCAATTATGCCTACTTAGGGTTTATAGACAGTGTTTTTCATTTCTTTCATTACAAATGTGGATTTTGTTAGTTTTGAACTTATTAAAGGCTTGAAGCACATTTGACTCTTCTATTTTTAAAGTTTTTGAATTCTAAGTTTTTTCTACTTTTACATGAGTCATTCCCTTTGTTTTTTTTCTTTATAAATTGGGTGAGATATTTGTTCAATTCATTTTCTACTTCCTTCTTATTTTCAGTAATTCCTCTTTCTGTGTCACTAAGGTTTCATAAATTCTCCTTGATTGTCTTTTTACTGAACAAGTACTCAAAAAGTTGCTTGCTGTTAGTTTTGGCTTAAATAGTAAGTTTGGAATGCTTTTTTAAATTCTTGTTATTAGTATCCAACATTCCTGTAAGTCAGAATTATTTAAGTTTGTTTTTAGATTTCTTGTACAGTGATATTTTCAGTTTTACTTTTTTAATAATGCCCTTTTTTTGTCTATATCAAGTGATTTTTTTTATTCTTTTTGTTTTCGTTGGTTTTACAAATAAACATATTTTGAGCCTAGATCAGAAAGTCTTTGAAGTGACACAACCTGTCATTTATAGTTGCAGGCCCTTTCCCATTCTGTATTTTCTAGATACAGTGATACCTTGGTATATGTCCGCTTTGGAATAAGTCCAACTTGGTATACGTCCTGTTTGCTCATGAAAAATTTTGCTTGGAATACGACTTGCATGCTACCCTTGTTTACTTCCCTCTTGAGACAAAGCCATGACTGCCCACGAGCGTCAGTACGGCAGTTGCTAGCATTTAGTGAACAACCCGCGTGCTACCTGTTTTATATGATTGTTCAATGATGCTTTTGTCCATTGATTTATGTTTAGGTGTTGATTGCTATGATCTGCCTCTTTTGAGACATATGACTGCCTCGCGGGAGGGGTGTGGTTTAGAAGGCACGCTGTATGGAGAGTTGGTTAAACATGGTTCAAAATAAACAGCATTCGAAACGTTATTTTGAGTGTGTCGCTACTTCAATCTAGAGAACACTACGCTATCCTTGTTCACCTCTCTCGAGACAAAGCCACATTGCTTACGAGCGTCAGTACGGCAGTTGCTAGCATTCAGTGAACAACCCACGCTGTAACTCTCTGTGAATTTTCACGTGATTTTGTGTTTTTTCGCTTAAATTTGAATTGGTTGTTGAAAAGTATGAAGGTGGCATGCGTATCTGGGACATGGCAGCTGCATACCATATGCCTAGAATGATCGTATCTACGATTGTGAAAAACAAAGACGTTATTAAAAAGTAAAGTGAGGTTAAATTTTCATTTATTGCATCTAATTGCTTTTGTATTTATGTATTTTAGTATTAAGCAGTGTTTATATTATTTTATACAACCCCATTAATCTATACTAATAAAAGGCAAAACCCTCACTGACTGACTCACTCACTGACTCATTGACTCATCACTAATTCTCCAAGTTCCCGTGTAGGTAGAAGGCTGAAATTTGGCAGGCTCGTTCCTTACAGCTTCCTTACAAAAGTTGGGCAGGTTTCATTTCGAAATTCTACGTTTAATGGTCATAACTGGAGACTATTTTTCTCCATTTACTGTAATGGAGTTGAGCTCGAAAGCCGTGGTGGGGCGGAGTTTCGTGTGACATCATCACGCCTCCCACGTAATCACGTGAACTGACGGTCAACGGAGTACGTAGAAAACCAGGAAGAGCTCCAAAAAGCGCTGAAGAAAACATGCATTATATAATTGAGAAGGCAGCGAAACAATAAGAAGCGAGCGAGTGACATATACAACCATATTCATGAGTGCTGCTACTTCGGAAACAAAGCACGGTGTAAACCTAAAGTTTAAATTAAGTTCATTGACAGGCTTCCGCTGGCGTTTGTCATGCCCACAGGTAATGCGGGATACAAGTTTAATGAGAGGACGCAGGATATAAACGAGAGTTTTGATCACTTTGTAACTAAGTTAAAATTGCAGGTGAGGGGCTGTGCTTATGCAAATTCCGAGAGACTGTGTTTGTGGGGGATTGACAGTTAAGGCGGGTGGGGGAGTCACGTCATCATCTCCCATCCCATTCACCTCATTTCGCTCTGAGCTGAGCTCCGCAGCTAACGCAGTGTTACGGAAGCAAGTTTGTGACGCTGCCACCAAATACTCACAGAAAAATCCACAAGTTAATACACACGCTGTCTCTACAGTTTCTCCACACTGAATCCTCCAGGCACTACTTACAAAAGGTTACATTGACAATCGTGTTACGTTATTTTTAAAGTGTTTCCTTTTCTTAGCACAAGCACAGCTGAGAAGCTTCGATGCATATGCTCCATAATGCGTTAAAAAAATCACGCATTTAATCACACTTTGCATTACAAACAAAGGGGAACTTCTGTCAATGCATGATTTCATGGTACACCGATTACATTGATCAGCGCTTCCCGATTCATTTTACCCTCGCACCCCCTTGGTTTGAGAAGAAGTATGAAAAAATATGAGGTTAACACAGAAAAACAGATCACCAATTGAAGCTTTATGAATAATCGATTTGCCATCAATAATTGTTTTGGTAAAGCCATACTCCGTGTAATCCTCCTTCCATTTTATAATTTTTCCACCACTAGCCATGATTAAATGAACGGTAAAAAAGTAAGAGCGAAGCGAGGGTGACTTATTCAGGCAGGCAGGCGACAGCTCAATAGCTCGAATTTGGATATAAGTGGGTTCTATTTAGTCGTCAGAAATATCTTTGTTAGGAATGGAAGTTGAATTTGTCTTTAAATTTCTATGGTAAAGAAAAAGTTATGCAATGATGACTAAATTTAACTATATAAAGTCAAAACTTGAATATATAAAGTCAGCGCTGGAATATATAAAGTCAAAACTTGACTATATAAAGTTATTCCCAAATATATAAAGTCAAAACCTGAGTATATAAAGACGGCGTTGGAATATTTCTGAATATATAAAGTAAGCTCTGGAATATATAAAGTAAAAACTTAAATATATAAAGTCAGCGTCAGAATATATAAAGTCAGCGTCAGAATATATAAAGTCAGCGCTGGAATATATAAAGTCAAATCTTCAATATATAAAGTCAGCGTCGGAATATATAAAGTAAGCGATGCGATATATAAAGTCAGCGTCAGAATATACAAAGTCATCGCTGGAATATCCATCCATTTCCCAACCTGTTGAATCAGACCACAGGGTCACGGCGGGGGGTTTACTGGAGCCAATCCCAGCCAACACTGGGCGCAAGGCAGGAAACAATCCTGGGCAGGGCACATGCATCATTTTCAAAACATTAACTGAACAGTGTTTTTTTTTATTTATTTTTCTGAATATGTTTTTGTTAACTTTGTTCAGTTCAGAGTCGTTTTAATCAATAGATTTTGACTTTCACTTTATATTTTCAGGAGTGAGTTTATATACTCCGATGTTGACTTTATATAATCAGGAATGACTTTATAAATTCTGACGATGACTTTATATATTCAACTTTTGACTTTATATATTCAGAAACAAGTTTGACTTTATATATTCTGACGCTGACTTTATATATTCAAGTTTTCACTTTATATATTCCAGCGCTGACTTTATATATACAAGTTTTCACTTTATATATTCGGGAATGACTTTATATATTCAAGTTTTGACTTTATATTTTCTGACGCCGACTTTATATATTCATAAAATCAATGTATTTGCCTGTTTGGCACCCCATAGTATATGTGTGTGTGTGTGTGTGTGTATATATATATGTACACATATGTGTGTGTATATATAATTATGCCAGCAACACTCATGACAATGACAAAACAATTACATTAACAATCCTGCTATGTTATTTTTAAAATTTTTCCTTTTCTTTTTCATAACTTCTTTAACACACTACTTCTCCGCTGTGAAGCGCGGGTATTCTGCTAGTGTATAATATGCCAATAACAATAGGATTTTTTTTCATGGGAACGGATTAATCATTTTCACTTTATTCCTTATGGAAAAAATGTGTTTGGTATACGTCAAAGGGTCTGGAACAGATTAAGGACGTATACCGAGGTACCACTGTATTTCCTCATATTATGCATTTTAATTTTGGTTGTGATAACTCAGTCTTAAATGCTTTAAAAGATGAAATCCAGATAGGCATTACTATGTGTTGGGCTTGAGACAAAGTGGGTGAAAAAGCAGTCATTTGCCATTATCACTATTTCAGTTTCCTCTTTTATATTTCTGACAGGGGCATCCCAATCAATATTTGGAAAGTTAAAATCATCCATGATTATTACATCTTCTATCTTGTATGGCAACATGGCAATACTATAAAAATCATCTGTTTACTAAAATACTCTGTTTCAAGATGTCATTTGTGTTTACTGTGTATTGCATTAGAAGATGGAATACTCTAGGAAACCCTGAAGGCCTTCTTAAGAGGACAGATTTTTTCATATCTTTCCCTCAAATAAATTGGAAACCAAGAAGGTATTAGAACTAATCAGCGAAATTACTAGAATAGACCAAGAACATGCCAGGTGTCCAAGTGAGGCTCTTCATAGGAAAAGGCAGGCTCTGGATTCAGAACTCAACCTCTTGACAACTAAAGAAACAGAACAACTCATTTCTAAATCAAGACATCATTACTATGAACATGGAGAGAAAGCTAATAAGATCTTCGCTCAACAAATCCACAAGAAAGAAGTTCACAATGCAGTCCCAGAAATTGCCAACACAAACGGAGACAAAATCATTGACCATAAAAATTACTACTACTACTATAAATCCTTATATTCTTCTGAGTTTAAAGAAGACAAGACACAATCTAATACAATTCTAGATGCATTACAGATACCACAAATAAATACTCTCACTGCAGAGAAATCGGATAAACCTCTGGCGCTATCAGAATTTCTAGATCCTATAAAGTCACTTCAGAGTGGGAAAGCAGCAGGTCCCAATGGCTACCCTGCTGAATTTTATAAGAAATTCTCCACTCAGCTAGCTCCCCTCTTATTAGCAACATTTACAGAAGCTACAGACAATAAAATTCTACCTCAAACTTTTTGCCAAGCATTCATCACCGTTTTTCCTAAACAAAATAAGGACTTGTTACAATGTGCATCATACAGACCAATTTCACTTCTGAACAATGATGTTAAGATACTCTCCAAGGTCCTCGCTTAAAGGATGGAGAAAGTGCTGCCTTCAGTAATATCACAAGATCAAACAGGATTTATTAAAGGTCGAAACTTAGCTTCCAATCTTCGACGCCTGTTTAATATAATATATTCACCCGCAAAGTCAAACACCCCAGAGATGATGATATCATTGGATGCAGAAAAAGCATTTGACTACCTTTTCACTACATTGGAGAAATTTGGGTTTGGCCCAAACATTTGTGCATGTATCAAACTACCGTATACCAATCCAGAAGCTTCAGTTTGTATTAACAACATTAATTCAGACTACTTTAAACTAGAACATGGTACCAGACAAGGATGCCCCTTGTCACCACTGCTTTTTGCAACCACTATTGCGCCACTGGCAGTTCACTGTACAAATGCTTATGAGATAAAGGGGATTATCAGAAAAGGACTTGAACAGAAAATTTCTCTATACGCAGATGATATGGTACTGTATATATCAGATCCATAAAATACTGTCCTGCAGTCCTAACAGCACTTTCAGAATTTCAAAAGATTTCTGGTCTCAGAATTAATTTGACCAAAAGTGTGCTCTTTCCAGTGAATTCTCAAGCACACAATGTTAGATTGGACACCTTCCCTTTTATCATCGCAGATCAGTTTAAATACCTAAGGGTAAACATTATAAGTAGACATAAAGCTCTCTATCAACAAAATTTTGCTGTCTGTATGGATAAAATTAAGCAAGACTTGCATAGATGGTCAAACCTTCATCTCACTTTAGTTGGAAGAATTAACATTAAGATAATCCTAAGCTTCTCTTTTTATTTCAAAACTTTCCAATATACATCAGTAAATCATTTTTTAAGAAATTAGATTCAACTGTAAACTCATTTATTTGGAATTCAAAACATCCGCGTATCCAAAGAGTGACCCTACAAGGACCTTAGGCAGAAGGTGGCATGGCTCTACCTAAATTTCAGTTTTATTACTGGGCAGCAAATATACAACCTATAAAAACCTGGAAATAGATGAACATACACAGGCTTGTTCCGCAATAGAAATAAAGTCCTGCAGTTCATCTCTATATTCTTTGCTTTGTACCCCAATAAATGCAAGTTATCACCAATATACTGACAACCCAATTGTGCTTCACTCACTTAGAATTTGGAACCAATGTAGAAAGCATTCTAAGATGATAAAAAGGTTTTATCTGTGGCACCTCTGCACGAGAACAACCTTTTTCCACCCTTTCAAACATATGCAGTTTTTAATGTCTGGAAAATCATTGGGGATCTGTACATAGACAATATCTTTGCATCCTACGAACGATTACATTCCAAATTTAACTTCCCAGCAACACATTTCTTTTACTATCTTCAAATCAGAAACTGCCCAATTTTCCTTACCTCCCACCAACCTTTATGACGGAAAAAATATTGATCAGTCTTAAGGACTCAGACAGCATTTCTGTAATATATAAAAGTATTTTGCAGTCCCTCCCTTTCAAAGATCCAAGAGGACAGTGGGAAAAGGATATCTCACACAATATTTCAGAAAAAGAGTGGAAAGTAGCAATGCAGAGAATCCACCCGAGCTCCATATGTGCAAAGCATGCAAGTATTCAACTCAAAATTATATATCGAGCACATCTGCCTCACTTAAAATTGTCCAACAGGGCAAGATCCAACCAGCAAACGTTGCAATCAAGTTCCAGCCTCACTGGGCCACATGTTCTGGACCTGCACCAAATTAACATCATTCTGGACCAAAATCTTTTAAATGCCTATCAGACAACCTTGGCGTCACACTCCCTCCTAACCCATTAACAGCTGTGTTTGGTGTACTCCCAGATGGGCTAAAAAGTGGAGAAGGACAAACAAACTGATCTGTGCAGAACTTTTTCAAAACCTGGCAGGATCTGATCAATAACATTTTAGAATAAGCTTTTAAAGCACTTAAAAAGCAGATTCTCTCCCCTTTTTTCTCACCCTCAGCGGTGGTGGTTGATTTGTTTTTGAGCTTATGTTTGTATGGAATGATGTGTGATTTTAATAAAATAAAAAAAAGAAGATGGAGTGTTATGCAGTAATGTACAATACTTTACAAATAAACATTGCTGTAAAAAGTTGTAGTTGTTTCGAATACAGTATTGCCTGAAAGCTTCAACAGAGAAAAAATGGTAACAGCAACATAAATCAGTCACGACCAAGTAATAATTTTATACTTGGCTTGTATTAAAGAATCTTTATACATGCAAATTCACAATCCATCCTTGTTGAGAGAACATGATAAAAGTTAAGTAATAAACGCTGAAGTTAATTAAGATGCTTTGGCTGTATTACGTTACTCTTCAAATGTCTCAGGGTTGAACTGGTCAGAGGCTGTGATGCTTCAGAATGTTATGGGAAAAAAAGTTTTGTGGGTTACTTAATGTCAGTGATAATGTTCTTTGTCATTTTAAGATAATACTGTTTTGGAATAATAAACCAATTGGTGTTTAACATGATGGGTAAAGCTCAAAGTTAGAAAATCTCTGGGAATAAAAGACCTAATCAGTGAATCTTCTGGAAAAGACCAGTTTTCTCACAGAATAATACAATGAAATTATGAAGTCCAAATCATGAATCTGTAATGAAAAGGAAAAGAAGGCAATGTAACCTAATAATAATTATTAAAAATGGCACATGAGAGAATAATATTTCCTAAGCAGATCATATTAGTGCAAATCTTAATATATTCACGTGACATAATGTCACATTTAATGTTAATTGAACTTGAATTGTCTGCCTACAACAAGTGTTTACTGGACTGACTTCAATGTCACTGTATTCTTATCTGAGTCACTTTATCATGTACAAATGACAATAAACTTGACTTGATTTGCTGTCATGTTGTGGACCACTGGTAACCTGTAGACCACATTTTGTGAACCACTGATAAGTTTCCAGCCTGGATTTGCTGACATGTTCCAGTCTGTTAGCCATCTAAAATTAAAGTTTATAAGCCATTTTTATATAGCTTAATAATCACTCACCATATGCAGATATGTGGTGCTTGGTAGATGTGAAGCAAAATATCACTTTTTTTTTCTTTTTCCACTAAATGACTGACTGACTGATGACTAACCTCCATGAAATTGCCAGCTGCACCAGCGCTAATGTGACAAAAAGCTGAACAAGTCTTACAATACTGTACATTTAAGGTATTTTATCGGCATTAATTTCCGTTTTAAGCTTGTGTAATAGTTTTTTTATGTAGGCTAAATTATAGTTTGTTGGTTAATTACCTTTTATGGTTTAATGTTAGGATCAATTAATGATTTAAAAAGTTCTTTTAGTTTTTTTTATAGTTATTCTTTTTGTGTTTTTGGATAGTTGTACGCAGATGTTTTAGTGCTTTATTGTGAGAAATCTGTTAAAGCAGTATTGACACTTCTAAGTACTGTACATTTAGCAATATGAAGACTTGTACTTTGTTTACCTTTTTTTTTAAACCTTGTTAAAGTCCTGAGGAGACTGACATACTGGTGTCATCCTTGCAAGTTGAAAGTGAAAGTGCTGCTGAGTGTTTTTAAGTTACAGCTGTGTGTTAGTTAATTAAAATATAACTTTTGCTCCTAAAAACTTTGCTTCTGCAAAGGAGCCATGCAGGTGTATTTAAAGCTTTTTTCTCTTTTAAAGTTGTTTCTGCTATTTTTTTAGCTACACAGGAGCAATAGTAGCTAAGTGTTTGGAAAAGTGTTTAAGTAAGTTACTTGTGTTCAGAACTGTAGTATCTGTGAGCACACCATAAGACAGAAAACACAGAAAGTAGTTGCAGAAACCGGCAAGTCCATAAGTGAATAACCAGGATCGTAAGTGTTGAATAGTTAAAAGGAACTGTGATTCCTAACTTAGAAGAACTTAAGGTATATAAAGAATAACTGGGTAGAACACTAATTAGTAATAGATAGCAAAGGCATACATGTTTTTCTCTCAAGAAAAAAAGCATTTAAGTACAGGTAGGCAGCTGACTTGAAAGCAGTAAAGAAAGTGGACAGGCTCAGGAGTGAGCAGCAATATAAACAGACAGGTGAATAAATAAATATCAGTGGCACTGTGTAAAAAGTTTTACTTGATAGAACAGTTGTTAATACTCATGAAAGTTAGCACAATTAAGAGGGCGAGATTGCATGCATTTACTAATAAGGAGTGCAAATGGTGTAGGCAGAGACATTGAAAGCAAGGAAATATTATGGGGGGCATAATGTAAATAAAACACACTGGGGGAAAATAAAGTTTAATAACTTCAAAGAAAGACACACCTCAAACAGTCGAGGGGCAAGAGTATTACGTGAGTTTAAGGGGCTTGCAGCTGATAGCAGTAGTACTTTAATCTGATATTCATTTTAATAATTCAAATTAAATTATTTAAATTTACTAAAACTAGGGGGGCCCTGCTCACTTTGCTCACCAACCCCCGTGTTTGGTTTTCCAGATACACACTTTTACATTTTTTTTTTCTTTGAATTGTTACTATTTCATTAGTTTCACTTTTATTTCAGAACTTCTGTATAAACAATATTTGGAATCTTTTGAGTCCCAATACGCTGAATCTTTTAAATGAGGTCTGTGAGACATGTTTAGTGACTTTGTACCATAATTCAGGACAGTTTTCTCTGTTTGGAATTTCAGCACAGACAAAACGATCTGCATCATCAGCAGTTAATAATTGTTTTTGCAAAGTAACCAAAAATGCATGGTAAACTACATTTTTGAAATTCTCCAACTTAAAATTCAAAGCCTTACAATATTTAAATACTTCTGACATATCACCTATGTCCATATATTCAATCTCTATTCGCCTTTTTGTTATTTTTCCAAGTAATTTCTCTTTCTTTGCGCTAATGCGATATTTACTTTTTGTTTTGACACTTTAGTTTTTTTCTGCTTTCATATTCTGTATCTTGCTCTGCATGTGTTTTGCGCCGACATTTTTTTTGGCTGATCTAGAGCTCAGTTGGCTGGCCTGTGTTGTATTAGATAATTTGAGGACTTGGCCCTGGTGTTGTTTATGGAGATAATATACTCCCCTAAGATGGCACAGGAGAAGATTTGAGACCAAACATGTAGAGAGAGGTGGAATACAGTCGAATGTAGAGGCAAGTCAAAGAGTTCTCACTGAACTTGGGCATCAGGCTCAGAATTAGACATGTCAAGCTGTTTCCTTGACCTTGCTGTGACTCTGAAAACTCTGAGGTGTTTGCCCTAGTGGGCCACCTCAAAACCAGACCCCAGAAAGAGATGGGTTCTGATTGTGGGGAACTCAAGTCATTAGGGGTATTGAAGCACAAATTTGCTTCAGACACAGAGAGTCTCTCACAGTGTGTTATCTTCTGTATGCACAGATGAGAGACCTCCCTGGAAGAGTGGATAGGCTCTTACCTGGAGTGTGAGTGAATTCAATTGTCATTGTCTATGTTGTAACAAGTGACATATATGAGGGCTGGCTATCATTTCTGCCATCCATAATTAAAGAGTTAGGTGCCGGGCTGTTCAGCTTGTGCCATGCACCATAACAGGTAAGTCTGAGAAGATTTAAGAGGCTTACTGTATGACTCTAATCTTTGTGTAGGATCTAGGGTATAGGATTATGGGGCAATGGGGCTAATTTTGGAACAAATGGGACCTATTCCACCTTGATTGGTTACTGAACCAGAGGGCCACTAAATTAATTTTAGTGTGCTGGGAATGTGTATGAGTAGGTTAGTTCAGGATTGTTTACACTAAGGAATGGGAGAGCAATAGTGTAAAAACAAATATGCACAGTAATGTAAATTCTAATCGTTGTGATATTGCGACATATGGTAAGAGCACTGTCTGTACAAAATTTAACATTGACACCATTAGAGAGTTTGTCACAGCGACATTCAGATTAGGGCTAAAACAGTGAAATCACAACCAGCCCAGCTGTCTTACAGTTGCCCTTACTTTTGCTGCATTATCCATTGTAACACGGGTTATACATTTTTCTTCTATTTTCCACTCATCGAGCAGAGCACACCAATCCATCAGCCAGGTTCTCCACTGTGTGATGCTCGAGGAAAACCCAGTTTGTTTACATTTTTCAGCTCCCCTTTTTTGTCTGACTTAAAACCACAAAACTGCCAAATAACTGAGCTAGTCAGACATTTTTACATTTCTGGCTAGTGATTGCAAGTTCCTGGTTAATTTGCATATGTTGCCCAAATCTGAAAATGCTGATTTATTTTTTTTCCCGATTGTGCACAAGTAAGCATTTTTCAATCATTGTCACAAAGCAAAAATAATATTTTGCATTAAGGCTGGAAATACCACCATGATAATATTGTCATATTGCCCAAGCTTACTAGCAACTGTAGCCAGATACTGGTGTTTATGAACAGACCCTGAGCCCAGCATAATTCAAATGATGCCCAGATAACGAAAAATGTTTGTTTATTGACTAAAAATAATTATACTGCTAGGACAGGCAAAACAGAAGATATTCAGATAAATAATACAATAAAGAAAGCCTACCATTCTAAATTTACCTGATACAAAGGAAACCATGTCTACTTATTGGTGGGCAGGTTCACTTTCCTAAATTCATAAATGCACAAACTACACCACCTTTTCCTACCTGCCTTCTTTTTCAGCCACACTGACCTTACTAACCCCCTGCCAGGAACACAGTTGCCTTTTCTCTGTACCGGATTTCAAACTCATCAACCTGGAAATCATTTGCAGACTGCATTTAGTCCTATAAAACTGCTAGAGCCACCTGGTACATTATAATTAAGATCCTGACCATTACAGAAGATGTTTCAGGATTTAAAGTACTGTATTAAGAATGGGGAGGTACACAGGATACAAGTGGTAATTCAATAAAGGTGTGTAAAATTATTCTGTTTAAACGTTGCAAGACACTTTAGACACTTTCTGCTGTAGGTAAATGCGGGAAATGTTTGGGTGATCTAATGTTACCCACTTCAAATCACTAGTTTACTGAATTTGTCATTTTTGTATTATTTCTTTTTTCTTCAGCAGTAATCATTTTTATGTTTTTATACATTTTTAATTTTATGCCAAAGATGAACAAAATGTTTTTAGTTGGTCTTTACTTGCCACTACAGGGCCCACTTGCAAGCATGCAGATATTTTACATTTTCCAGCAGATAATATGGCTTTATGATATGTGAATCTTCTGAAACAACCTGCACAGACATGACGAGCTTGCAGTCCACAGCCTCTCAGTCTATAATTGCCTAGGCTGATGACCCATAAAGCACACAGTGTTCTGTAATCCATTCGTTGGTAAATTTTCTCCAAGAGTTGGGTTTTATTCTTATTTGCAAGTTCACATTTCTCAGTCTTTCCAAGATAATTGGTATTGGGGTAGAAGCTAAAGAAACTGGCAGACTGTGGTACTACACATGAGAGTAACATTTCTAAAAATAATATGGTGAAAATTATGTTTTACATAAACAGGGAAAAAACAACTGGATCCTAGGAAGAAGATTTATATTTTTTAATTATTAATAATAATTTAAATTCATCCTGGCCAGTGGAGAAATAAAATATTTGGAATGTGTCTTTGGACTATACTTTGGTGATTTGGGGATGGGGTACCATTAGTAAAATTTCAGTAGTTACTGCTAAAAGGGCAAATATTCTTATGAGTGTAGACTGACACTTTGTCTTTGAATATATACTTTGTTGAATAAAGACAGAGAAAAGTTTGGGGTAGCCACTCCGTATACCTGGAAGCAAGCAATGCATGGTAAAAAATGTAGTCTGGACTCCACAGTAGAACTGAAATAACAGAGTAAGAAGGTGTTTATATAGAAGAGCTGTAGGAAGTGATGTAATTTAGACCAAAACTATAAGTGACGTCCTTAGACTCAGGTTGGGTTTCCTTTGTTTGGTCTGCAGAGGAAAGAGAGAAAGGGTCCGTGAACAGTGCCACTTAAAACACAAAGAAGAAACTAATGGGAGAGAGAGACCTCAAAGAAAGTAAAAAAATAAATAAATAAAAAAAATAAAGATCCACCAATGTCTAAGCCAGCATCATCTTCACTGATAAGCTTATGCTAGGCCTAAGGCTGAGACAGTCAAAGATCCCAATCAGCCAATATCTCTTGGTGAAGCATTCATTCTGGACACCAGTGGGGCTGGTAGTAAAAACATACTGGTTCCTAGCAGAAAATCCAATTTGAGAGGGCCTTGTCTGCTTCAGCAACCATTACAAGTACACCGTACTTGATCGTTGGGAGGAGGTATAGTCTTTCTTGCAGTCACTTTGTTCTGTGCCTTGACTCATGAGTAGAAGTTGTTCAGCGCATCGAGAAGGGAGATATCACTGTCACAGGATGGTGGTGTTCTCCTGTAGTTAATGATAACCTGGATGCCTTACCTCATGCATCATATGTCACCACTGTCTTGGAAGTAGCTGTGTATTCTCTGGGCGTTTGCGTGCTTTCCTAATGTGATGGATGCAGATTAACGTCATACCCAGGATGGAGAGACCCAACAAAGTAGAATCACTTTTGGCAAACCCCACACTGGTTCCATTCCATCTGAACTAGTGTGGTTCTGGGGTGTTGCCCATTGCATGGCTGCACTTGGGTCCTAATCTGTGTTCCTGAGTTGGTTTGTCATGTGGTGGGTGTGGCAATGCGCTGTATCAGTGTGTTCTCCTAACCACCCCCCCCTCTCTCTCTGTAATGTGTTGGCCCAGGATAGTTTGGCCATCGCTGTTCTTGGGGCTGCCCCTTTCATCTGCTCTGAAAGTGGAATCCCGTGTCCTCAGTAGTGCATGCACCTCTGCAGTAATTTACGGCTTCTGGTTGGAGTGTGTTGATTAACTTGTAGATAGTGATGTCATCAATACATTTGCTGATGTAGCTGGTTACAAATGCTGTGTACTCTTCCAAGTTAGTGCAATTGCCATTGGTTGCAGCCTCTCTGAACATGTCCCAGTCAGTGTGCTCAAAACAAACTTGAAGAGCAGAGATGGCTCCTGCTGGCCAGGTTTTCACCTGCCTTGGAAATGGTTTAGATTGCTTGACAAGGGGTCTGTATGCTGGAATTAGCATGACAGAGAGGAAGTCTGAATAACCCAGGCTAGGACGGGGCACCGCCCAGAACACTTCAGGAATGTTTGTGTAAACACCATCCAGCGTGTTTGCCCCACTCATTGCAAAGTCCACAAATCATGGAATTTAGGAAGCACTGACTTGAGATTCACATGGTTGGGATCCCCAGTGACAATAAAAGTCCATCTGGGTGAGAAGTTTGCAGTTCTCTGATAGCACTATATAGTTCACAGAGTGCTTCCTTAGTGTTTGTGCTGGGGGGAATATAAAGTAGTTAATTCCTGTGGTAAAGGTCCGCAACTAACAGTCACGAACTCCACCAGCAGTGAGCAGTAGCTAGACAGTAACACAGAGTTCTTGCACCATTACGTGTTGATGTCAACACATATGCTGCTGCCTCCTCAATCTTTACTTCACTGACCAGCTTTTCTATTGGCACGAAACACATCTCATCCCTTCAGCTGAACTGCAGCATCCTGTATGCTGTCGCGAAGCCATGTCTCTGTGAAAACAAAGACAACAGTCTCAAAACTCAAGCTGGGTAGTCTGCCAAGTTATTGTCCAGGGAGGAAAATTTGAGAGTAGAATGGATGGGAGAGCCGGATGGCTGCAGCTTGCTATTAGCCTTGTATGGACTCCAACCCACTTTCTGCGCTTCGTCTTCCTTGCACACTGCTTTCATGTACTCCTCCTCTGGCCATCGGTATTAGCCAATGCCAGGGAATGAAGGCTTGGTCCTTGCAGCAACCCGATGTTGTGTAGCTTCACCAGCAGATCGTCCTTTGGGCTCATTTTTGGATGACTTTTGTACATCAAAAGTGTTTAATGATGGTAGACACGAGCACTGGTTGTTCTGATGTTCATTTACCGCAGAAGGTTGGGCATTTTGGCTCCAGAGAGGCTGCAGCAAACTATTACTAAAATGTTCGGGAGAGGGCGACTGCTATTGTCAAGGATGGCGATTATCTTTTACTCCATACACCTTTCCACCTCAATTCCTGGTGAGTCCACAGTCCTGCCCAACACCAAGCCAGCCTTCTTCACCAGCTTGTCCAGTTTCTTGGAGTTCTTATCTGTCATACTGCCTCCCAAACACATGGCAGCAAAGAACTGGTAACAACTGTCTTGGAGAATACATACAAAAGTTCACTAATATATTGAATGATCTGAGTCTTCTGAAGTAAAACAGCCTGCTCTGCCCCTTCCTTTAGAGGACTTCTGTGTTCACAGACCAATCCAGTCTGTCATCAAGGTGGACACCTATTTATTTATAAGTCTGGGCTACCTTAATGTCCTCTCCTCCGATGTTAACAGGCTGAAGGGGGAGTTTAGAACTGTGAAAATTCACAATCCTCTCCTTGGTTTTAATTGTGCTCAGAACCAGGCAGTTCTTATTGCTCCAATCATCTCCCTATATTTCCATTCCTTCTCACTTCTTATATCACCACAATAGCAGTATCATCGGAGTACTTTTGAATATGGCAAAAGTCTGACTTGTATTTAAAGTCTGCTGTGTATAATGTAAACAGGTCTCCAGTTTATGCAAACATTTATCTCAATCAACTGCCCAACTCTGAGAACTGGCACAAGACATGATGTTTTTCCACAGAGCTAGGACCCCTTCCCACCTTGAAGACTCAGGTTGAACCATCAAGTCCAGCAAGTTGATCTGTACGCTCCTTCAGCAGTCTGGGACACACACCATTTGGACCAGCTGCCTTTCCAGGGTGTAGCCTCCTCAGCTCTTACCTCACCTTATCTGCTGTGAAGAGCAGGGGAGTGAGACCCATTGTACAAGATGTTGCAGCAACCATGTCAGAGATGCAGTAACATGGAGGTGCAAAATCCGTCTCTGCAATGGTGGGAAAGAGAACAGGTGACCAGTTTGGTAACACTAAGCTGGTGCTGTACACCATATCAAACCCGTTGTAAAACAGGTTACACTTATCCTCATCACCTACTGTTCCCTGGCTCCTCTTCTCTGTATATACAGTAATGGTCTTTACTCCCATCCACACCTCTTTGATGTTGTGTTGAAGTCTCATGACCAGTTTTCCTTTATAGTCAATTTTACCTACTTCAAGCTTCTCTTCAGGTCATGCTGTGTACCAGCTTATGCTTCTCCCTTTTTTCTCCTGCCTTTTTTTTTTTTGGTTGAGGATGTCATTGGTAATTCTGGCTAATACAACAATATCACTGCAGTAACGTATGTGGTCTGATGTGCAGACAGCTGCCTTGTCAGTGTCTGTACCATTCTTCTGTGGCTCTAGTAGTATATCCCAATCTGTACACTCAAAGCAGCCCCTCAAAGACTATCTGGGCTTGGGTGATGTGACCACTTCCTGAATGATCAGATAGTTGCAGGCTGCCTAATTACACAAGGTTTGTATATTGGCTGCAGATAAACCAGATTGCGGTCTGATTTACTAAGTGATGGTAATGCAGAAGTACTGTAGGCCTCCTTGATGTTGGCATAACACAGGTCCAGTGTTTTATTTTCCTTTGTGGGACAGTCTGCATACTTTATAAAGCTAATCAAGTAGGAGTAAATATTGACATGATTGAAATCCCCTGTTACAGCACAGTTAGGAAGAAGGCATGGACAAGTCCATCAAACCTGGGGTGGATATAAAAGGAATACATAGTGGAATTAACATCCTGAGCCAGGATTAGGAGGAAGCTAAGTAATAATGTTCACATGAATTCAAAACAAAATTTAGATAATGGATGAAGGCATAGGGAAAAAAATGAGCATCTTTGATAATAAAATCCAAGTATTTAGGGCTCATCTGGAAGAAGTAAAGCATATGTTAACAAAGCACATTTAGTTAGTGTCATCTGCCAATAAAAGAACAACCGGACAAGAGTGTGATTGTAATGTACTTCATAACAAAGTCGTGGTGTCTGAAGATGGGTATAGAAAGAAAAATAATAGGATTGATGGACTTCTTTACATACTGGAAAGTCCTAACTCTGTGAAACTTTTTTCTGAAATACTGTGAGAGGACTTTAATGTTGTCACTGAGATCTTAACTGCTTATTGCCTGCATGGATTGAATTTCTCGAAGCCTAGAAGTTTAATAGGTTGATTAAACTACAGAATAAAGATAACCAATAGTGATGAGCGAACACCAAAGTGTTTGGGTGTTCTGTCCGAACACATCGCGATGTTCGTGTGCTCTACCAAGCACCCGAGTATAATGTAAGTCAATGGGAGACAACCAGGCACCCCCTACTCTGAAGAGAGGAGGGTGCCTAGTCCATGGAAAAGGTCAGAAAGTGACAGAAACACTACCCAAATGGACCGGGAACAGCATGGGGGCGATGTCTGAATGCATCTTGGACTCCCAAGTCGCTGCTGGGAACCAGTTTGTCTGAGTTTTACGCCACTTTTACAGACTGACAAAAACACGCCCTAAACCCTAACCCCCCAAAAATCAATTTTACAGGAAAAATTAGGCTCTAAAACATTATATAATAGTGCCTGCAGGTGAGCTGACACTCTAAAACATTGTCGCATAACGACACGACGGTTCAGTACAGCTCACTTTTGTAAAATATTTAAAACTAGGAAAATACCTGGTACCTGGTCCTTTTTAGTACTCAGCATTCAAATTTTTATTAACCGAAGAAAATTAAACCTTTTAAACTGTGGGACAATATGCCAATAATTATTTTTGCGTCACTGGCTATCTCTTTGTATACCATGTTGTCAAGTTCTCCAGCCACTGAGGTTGTAACATGACCAAGCTGTGCACATGAGCTTACTCTTGAGCATGTAACTTACAGATGGTTGTTGCCATGTGAACAGTAATCTTGTCTCAAATCTCACAGCTTGATGTTACACTGGCAGTTAAGTTCATTTTATGCTTTGCAACAGTGATAAAAGTTAGCTAGTGACGTGCTTTTTAGATGCTTAACCTTGCGTCGTCGAGCTAAAGTGTTGTCGTTGTCTGCGTGTTGTTGTAAAGTTCCACGGTGTCACTGCAGTAGAGGCGGCGCGAACTATAACGACACGTGAATAATCCCGCCCACTCTAAAGCGGTACTAAACTGCAGTCGAAACGCAAAACCGAGCTGTACTGAACCGTCGTGCTGTACTATGCAGTGGAAAAGCGGCTTAAAACATTGTCGGGCAACCGGTACGCCGCTAAAACTTTTGTAAAATATTTAAAACTAGCAAAATACCCGCGCTTCGCAGCGGTGAAGTACTGCATTCAAATTTTTATTAAGAAGAAAATTAAACCTTTTTAAACTGTGGGACAATATGCCAATAATTATTTTTAAGGATCTCTTTGTATACCATGTTGTCAGTTCGGCCCTCCGGTTGTAACATGACCAAGCTGTGCACTGAGCTTACTCTTGAGCATGTAACTTACAGTTGGCCATGTGAACAGTAATCTTGTCTCAAATCTCACAGCTTGAATTGCTGCGGTCATAATCGGTTTGAGTTTCATGGTTTGTTTCAATTACGACATGTTTTTGCAGGATTTGTTGTGTTGAAGTGACATTTGGCATCTGTCAAGCGTTGTAAGCACACAACCGGTTTCATCGATAAAATCACATCCAGCTTTTGAGAGTTTAAACATTCATAAACATCAAAGTGTCCACTACTGAAATTGTCACCTGTGAATCTAAGATGTTTAAGAGGCATTGGCGGTTGTCGGAAGGTGTAAAATATTTGGCTATTTCGGTACACTTGAAAGCGACAACCGAACAATTCAGCGGCAGCCATCAACTCACATGCAGAACCATAGGTGAAGGGCTTAAGCATTTCACTCTTCTAGTGCTCCTGTGTAATATAATTATCTCCTGTACCGTCATCAGTCCACACCTTGAACCTGTCCCAGTCATTCAATACATAAGAATGTTCCTCCGGATATCAAGAGTGAGCCTGATATGGCCGTGCAATATGTAACAAAGAGAATGGAAAAGGTAGGTGGTATCTCCGGGCATGGAAACCACTCGGTAAGTGACAGTTCTTTGATCGATAGAATTTCTTGAAGATGGGCCCATAAGTAACAAAGACTGTTGAAAAGTTCAATATGGCGGCCGACAGTGGCATCATACTACCGAAATAAGTACATACATTGGTTTCAGTTAGTGGAGGGAAGCCGCCTACCAAATTTCGAGAAGATGGGGCCATAAATAAGAAATTTCAACATGGCGGACGTTGTTGACCGTTATGACCGTTATGACCGCATGTAGAATTTAGAAATGAAACCTGCTTAACCTTTGTAAGTAAGCTGTAAGGAATGAGCCTGCCAAATTTCAGCCTTCTACCTACACGGAAACTTGGAGAATTAGTGATGTTGGAAAATTCAATATGGCGGCTTACAGTGGCGTCATACCACAAATAAGCACGCATTACATTGGTTTCGGTTAGCTCAGGGAAGCCACCTACCAAATTTCGTGAAGATGGGGCCGTAAATAAGAAAGTTCAACATGGCGGACGTTGTTGACCGTTATGACCGTTACACGTAGAATTTCGAAATGAAACCTGCTTAACTGTTGTAAGTAAGCTGTAAGGAATGAGCCTGCCAAATTTCAGCCTTCTACCTACACGGGAAGTTGGAGAATTAGTGACGTGTGGAAAATTCTATTTGGCGGCGACAATAGCGTCATACCACTGAAATAAGTATCGTACATCAGTTTTGGCTAGCGCCGGAAGCCACCTACCAAAGATGGGGTCAGCCTTCTACCTACACGGAAGTTTGAAAATTGGTGGCGTTGGAAAATTCAATATGGCGGCCGACAATGGCGTCATACCACGAAATAAGTACGACATCGGTTTTGGTTAGCGCAGGGAAGTCCTACCAAATTTCGTGAAGATGGGGCCATAAATAAGAAATTTCAACATGGCGGACGTTGTCGACCGTTATCGACTGTTATGACCGTTACATGTAGAATTTAGAAATGAAACCTGCTTAACCTTTGTAAGTAAGCTGTAAGGAATGAGCCTGCCAAATTTCAGCCTTCTACCTACACGGAAACTTGGAGAATTAGTGATAAGTGAGTCAGTGAGTGAGTCAGTGAGTCAGTGAGGGCTTTGCCTTTTGTTAGTATAGATTGCTAGTGTTTTTGAACTTTTGGTTGATTAAAAAGATAATGTTTAAAAAAAAAATTATGTTGGAAAAACAGATAATGGAACACTTACGGAAATTAAGTCTAAGAAGTGCAAGAGACTTCAAATGATCGACAAGGAAATGCGCGTCTGTCTTTTGAAAATTGATCCTCGCATCAATCTCATATGTGCTGAAAAACAATCTCAACGTTCACATTAATTAAATTTAAGATTCATCCTTTGATTCCTTTATTAATAAAATGTCTTTCAAACTTGTAAAATGAACTGTTTTTATTGGCGATTGTCCATAGATTGTGTCGTCACGACTTTATTTATGGGCAGTTTCCTCAGGTGCGCCGCGAAAGAAAATTTTTGGACTTAGTGCGCCGCAACTTGAAAAAGGTTGCCTTCCACTGCTCTAAAACATGATATGGGAGTGCCTGCAGGTGAGCTGATGCTCTAAAACATTATATGCGAGTGCATGCTGTTTAGCACCCGATGACGTGTTCCAGCCAGCCAATCACTGTAATGCCAGCACCTGACATGGCTACTGGCATTACAGTGAGGGCAGTACTTACTTGCCCCTTGATTGGCTGTCTCCAACCTGCGAAACGTGCGGGGCGTAGACTCGAGCATGGCACACGAGCTCATGTGGTGCTCGTTCAAGTAGCGCCATGCTCCGAGCATAGCGATGCTCGAGCCAAACACATGTTTGGCTGAGCATGCTCGCTCATCACTAATAACCAAGTATTCCACCTTAGACAGATATTTGAAAACAGCTGAATCTGTATGTTTCTCTGCAATGACTGCTCCAAATCAAGCTGCATTTTACAGCATTAAACAGCAATTTAAGTACATAGAACTGACATCAAATATAGTCTTGTTTCAGCTAGACTTAAAGGAACATTTGACAGTGAATCATATGTCTTCCCCTCTCCAGAGAAAGTGGAACAAGAGCTAGAAAGATTGATTGTAACAACCTTTTAAACTTGAAGTGAACATTCTAAATGCAGTAGTCAAATAGTGTATGTCAATTACAAAGAAGAATGCCAGCAATGCATGAGGGCTTGATTAAGTATTGGTGTACATTCCTTGCAACCATTTCAGTATAGCAGATTTGCCACAATTCTGCCTTTTCTTCTTTAGTAAAAAATAAAATGCAGTTTTTTTTTCTTCATATTACTATGATGATCTTTAGAGCTAACCAAGATCCTCTACTTTACAATATGCAAAGTAATTAAGGCTGCCTACTTGGTATGCCAAACAAGCATTGATGTGAAATAAAAACTCTCCTTGTAGAATTGCAACATGTAGACATTTTTAGCAGAGGGATTAATAAGAGCCGTGATTGTACAGCTAGAATGAATGAGTTGAGGGTATCAACTTTCAGGTATCTGGGTGATGATGCTAACTGGTGTGAAACGGTATTACTAGGCAGTCTTCTAGTTACTTTTGTGTTTTTTTTTTTGTTTTTTTTTAAATCTAAATGAAAAGCTATTAACTATACCAGAACATATAACATTCTCAGATTGGTAGGGTTTTACTAACTATTAAAGCTGTCTTTTTTCCAAAAATTAAATAAAAAAAATAAAAAAATAAATTTGACTTTTGAAAAAATAATATAATTTGCAGAGTATGTTTTATTATTAATTTCTTTGGACAACTTGCCTGTAGCATTAGAGGTTCTATATTACAAGGCTTTGTGTATTATCTGAAGTAGCTTAGCTGAACCACTTTTAATTTACACTTCGGCACTATAAAATTACTTACAGAATTTTGATAAGGCCATGATAAGTTCTACAGGAAGATGACAGACCATTCACAGCCCACAACTGAATGAATGCTATGAGTTTGGAGTAATTCCCAGCTTTGACCATAAAATACACCTCCAGATCTGTTATAGCTTGAACTTTCATTTGTGAAGCATATGTGCATTTATAATGAAAGGTGGTGGGCCTTGTGGCAGATCTCCACACACAGACCAATTAAACTTGAAAGCACGATGAACACAGGACACAATGATGCACAATTAAAAAGAAAATTGTAAAAATTGCAGCCACACATGGCCTGCTTCACCAGCTCTTATACTCCTGCTTGCCTTGCTTAGGTATAGTGTTCACTTGTCCATCATAAAGTACCACATCAAGTACTGTACTCTGTTTCAAACATCTAATTTCTCTCTCTCTCTCTGTCTCTCTCACATACACACAATCACAGTCACTGCTCTGGTCCTACTACCTGCAAAAATCTGACTCTTGACCTCATAGAATTCTACCAACTGCAGATTCTGTGGAGATCTAGTTGTGAGGTGGCTTTAAATCCCATCCCAGAGTTACTGTGGCGACTCATAGTATTTAGTGGTTACTTATTCTAAAATAACTGGTCTCCAAAGCAGCATCCCTGCTGTCTACTTTTTTAGAGGAGCTGCATAGTTCAATAAGTTCCTTCCTGGGACCATTGGTGCTCTATTATACAGTAGTGTCATTAGTGCCTGGAGTCTTTCACATCAGCATAAAATGTAATGCAGATACCAACCCAGAATTGTGTGGCAGTCCATCACATCACACTTGCACACACACTCACATTTACTCATACTGGATCATTCTAGAGATGCCAGTTAAACCCAGTGCATCCCCTGGGATGAAGGAAGAAAACAGCATTTTTGGAGAAAACTCAGGTGAACATGCAACTTAACCACTTTGCCTCAGTACCCAACAGTCTATAATAATATGAAATTCTATACTCAAAACGTCCTTTCAGTTTTTCTGTTTTCAAATGATCTGGAACTTAATTTTGTGGCACGAGTGTATAAAATATACTTAAGCATCCACAGCCACATGAACACTTGGTCCCATTAGTAAATACGTACCCTGGTCAAACCTTGAGCCATTTAATGCATGCAATCCTGATGTCTTTCTGATATTTTTCAGAAAATCAGCTCTATTAAATTGTTTCAGTTACCTTCAAATGGCTGCATTTGGTTAGACCAGCTGCCTTTGCAGTATTTAAACTGGAAATGATTTAAGCTTAAAATATAATGTTCAGTCCAGGTGAGATAAGGCATTAACTGATTATTTTCGTATGCTGTCTAATGTATACCAACAATTCTTGTTAAAGGAAGCCATAAACAAATATTTTAAGGTGGCTTTACTCTAAATGTTTGTGGAGTTTTTTTGAGCACTTGATATTTTTTTCAGCTTTTGAGTCAAAACAATTCTCTGATGAGGAGAGGCTAACCAAGTCTTTGTTTAGAAATACTATTTTTTTTAATGTTATCACAGTTTTTATTTGCACTCTGGAACGCCTGCCTTTGAAAGAATTTGCTTTGTTTGTTATTAGAAGTATTTTATATTGTTTTTGCATTTTTGTCTGTTTAGCAATTTGTTGTTGAAAAAAACTAACATGGATAATGAAATGACTTCCTACAAATAATAGGAACAGTATTGAAATAGTAAGAAGATATGTTTCCAAGGGATGTTTATAAGAAAACAAAAACAAAATCATTAAATATTAGCAGTCAATAAGCAAGGAGGATGGAAAGGAAAAAGTACAAACAATCACAAAGTGTTCTGGCAAAAACTGTCAGTGAAATTCAAATAAGAAAACCACATAAAAGAGTAATAGGAACAACCACATGTCCAGATATTTGTAGGGTTGATGCGTCTCAGCATTTAGAGCCTCAAAAGTGAATATGGTGAGAAAACAGCCAAAGTCTGGACAATGTGTTTTGTAAATTAAGAACTTATCTGCGAGTATATACGGTAATCATTAAGAGTCACTGGTTAAAAGAAAAAGAGTTCTTACGTGTAAACTGTTATCAGAGAACACAATATATAGTTAAATGTTATATATGTCACTTTATAATTTGAATGTGCAGGTACAAATGTCAGGATGTCCTAGTTAAACAGGCAGGCAGTTTCAAGAACTTTTTCTCTTACAGTTCCTACCTTTTATTCTCTCTCAGAACATCTATCCAATCAAAGTTTTTAACAAGGTTTTAACATCATCATAAAATTCACCAGATTTCCCTTAATGCTTAGTTTCATTAGTTATTGTTCAATCTTCTTGACATAAAGACAACCATAATAAAGTATACCAATTGCCGTTATGAGCAAGTCCTTCAACTGTCTAGAAATACAACTGTGATCATTGTTAAGGAATAGCGGTTTGATATCAAAGGTCACACCCTAGTCTGACATTGACTTTATATTTGGAACGTAGATGCTTATTGCCCTTTCCCTTCTGTAATGGGGTGCCAGTGACAGTTTGGAATGAACATTAAATATAGGTCAAGATAGCAAATCCCACAGCACCCTTCGGGAAAACCTGGATGAACATTTTATCCATAGACAAGTTAAGTACCATTAAAGAGTAACTGGGGTTATGCCCAGCACAAAAAGGGTTTTGGAGCTTGGACAATTTTTCAGAGAGCTTGCAAAAAGGTAGCAGTGGTTTGCCAATGTATTTAAATTAAGACTAGTCTCACTAAGTATGACTTAAAGTTGACCTACTTTTCTACTTCAGACCTGTCTGGTTCTAATTGTATTGTCATGTGTGTGATAGTGGTATTAATTGCATTTTTCCCCTCTATAAATCTCAGAAATGTATCCCATAACTTAGGACGTTGTAAATATGAAGATTAACCATTGTCAACCACTACTTGATTGATATTATTGTATCCCAGTGTTAGATTAACTGTTTGATTTCCTTCTTTTCCAATTAATGCTAGCTAAAATATTACTAAAATGTTCCTAGCTCAGTATTTCACCAGTGATCAGTCCATTTAATAGTAACATGGGTGGGTAGTGACACAGACACTGCAAATATTTACTTCCAAAACTTCAATGGTTACTAGTTTGTTTCCAATGACACATGAACTATGACCAGATGAGAGTCCTCATAAAAGAAATAATGCTCACGTCCACAAAGTTGCCTTGATTTACAGTATATCCAGATCTGGTCTAGACTAGGTTCCCACTATTGTTTTACACTAAATACAGGCAGTACAGTAATCCCTCGCTATATCGCGCTTCGACTTTCGCGGCTTCACTCTATTGAGAATTTTATATGTAAGCATAACTAAATGTACAGTATAACGCGGATTTTTCGCTGCTTCGCGGGTTCTGCAGACAATGTGTCTTTTTACTTCCTGTACAAGCTTCCTCAGTTGGTTTGCCCAGTTTATTTCATACAAGGAACGCTATTGGCGGATGGCTGAGAAGCTAACCAATCAGAGCATGCAGTTAAGTTCCTGTGTGCTGAATGCGGTGTTTTAACCAGGAAGTCTCGTCTTGCTCATTCAGCATCAACGTGTTTCGCTGTGTAAAGAGTTAACTTTTGTGCTCTTTTGTGTTTATCTTTGTGCATAGTCAAGCCCTTCATTAAGGCTCCAAAACGATCTGCTCCTGCTACTGCTTCAGGGTCTGTGCCCAAGCGCCAACGGAAGATGTTAACGATTGCCGAAAAGGTAAACGTTTTGGATTTGTTGAAGGAAGGGAAAAGCTACACCGCTGTAGGACGCCATTACAGCATCAATGAGGCTACGATTCTTTTTATTTAAAAAGTAGGAAAGGAATATAAGATCTACAGCCGCAGTGTCCTTTTAACCAGGGTGCAAAACTAGTTGTAAGTGGATGTAATAAGGCAGTAGTCTGGATGGAATCTACTTTAGGGATTTGGATTGAAGAAGAATAACGGCAGTGCTACACAGTTGCCTGAAGTGGCTCCTTTAGAAGGGCTGTAACACTCTCCTTTGTTGTGCATTAAAATTACACTCATCGTTATCGGACAAGTCATCGTGTCATTGTTGGTGAGTAACCATAATTAATTTTCTACTTACAGTACTTAGTACATGTAAGTACGTTTAGTGTCACTGTACACACATTTACTGTATACAATTTTTCTTGCATTGTACGTATTATTGCTGGTGGCCTGTCTATCGTAATGGGTGTAACATATGTGATATCGGAGACACTCGATATCTTTAAAATAATATTTAGGTTTTACTGTATATAAACAGTGTGTTTACATACATAATTTCAATGAATCTTACCTAATATCTAAGAGAATACTAAGGGAATATGCTGTATAACTGTGCAGGGAATATTTATAAACAGTGTGGGAGAGTTTATAAGGGCTTAAAATATATAAAAATAACCATACAAACATATGGTTTCTACTTCGCAGATTTTCACCTTTCGCGGGGGGGTCTGGAACAAAACCCCCGCGATCGAGGAGGGATTACTGTATACTTGCTGACAGTAGGTGTCAGTCTTCCTTTCAGAAGATTTAATCACTACTCTTTATTAATGCAACACACTGGCCCTTTTCAAGGATACTTTCAAATTGCATGGGAATGTCCAGAAGCTTCTTACTAATGTTAAAAATATTCTATCACCAGCTGGTATCTTTAATTTGTATATGGGCTTTCCAGTTTACAAACTTCATACTCACAGTCACTCCTTCCATACATGTTTGTTGTGCTCAATTATTACCTTGTTTGTCAGTTTCCTATATATTTTGGCCCAATACGCTATAATATTATTTGTTCCATATTGCTACCAATGGTTATTAGTTTAAACTATTTATGTATATTAATAAAAATAGACATTTTGTTCTCTAGTGTCCCTATTACCGAAACAGTTATGTTCCATCCCATTAGTTTACTATTAGTACTCTTTAGTAAACAAATTTCCCTTAATGTTAAAACCCTATACTATACACTGTACTATTAAAAATCAATAAGCAATAATGCTTAAATTGAACTGACTTTAACTGATAATGTTGCAAGTGATAATGTGGTAATAGTCACTAATGTAGCACTAAATACTCCGATTAACTACAGGAGGTGGGTGGTGGGAACAGTCCAGATTACATACAACCATTTCTTCTTAAAGGTAACATTATCTTCTTCTCTCTCAAAGTGCCAGTGGCACTATAGAATGAGGTAAAAATATTTTCTCTTACAAATTGTTTTTGCAGTAGGTGCATATCATATGTGATAATCACATTTTCCAAACTATTTGCTGTTATATTATTTCCACTATTGTACAGGATAAATACGAAAACAATTCAGAATAATCATTCACTATTTCCATTAGTAAAAGCAGTAGTTACAAATATTCAATAAGTACATGTTTCTCATGTAAAGAGTTCAGTTTCCTTGTGTGTTTGCAGATAATTATATTTTCCTCCTATATCACATATCACCCATCACCCCATGATACAGATTCTCGGTTGGGGGCTGGTAAGGTTGCTGTCGAAAAATAGATAATAGGTTTTGTTTGCATTCTTTCTATAGTGGTGTACTTACTATGATACAACAGTCAGGTCTTTGGGTCCAGTACCCCAAAGCAAAGGATATTAATATCTAAAACTTTTAATTGGATGCACACAAATTCCTTCTACAATTCAGGACCAATGAAGATCATTTTTTCTTTTTTGTGTTAGAGGTTACTAGCATGTAATGATTTACAATTTTAGCTGACTTATTTCCATTGGGATCCTGTGATCACTGTAACTGGAACTTGAGTTGGGCGTTCAGTTATTATTTGGTTGATGGCTGGCTCAATCCATATTTTAACCTCCACCCCCATCCCTGGTATGGCTTGTTATTCCTTCGTGTCTGGGAAATTTGTCTGTTTGCCATAGCCCAATCTCTGGATTCAGACTCAAGAGGTATTATCTCTGGAGGTCTAGGAAGAGCATCTTTTACCAGCAGTTAAGAGTTTTCTTCATTATTGGTCAGTATTGCATGACCAAATCAATAATTGCTAATAAGTTTTTATGAATCCCGTAATGGAGAAGATATCAACTGTTATACTGGTCCTCCTGGTTATATCTCATGAGGTGTTAAGTCTCTTTTGTTGGGGGTAAGTAACTCTTATTAATATTAATGCTAGCGATAGAAAACAGATGGTCATGTGAATCCAGTTTCTGCTTGTGTCTTAGCTAATTTGTTTTTTCATGGTCAAATTGAATCCTGCAGGTACTGAGCTCAATGTCCAAGTTTCTTTTAATTTTATCTTTTATTTGTAATCTTCATTATAGATTCTTTAATAAAAACCTAATCACTATAGTTGTATCTGCTTTGGCTGAATTGATACAAATATAAAAAAAACAAAACGACATTCGAACCAGACCTCAAAATAGTGGCATATATGGGAGACAAAACAATGTGACAATAAAATTATCATGGAAAAAATAAATATCTTGAAACAAAACCAAAATATAAAAGTAATTAAATATTTCAATTCAGCAGGAAAATAAACCTCGGAATATCAAGAAAATCTAAATATTGTGGTCCACCAGGCTGGCACCGCCAGCTGAACCCGACACAGACACGCGTGGGACACAAGTTCACGGCACACAGGTTTTTATTTTTCCTTTTTTCCCTTGTGGGAAAGACCTTCCCCGTTCCCCACAAGCATAACACAGTCCCTAGCACAAGCACAGCATAATACGATATGTCTCTTCTCTTATCTTTCTCCTCCATCACTCCTCCTGACTCTGGCTCCTTGAGCAGTGGCTGCTGGCTTCTTTTATAATGCACCCAGAAGTGCTCCAGGTGCTTGATTACTCGTTTCCGGCAGCACCTCCAGGTGTGGTGGAAGAGCATAAGGGCTCAGCAGCTCCTGCTGCAGCACCCCTGACGGTGCCTGCGGATCCCAACAGGGCTGCACCACACTCCAAATCCCATGCAGCCCTGCGGGAGTCCGAGGCACTGCTGCAACCCAGGGGGGTTGCCATCTAGTGTCCTGGGGGAGGTAACGCTCTGGCCACACTTCCTCCCCCGGTGGTCCCAGCCGGCCGCACGCTACAATACTCATAAACATTCAGACTAGGTAAAATTAAAATACCCATTAAATTATAACAGTTGCAGATGTGCTTTCTGTAAGACTACAATCTAATTTTTTTCCATTTCGAGAAAGACATTTATTTAAATGTTTGACTTTTTTGAAGATGTAACCAAGACAGTGTTTTAATGCATTTAGACATATCACATGCTGAAGAAAAATAGTTCGATTATGACATAAACATCGTAACCAGAGACCTATTTTGTTGTTCGTTTCGTTATCTAGAAAGGGCTCTTTTAAACACTTTATGCTCTCCATTTTTGAAACTGCATCCACCAGATATTAAGGTGAAGCGAAATGCAAACTATAAGATATCAGTCAATAGTAAAGTTAAAACGTTCGCAGGTATAATTAACCAACAATTACTATCTGATACAGGACAGTATATCAGGAAAGTTTACAAAAACATTAAATCAAAATAATACTATAAATTATAACATCAGCATTTTTGAATTAAAAAACAGATCCTAATATACAACCATTGTATAATGATACCAAAAACATTTACATAAGGAATAGCTGTCTATTTTAGTTAATATCAAATTTAACAAAGGTAATGCTAGAAACGGCTGTCTTCTCCATCCAGTAGTGAGACAAAGAACTCACACGAAACACAGTTTATAAAAAATGTAAAATATTGTTACTGGATATACTAAAACTCATTGAAAGGATCTATTGTAGTAGCAGGATATTTATATATACTAGGGGGCTTTGCCCACTGCTCGCTTTGTTCACCAAACCCTGTGCCTGCGCTATGTCCTAGCCTCTTTGCGTTTCTGTCGCTCACCTATGGGGATGTGGATGTACAATTTAAACATCATTTTATTTTCATTGGAATTGTTACATATGCATAATAGAACTCTTTTACATTTGTATCTCTATGCAAGATACAGTGTGTAATTCTTACATTGGAGACCATATAATGGACATAAGAAGCAAAACCTAACTTGCATCCAGTCGTACAATGGGCACCATCAATGCAAATCCCTACACAGTTTTCCCAGTGAACTTTGAGCTCTTTTAATTTGCAATCTTACTGACCTGAATATGTCTTCATCCTTTGTTGTTGTTTGCAATTTGTCTCAGAAGATACATTTTTTCTGAATGTCACAATCATGCATGCATGTATCTTATATATACCATTAAGTGACAATTCCAGCAATGTTTACAGACTGATCTAACTAAAGTGCAAATTTTTAATATTCTAATGCTTTCCCGACAGTAGATGCCTGCACCTTCTTCTTTTGGTTGCTCCCGTTAGTGTCACCACAGTGGATTATCTGATTCCATATCTTACTGCCCTCTGCATCTTGCTCTGTCACACCCACCACTAGCATATTCTACCTCACCACATCCATAACCTCCTTTAGGCTATCCTCTTTCCTTGCAGTTCCATCCCTAGCACCCTACTCCCATATCTTCTGAAATATCTTTTATTCTTCTAACAACACTGTCATTGCAACATTGGAACAGAATCATCTTTCTTGGCTTCTTCCTCACCAAGAAGAGCGACATGTACATCCTTTAGATATGGTTTTATGAGTTGCTCTGCAATGGCATGTGGCTTCTTGGCTTTGGAAAACTAACTTGATAATATTTTTGACGGCTTCCCTTTTTACCTTGAATGTCTGATGGACAAGAAAAATAAAGGTTATATAAATATTATCATCAGCCAGGTATTAAAATTAATATTGGTACTTTAAAAATAATTTTATGGTTAAACAAATTTCTACATTTTTTTTTTTTATTTTTATTTTTTTTCGCTAGTGGCCAGTTCCAGTAATTTTAAATAGTCTCTTCCCTAGGATATAAAAACAGCGAGACTGGTGTCAGCTTTAAATCTCATCCTACTTAAAAGCATCCCACTTGTGGTCCTTCAGCTTAATATATTAAACTTATGGCTCACTGGGCAGATGACTTATCCTGTTGTAATTTGTTTTTCTGGCCAATGAAACTGCCGCTCAAGCACACATCCTCCATACCAGAGGTTCTCTAGTTCAGTCCTGGCCAAACCCCCCATGACAGTAGGTCACCAAAATAACCAGTTTCGTCTTTTAATCACGCTTCCTTCTTTAAATGGAGTTATGTTTCAGAGTCACCACAGAATTTACAAACTGCTTATGTTAAATTTGTATTTAATGAAGCAAGAACATACATTTGTTAGATGGGTAAGAATCTTTAATTTTTTTTTTTTTGTTTTTAATGTTTTTTTCTTTTTAATGGCTTGATTATATATTCCATTATTTACTAATAAGCATACAAGTGGGTGGTATTCAAATAGCTGCTGCCCTTGAGTATTCAGTGTTGTTTGCCTTAATTTTTTTTCCAGTCAGAAATATTTGTCAGTATTTGCATATAATAATTAAAGCCAACAAACACCCTCAGAAAAAGCACATTTTTTACTTTCTTATATATGTAAATCTCATATTAGTTCACTTTTCTAAACACAAAATATGACAAGGAAAAAAGTTGAGCTAATTAAACAATGAGATAAATGAACAAAGAAATGACTTGATAATTGTGAAATTGATAGGAATAAAATCCTGCAGCTCAGTTGGCCCCAGGACTGAACTTGAGAAGTGCTGCGTCCCTTAAAGAATTTGTTGGGTTTGTGTTCATGCTGCCAGTGTTTTGTTAAAAAGTGTCTTTTTAACTTGTTAAATTTAAGACTTTCATTACTGAGGACTTTCCCCACACAGATCACATTGCGGGTGCACTACACCACTTATGTAAGCTTTAGTTGTGCCAAGAGAAATATATTCTTAATTATATTTTCTTTTTGACATTGTAAAAGAGCCAGATCCCTTCACCTCACAACTGTTTATATGTAAATCCCTCTGCCCAATGCCTTGCATGCATTTTAGTCCCCCATATGTGTATGTGCTCTCAATTATCTTAGTTTAATTTTTTCACAGGTTTTGAGAGGTTTTGGTACTGTCATGGGCGACAATATTTATTATGTTATTATGTACATTAACCACATTGTTTATAACCCCCACCACTAATTTGCACTTGGATGAACTACTCTTAGGTCGCCACATGACTGTGTAATAAACTTATCACAATCAGTCTCAATCCATAATTTAAGAAACACTGCTCTATGGGATAAATGAGATTAGGTACACCCACTCCTATTCTTCCTCTTTCTGCTAGGGAGTATTGTGATGCACCCTCTACTAATGACACATTTTCTACTGAAGATGACCTCTGATGTTCATCTTTTTCTTCTTATATGCCCTCAGGATTCCTTCCACCAGTCTTGATGGACACCTCCCTGTGCTTCCAATGTATGTGCACGCCTGCCTAGCTGTCAACACTCCAAGTCTGATTACCTCCAGCAAGAAATCACTTTCTTGTCTCTCTCCATCAGCCCTTAAACCAACTCAAATGGCTTTGCAGCTTTATCTCTTTAATTTGAGCTTGGCACCTTGGGCCTGGGTGCCTTCTGATGGACTGGGCTGACTCATGTTGCACACCACTAGTCCCAATTGCACTGCTGTGGACGCTTTTACCCATACAGCTGACTCACTGTTTTTCAAATCAGGAGCTTTCTCAACGGCCCCACTTTATAATGCTTAATGTAAGTGCCCGTCTGTAACTATTTAAGCCAGTCTATAAATTGGTACACATACACACATATAAATGGTTAACACTGCTACCACAGTAAGTAGCATTAGGCATTTTGTCCTCTGCAGTAGCCTTATTTTGAGTCAGTGAGTTCCTGTACAGTGTAGGCCCTGGACCACTTTCGAGTCTTATGTTCCCACTGCACAAAAGGAACTGTAACAATCAAAATATGATGTGCAAAGAAGAGTGATGTAATAAGAAATGCAGTGGGTTTGGGAGTTTACATTTGACCCAGTCCACCTGATTGCTTCAGACTGATTGTTATGCTCATCAGGGAGAGATTATTGCTTTGATGTGGTGCAGCGTGACACATCAGGAAGGCGGCTGTGAAGAGTGATGTGGCACAAAGTGTGGTGCTCCATCTTCACCAATAACTATTTAAAGTCCAAACTACTAATAGATTTGTAAGATGGTGCCAGTGCTTGTGGTCAGTTTATCTGCCCAATTCATCATCCAGTCCCCACTCACAAACTGTTCACAAAGTTCTTGCTGTGGGAATGCTACAAAAGTTCATGAGACAGTTTTGGAAGATGGATGCTTGAAGCAGAACTCTGTTAGCAGTGGTGTTATTTTATTTTTGTACCTTCATACTGAGATGTCCAGTATTTACTGAACCCGAGGGACTTAAAGTAAATGAAAGTATACAGTATATAAGCATGAATAGCAGAAGAGGTATCCTTTATTTACTGAACCCGAGGGGCTTTACTTAAAATAAATGGGAGTATATATAAGCATGAATATATAGAAAAAGGGCTCAGAAAGAAACAGATAATACAACTAAAACTTCAAGTTCAAGGTATGGCCTGCCAGACACTGGCCTGGAACAGATAGGTGAAATAATTGATTCCAGGACCTGATGCTGCAGGAGAACTCATCGATTCCAGAAGGTTCATTGAAACTAAAAATGGCCTTACTATCTGCACTGTCGACTCCCTCCCGCGAGCCAGCAACACAGACTCCAACTGGGCTTGCTACTCCACCCGCAGAGCACAGAGAAGACCGGAACAGTCTGAGCTGAAGGTAACGATCACCACAATGATTACCGCAATAACTATAGCTTTCAGAGAGCCTTAAAGGAGCTAAAGAATAATATAAAGAGGGTTGCAGATGATACAAATGATATAAAGAAAGATATAAAAGACATAAACAAGACAAACGAGAAGCTGCTTCAGTATATTAAAAACCAGGAGAAACATTTACGTAATCACTCTGAGGCAACCTTTAAAGGTATGCTAGAAATAATTGAGAAAAAAAATACAAAAAAATCTGACTAAGTTTGAGAATAAATTTAGAGCACTCAGTGCTCAACCGGAAATAAAACTTCCAGAGTTTCAAAAGATTCTCTGGATCTAAAAAATTTCCTGCAGTGGGATAGCCAGTATTCACAGCAGCCTGCTAAGTGTCAGACCTGCAGCTGCAATTCTAATTGCATTAACTTTCTAAGCAGGCTAATGGTAGCTTCTTGCCCTGTTTAAGAAATGTATGAAATCCATCTTAACTGCACCTTAAAGCATACAAGTGAAACGTGCTTCCAAGGCCAAATTTAACTGGTATAGGTAAACTGTTTGCCTGGGAGTCTGTACGTCTACAATGTAGACTCTACATAGCAGCAGTTAGCTTATTAATAAGAACGTCCGCTATATGTTTAGCTTAGTGGTAGTGGTATATGAATGCGATATACTGTAATTCTTGTTTGTTAAAGCAGTCCAAAAGTCAGTGAATGTGAGGTTATTGGTTGTTGCCAGCTAGGTTTTTACCTTTTTTATTCTCAGTAGAGTTTTTCTATAATGGTGGTGGTGGTTCCTTTTGATTAAATGGGGTACCCTTGCTCAGAAGCCAGAAGGCTTTGCTGTTAATCACGACTTCTTCTGTCATTATTCCCACATTATGAAATTTTGTGTAATTTTAGATCATTACAGTTTTTCATTGCTAGTGCTGTGAATACAATGGCTGCTGCAGTGTGGCCTAACAACCAGAATTCTGTTTATATTTTTAGGATTTGGTTGTAGATATGCTGCTTTGATATTTCTGCAATGTATTATGCACTTTAACACTTTTGCACGAAATACCAAACAGAGCCACATTTAACATGCTCCAAACTACTGAAACATCTGTTCTGCTTTCAGAACAGTCGGATTAAACACTGCCCTCATGTCTTTTTCAAAGAAGCATGTTTGACAGTAAATCTAAATCGGGCATTGCAATGCAACAAGGAAATTATATTTTCCCAATGCCATTTAATTAATTGTATAATACTATACTAATACTATAATATTACGTTTAAACTCTTAATTTTAATAAAAAAAAATAAAAATGCAACATGATTTATTGGGCATACAATACTTTGCTGTAGTACAGGGGTTCTCAAACTCAGTCCTGGGGACCCACTATGCCTGTAGGTTTTTGTTCCAATGAGCTTTTGTTTTTAATTGGACTCCTTGGCTAACTAAGTGAACTGTTGTTTCCCAGATTCTGTGTTTTAGGAACAATAAAGAAATTAGCTAAGTTCGGTTAAAAATAATTATTTGGATTTTTGTTTATCATTGGCTGAGCTTTCAAAGTAGCAACTTCCTTTTAATATATGGCCTTATGGAAACAGTAGTATTTCAGCAGTGATATTAAATTTATTGGATTAACAGAAAATATGCAACATAAATTTGGGCACCCCAACAGAGATATTACATCAATACTTAGTTGAGCCTCCTTTTTGCTATTATAACAGCCTTTAGACGCCTCCTATAGCCTTTGATGTTTGTCTGGATTCTGGATGGAGGTATTTTTGACCATTCTTCCATACAAAATCTCTCCAGTTCAGTTAAATTTCATGGCTGCCGAGTATGGACAGCCTGCTTCAAATTGTCCCATAGGTTTTCGATGATATTCAAGTCAGGGGTCTGTGATGGCAATTCCAGAACATTGCACTTCTCCCTCTACATGAATGCCTTTGTAGATTTAGAACTGTGTTTTGAGTCATTGTCTTGTTGGAATATCCAACCCCTGCATAACTTCAACTTTGTGACTGATGCTTTTACATTATCCTGAAAAATTTGTTGATATTGGGTTGAATTCATCCGACCCTCAGCTTTACCAAAGGCCCCAGTCCCTGAACTAGTCACACAACCCTACAGTTACCACAGCATGATGGAACCTCCACCAAATTTGACAGTGGGTAGCAGGTGTTTTTCTTGGAATTCAGTGTTCTTCTTCTGCCATGCAAAATGCTTTTTGTTATGACCAGATAACTCAATTTTGGTCTCATCAGTCCAAAGCACTTTGTTCCAAAATGAATCTGGGTTGCCTAAAAGAGCTTTGGCATACAACAAGCGACTCTGTTTGTGGTGTGAGTGCAGAAAAGGCTTCTTTCTCATCACCCTGCCATATAGATGTTCTTTGTGCAAATTGCACTGAATTGTGGAACGATGTACAGATACACCATCTACAGCAAGATAATCTTGCAGGTCTTTGGAGGTGATCTGTGGGTTGTCTGTAACCATTCTCACAATCCTGCGCATATGCCGCTCCTGTATTTTTTTTGGCCTGCCAGACCTGGGTTTAACAGCAGCTGTGCCTGTGGCCTTCCATTACTTGATTACATTCTTTACAGTTGAAACTGACAGTTTAAACCTCTGAGATAGCTTCTTGTAGCCTTTCCCTAAACCATGATACTGAACAATCTTTGTTTTCAGATCTTTTGAGAGTTGCTTTGATGATCCCACACTGTCACTCTTCAGAGGAGAGTCAAAGGGAAGCACAACCTGCAACTGACCACCTTAAATACCTTTTTCTCATGATTGGACTCGCCTGTCTATGCAGTTCAAGGCTTAACGAGCTAATCCAACCAGTTTGGTGTTGCAAGTAATCAGTATTGAGCAGTTACATGCACACAATTCAGCAAAATTACAAGGGTGCCCAAATTTTTGCACAGCCAGTTTTTCACATTTGATTTAATTTCATACAACTAAATACTGCTTCGCTAAAAATCTTTGTTTGGAAAACACCCCAGTACTCAGATGTTCCTAGGAGATGAAAGACATACTACTGTTATCTTTTTTGTTGAAAGTAGAGTACATTATTATGCAAGCTGAGAGGGGTTCCCAAACTTTTTCATATGACTGTACATTAATTCCTCCTCGATCGCAGGGGTTGCGTTCCAGAACCCCCCGCGATAGGTGAAAATCCGCAAAGTAGAAACTATATGTTTGTATGGTTATTTTTATATATTTTAAGCCCTTAGAAACTCTCCGACACTGTTTATAAATATTCCCCGCACAGTTATACAGCATAAACCCTTTGTATTCTCTTAGATATTAGGTAAGATTCATTGAAATTATTTATGTAAACATACTGTTTATATACAGTAAAATCTAAATATTATTTTAAAGATATCGAGCGTCTCAGATATCACATAAGTTACAGCCATTACGATAGACAGGCCACCAGCAATAAATACGTGCAATGCAAGAAAAATTGTCTACAGTAAATGTGTGTACAGTGACACTAAACGTACATACATGTACTAAGTACTGTAAGTAGGAAATGAATTATGGCTACTCACCAACAATGACATGACGACTTGTCCGATAACAATGAGTTTAATTTTACTACCCAACAAAGGAGAGCGTTACAGCCCTTCTGAAGGAGCCTCTTCAGGCGACTATATAGCACCGCCGTTGGTCTTCTTCCGGCAGTCTTCAATCCAATTCCCTAAAGTAGATTCCATCCGGACTACTGCCTTATTATGTCCACTTACAACTTGTTTTGCGCCCTGGTTAAAAGGACACTGCGGCCATAGATCTTATATTGTTTTCCTCCTTTTTAAATAAAAAGAATCGTAGACTCATTGATGGCGTAATGGCGTCCTACAGCGGTGTAGCTATTCCCTTCCTTCAACATATCCAAAACTTTTACCTTTTCTGCAATTGTTAACATCTTCCATTGGCGCTTGGGCATGGCCCCTGAAGCAGTAGCAGGAGCAGATCGCTTTGGAACCTTAATGAAGGGCTTGACTATGCATAAAGATAAACACAAAAGAGCACAAAAGTTAACTCTTTACACAGCGAAACACGTTGATACTGAATGAGCGAGACAAGACTTCCTGGTTAACGCAGCGGAATCGAACTTGGAGCTCCATCACTGAGCCAATCAGCACACAGGAACTTAACTGCGTGCTCTGATTGCTTAGCTTCTCGGCCATCTGCCAATAGCGTCCCTTGTATGAAATCAACTGGGCAAACCAACTGAGGAAGCATGTACCGGAAGTAAAAAGACCCATTGTCCGCAGAACCCACGAAGCAGCGAAAAATCCGCGTTATAGATTTAGATATGCTTACATATAAAATCCGCGATAAAAGTGAAGCCGCGAAAGTCAAAGCGCGATATAGCGAGGGATTACTGTATATATATTAAAATGTACTAAGTAGTTATATGGAAATAATGTATCTTTTTTTCTTTTTAATAATATTTTCAACTTGATTTTCATTCTACTTTTCCAGGTGTTCTAATTGTTTAAGTAATCTATTTACTAATATGTGGGTCAATCAATCAATCAATCAACCAACATTTATTTATATAGCACATTTTCATACAAAAAAATGTAGCTCAAAGCTAAAGTAGTTGCAGCCTTTCACAATTCAGTGTGCTTTTGCCTGGGTGTCTTCTCTGTTCGTTTTTAATTGTCATTATTAAGATACAACGAAGGGAGCAAACTGCACAGAGAAAGTGGAAAATTTTAATGAAATCAACAAAAGAGAGTTAAGCATTTTAAATCTATAGCAAAAACAGAAATATTTCTAAATGTCTTATAAATGTAAAAATCATGCTGCTGTGCTTTTCTGAATGTAGAATAAGAGAAGAGAAAAAAACACCAGCTAATTAAATAAGTGTTATCAGTTGTCACTAATTACATCTTTTTGAAAGAAAAACCTGAAACCACAGTGGGCCCCCAGGACCAACTTTGAGAACCCCTGCTCTAGTGTATCTGCTTCTGATTATTTTATGGTTTAAGTTGAGCATGATTCCCTCTGCTATGATATGCAGGAGTTGATCTGCTCCCACAATCCTTTTTGTTCTAGCTCTTGTGGTATGTAATGCTTCTCCATGCTCACTTCTTTATTTTGCAACCTGCTTATATGTATCAACTTTTTGGACTATTTTAGGTTAGTGTGGTGAATAGGATATATTGGAAAAGCTATGAAATAACACACAGTTAAACTAAACAGGAGTGATAACTGGAAAACAATAGCATGCCTTATTTACTGTATTAAAATTTCTGTTACAACAGATATCCTCACTTGATGCTTCTGTTTTTGGCTGTGCTGACAAAGATGCACAAACACACTGGTTGAAAGATGCCTGAACTTAAAATATTTATAGTGAACTCCAAAACTCCAGATAAAAAAAAATAAAGTAATAGATGTCATCAAAGGTTTTACCAGCAAGAAGCTAACCAAAGGACAACAAAACAAACCCATACTTTCAAGATCAGTAACTTAAATAGAGCCAAAATGTCCATAAACTGAATAATCTATCTAGTAACACTGAAATCCAGAAAGCGAGAAGAAACAAACACATGTGAGCAAAAACAATGTCAAAGTAGCCCTTTGAGATGCTGCTGACCCTTAAATGTTTCCCAGCTGCAGTTTCAGGTGGTCTAACGCACCACCCCCCCTTCACCATGTGAAGGACAATACACATAACAAAAGACATAAAGTCTATAAACAGGACAATAACATAAAGAAAATATTAATTAATGCAGAGAAAAAAAGCACATCAATAATTAATAATTCTATTTACAAAACATAAAAAAATAAACAAGAAAAGGCTAAATTAAATAAAAACAAACTTGAGCCAGGGATGAAATCCTGGCTTTATCATAGCAATAATTTTTTCAAAGTTGGCTTTAATTCTGAATTTTAACACATTTTGCGTGCACATAGGCATCTGCTACTTTCTTCTTTCCTCAGTTACTTATATTTTTACTCATTTTTCCTTCTTTTTCCTTACTTTGGACTGTAATTGATAGCATTGAGCAGCTGTTTTGTATAAAGAGTGGTGCAAAAAGAAATAATTTAATCTTTAAAAAAAACTGATCTGAGCATTTGTAGCTGAATTGCATTCTTAGAATCAAAATGATATTGGAGTTGAGAGGGACATTTGACTATAGATTGCTGTTTAGACGTAAGACTTGCACTGCAGGTTTATTTCTGCTTTTGCACAGGCATAAACTCTAGTCCATATTGGTTTTAAAAAACTGAATATTAATTGACACTGACACTAAAAAGCCCTCAATGAACACAATTTTGCTCATGTTGGTATGATCGGTAAAAGCTGTTATTTTAAGAACCCTAATTGGGGGAAGATTTGTATACAAAAAAGGTGAACTGGTATACAGAAAGACAGAACATCGTTTGGTCGCAGTATAGCTTCAGCAAATAGTATACTGAGCTAACAGTCAAATGTGAATTCTGTTGAAAAACCATTGCTGTTACTGAACATACAGTATCTCATCCAATTTAAATTCATCACTTGAAACACAACCTTCTTATGCAAAAGAGTACATGGCCAAAAAAAAAAAAAAGAAACTGACATACATTCGTGGCTAAAGTAAGTTCTCAAAGGAGTCGTCCTTTACAGAAGAATTTGCTAATGCCATTCCATATCCCAAAGGTTCATACAAATGAAGTAGCATCATAGCAAATGACATGATCCTTCAGGCAACTTCAGCAAACCTGGTAAATCTGTTAAACTAATATTTTTTTTATAAAATATGTATTATTTCTAGTCGGATTTTTATTTATAAAATTTGATTTATTTTGCACATCATAAATATTTAAAGTCTTAAATATTCAAATTTTTTAAATGTTCATTGTGCATTGTGTTTGAATATAAACAATAAAAAAGTCTCAGTACTGTACTTTAGCAAACCTGCAAGTGTCAGATCAAATATGTATGTCAGAATTTTCCATAAATGTTAAATTAAGAATTCTTCTGTTTGAAATTCCTTGTCCTAAACTTGTGTCTAAGACATCAAGATGATGCGTTTGCAGGTTTAATAATTTTACATATTATAACCTAATGTTTCAGCATATCTGATATTTGGGAATCATAACAGGTTAAAAAAAGTTATAAAAAGTGGCATTTTTAAAACAGAATAAACTTAAAAAAGATATCATTAGTGTATCATTTAAATGTTGCGCTTCTTCATGATGATGACCTTTTTTTTTGCCCTCTTGCAGCTATGCGGTATTTAATGTTTGAAAAATCTCTGGGATTAAAACAATTGAATATAGATAATGTTTTTTGCGTCTTATGAACACACTTCAAATGTAACTTCTCATCAACAGAATTTTTCCATTACTTTCAAATTAGATTCTTGCTAAAAGGACCTACCTAATTTTTCTCACCTCCCATCCATTTCTATTCCAGAATAAATATTGATCGGTTTTGAAGACTCAGACAGCATCTCAATCTTCTTCTTCTTCTTTCGGCCGCTCCCATTAGGGGTTGCCACAGCGAATCATCTTCTTACATATCTTTCTGTCCTCTGCATTTCATTCTGTTACACCCATCACCTGCATGTCCTCTCTCACTACAACAACAACAACAACAACAACAACATTTATTTATATAGCACATTTTCATACAAACAGTAGCTCAAAGTGCTTTACATATTAAAGAATAGAAAAATGAAAGACATAATTATGAAAAATAAATCAACATTAACATCGAATAAGAGTAAGGTTCAATGGCCAGGGGGGACAGAAAAAACAAAAAAACTCCAGACGGCTGGAGAAAAAATAAAATCTGTAGGGATTCCAGACCATGATACGCCCAGTCCCCTCTGGGCATTCTACCTAACATAAATGAAACAGTCCTCTTTGGATTTAGGGTTCTCACGGAAGGGCTTGATGATGATGATGGTCACGTATAACCATAAACCTTCCCTGGCAGCTCTATCCTTAGCATCATTATCCCAATATACTCAGCATCTCTCCTCTGCAGATGTTCAAACCAACACAATCTCACCTCTCTGACTTTGTCTCCCAACCGTCCAACCTGAGCTGACACTCTAATGTACTAATTTCTAATGAATGCAATCTATCCTCGTCACACCCTATGCAAATCTTAGCACCTTTAACTCTGCTACCTCCGGTTCTGTCTCCTGCTTTCTGGTCAGTGCCACAGTCTCCAACCCATATAACATAGCTGGTCTCGCTACCATCCTGTAGATCTTTCCTTTCACTTTTGCTGATACCCGTCTGTCACAAATCACTCTTGCCACTCTTCTCCACCCATTCCACCCTGCTTGCACTCTCTTTTTCACTTCTCTTCCACAATCCCCATTACTCTGTGCTATTGCTCCCAAGTATTTAATCTCATCCACCTTTGCCAACTTTACTCTCCTCACCATTCCACTGACCTCCCTCTCATTTACACACATGTACTCTGTCTTGTTCCTACTGACCTTCATTCCTTTCCTCACTAGAGCATATATCCACCTCTCCAGGGTCTCCTCAACCCGCTCCCTAATATATAAAAATATTGCAAAGTCCCTTCCTTTCAAAGATCCCAGGGTACAATGAGGAAAAGATCTTTCACTTAACATCCCTGAAAAGGAGTGGAAGGCAGCTGTGCATAGAATACACTATAGCTCCATATGTGCAAAGCATACAATTATTCAACTTAAAACCTTTTATCAAACACATTTATCTAATTTAAAACTGTACAAAATGTATCCCTGCCAAGATCCAACCTGTGAGCATTGCAATCCAACTCCAACCTCACTGGCCACATTTTTAGGGCTTGCACCAAATTATCATCATTCTGGACAAAAACTTTTGAATGTCTATCAGACAGCGTTTATGTTACAATCACTCCTAACTTGTTAATAGCTGTGTTTTGTGTACCAGATGGGCTTAAAGTGGAGAAAGACAAATTGATTGTAATTGCCTTTCCCACACTACTAGCATATAGACTTATCTTACTCAACTGGTAGAATACCAGGCCACCTATGATAAGTCAGTGAGATAAGTGTTATCAGTTGTCACTAATTACATCTTTTGAAAGAAAAACCTGAAACCACAGTGGGCCCCCAGGACCAACTTTGAGAACCCCTGCTCTAGTGTATCTGCTTCTGATTATTTTATGGTTTAAGTTGAGCATGATTCCCTCTGCTATGATATGCAGGAGTTGATCTGCTCCCACAATCCTTTTTGTTCTAGCTCTTGTGGTATGTAATGCTTCTCCATGCTCACTTCTTTATTTTGCAACCTGCTTATATGTATCAACTTTTGGACTATTTTAGGTTAGTGTGGTGAATAGGATATATTGGAAAAGCTATGAAATAACACACAGTTAAACTAAACAGGAGTGATAACTGGAAAACAATAGCATGCCTTATTTACTGTATTAAAATTTCTGTTACAACAGATATCCTCACTTGATGCTTCTGTTTTTGGCTGTGCTGACAAAGATGCACAAACACACTGGTTGAAAGATGCCTGAACTTAAAATATTTATAGTGAACTCCAAAACTCCAGATAAAAAAATAAAGTAATAGATGTCATCAAAGGTTTTACCAGCAAGAAGCTAACCAAAGGACAACAAAACAAACCCATACTTTCAAGATCAGTAACTTAAATAGAGCCAAAATGTCCATAAACTGAATAATCTATCTAGTAACACTGAAATCCAGAAAGCGAGAAGAAACAAACACATGTGAGCAAAAACAATGTCAAAGTAGCCCTTTGAGATGCTGCTGACCCTTAAATGTTTCCCAGTTGCAGTTTCAGGTGGTCTAACGCACCACCCCCCCTTCACCATGTGAAGGACAATACACATAACAAAAGACATAAAGTCTATAAACAGGACAATAACATAAAGAAAATATTAATTAATGCAGAGAAAAAAAGCACATCAATAATTAATAATTCTATTTACAAAACATAAAAAAATAAACAAGAAAAGGCTAAATTAAATAAAAACAAACTTGAGCCAGGGATGAAATCCTGGCTTTATCATAGCAATAATTTTTTCAAAGTTGGCTTTAATTCTGAATTTTAACACATTTTGCGTGCACATAGGCATCTGCTACTTTCTTCTTTCCTCAGTTACTTATATTTTTACTCATTTTTCCTTCTTTTTCCTTACTTTGGACTGTAATTGATAGCATTGAGCAGCTGTTTTGTATAAAGAGTGGTGCAAAAAGAAATAATTTAATCTTTAAAAAAAACTGATCTGAGCATTTGTAGCTGAATTGCATTCTTAGAATCAAAATGATATTGGAGTTGAGAGGGACATTTGACTATAGATTGCTGTTTAGACGTAAGACTTGCACTGCAGGTTTATTTCTGCTTTTGCACAGGCATAAACTCTAGTCCATATTGGTTTTAAAAAACTGAATATTAATTGACACTGACACTAAAAAGCCCTCAATGAACACAATTTTGCTCATGTTGGTATGATCGGTAAAAGCTGTTATTTTTAAGAACCCTAATTGGGCGGGGAAGATTTGTATACAAAAAAGGTGAACTGGTATACAGAAAGACAGAACATCGTTTGGTCGCAGTATAGCTTCAGCAAATAGTATACTGAGCTAACAGTCAAATGTGAATTCTGTTGAAAAACCATTGCTGTTACTGAACATACAGTATCTCATCCAATTTAAATTCATCACTTGAAACACAACCTTCTTATGCAAAAGAGTACATGGCCAAAAAAAAAAAAAAGAAACTGACATACATTCGTGGCTAAAGTAAGTTCTCAAAGGAGTCGTCCTTTACAGAAGAATTTGCTAATGCCATTCCATATCCCAAAGGTTCATACAAATGAAGTAGCATCATAGCAAATGACATGATCCTTCAGGCAACTTCAGCAAACCTGGTAAATCTGTTAAACTAATATTTTTTTTATAAAATATGTATTATTTCTAGTCGGATTTTTATTTATAAAATTTGATTTATTTTGCACATCATAAATATTTAAAGTCTTAAATATTCAAATTTTTTAAATGTTCATTGTGCATTGTGTTTGAATATAAACAATAAAAAAGTCTCAGTACTGTACTTTAGCAAACCTGCAAGTGTCAGATCAAATATGTATGTCAGAATTTTCCATAAATGTTAAATTAAGAATTCTTCTGTTTGAAATTCCTTGTCCTAAACTTGTGTCTAAGACATCAAGATGATGCGTTTGCAGGTTTAATAATTTTACATATTATAACCTAATGTTTCAGCATATCTGATATTTGGGAATCATAACAGATTAAAAAAAGTTATAAAAAGTGGCATTTTTAAAACAGAATAAACTTAAAAAAGATATCATTAGTGTATCATTTAAATGTTGCGCTTCTTCATGATGATGACCTTTTTTTTTGCCCTCTTGCAGCTATGCGGTATTTAATGTTTGAAAAATCTCTGGGATTAAAACAATTGAATATAGATAATGTTTTTTGCGTCTTATGAACACACTTCAAATGTAACTTCTCATCAACAGAATTTTTCCATTACTTTCAAATTAGATTCTTGCTAAAAGGACCTACCTAATTTTCTCACCTCCCATCCATTTCTATTCCAGAATAAATATTGATCGGTTTTGAAGACTCAGACAGCATCTCAATCTTCTTCTTCTTCTTTCGGCCGCTCCCATTAGGGGTTGCCACAGCGAATCATCTTCTTACATATCTTTCTGTCCTCTGCATTTCATTCTGTTACACCCATCACCTGCATGTCCTCTCTCACTACAACAACAACAACAACAACAACAACATTTATTTATATAGCACATTTTCATACAAACAGTAGCTCAAAGTGCTTTACATATTAAAGAATAGAAAAATGAAAGACATAATTATGAAAAATAAATCAACATTAACATCGAATAAGAGTAAGGTTCAATGGCCAGGGGGGACAGAAAAAACAAAAAAACTCCAGACGGCTGGAGAAAAAATAAAATCTGTAGGGATTCCAGACCATGATACCGCCCAGTCCCCTCTGGGCATTCTACCTAACATAAATGAAACAGTCCTCTTTGGATTTAGGGTTCTCACGGAAGGGCTTGATGATGATGATGGTCACGTACAACCATAAACCTTCCCTGGCAGCTCTATCCTTAGCATCATTATCCCAATATACTCAGCATCTCTCCTCTGCAGATGTTCAAACCAACACAATCTCACCTCTCTGACTTTGTCTCCCAACCGTCCAACCTGAGCTGACACTCTAATGTACTAATTTCTAATGAATGCAATCTATCCTCGTCACACCCTATGCAAATCTTAGCACCTTTAACTCTGCTACCTCCGGTTCTGTCTCCTGCTTTCTGGTCAGTGCCACAGTCTCCAACCCATATAACATAGCTGGTCTCGCTACCATCCTGTAGATCTTTCCTTTCACTTTTGCTGATACCCGTCTGTCACAAATCACTCTTGCCACTCTTCTCCACCCATTCCACCCTGCTTGCACTCTCTTTTTCACTTCTCTTCCACAATCCCCATTACTCTGTGCTATTGCTCCCAAGTATTTAATCTCATCCACCTTTGCCAACTTTACTCTCCTCACCATTCCACTGACCTCCCTCTCATTTACACACATGTACTCTGTCTTGTTCCTACTGACCTTCATTCCTTTCCTCACTAGAGCATATATCCACCTCTCCAGGGTCTCCTCAACCCGCTCCCTAATATATAAAAATATTGCAAAGTCCCTTCCTTTCAAAGATCCCAGGGTACAATGAGGAAAAGATCTTTCACTTAACATCCCTGAAAAGGAGTGGAAGGCAGCTGTGCATAGAATACACTATAGCTCCATATGTGCAAAGCATACAATTATTCAACTTAAAACCTTTTATCAAACACATTTATCTAATTTAAAACTGTACAAAATGTATCCCTGCCAAGATCCAACCTGTGAGCATTGCAATCCAACTCCAACCTCACTGGCCACATTTTTAGGGCTTGCACCAAATTATCATCATTCTGGACAAAAACTTTTGAATGTCTATCAGACAGCGTTTATGTTACAATCACTCCTAACTTGTTAATAGCTGTGTTTTGTGTACCAGATGGGCTTAAAGTGGAGAAAGACAAATTGATTGTAATTGCCTTTCCCACACTACTAGCATATAGACTTATCTTACTCAACTGGTAGAATACCAGGCCACCTATGATAAGTCAGTGAGATGTTCAATACAATTTAAAATTGGGAAAAAAATAATTCTCATTTAGAGGATCTGTTCAAAACGTTTTAAAAATATGGCAGGATTTAATTAATAAAATTGTAGAATAAGCATTTATGTCAGGGAAAAAGACATTCTCCCTTTCTGCCCTTTTTAAAGAATTGCTCTTGTTGTTGTTGCCCTCTTTTTCTCTTGGTTAAGGGTGGGGGTCTTGGTTGAATTCTGGTTTAAGTTTGACTTGATTGATAGAGCTGGTGGTATAAACATAACCTCTGTCATAGTTTTATTTGATGTTACTTTTTATCATTCTCAATTAATTATCTGTTATTGTGTAGAATTATTGGTACACGGAGACAATGAAGCAGTAGAGTAGGTTTAAATCAAAATCTTTCTACACCCTAAGTTGTCTGTGGTGCTTTGCTCAAGATGTCATGTTTACTAAAGTATTGTTTTGTAAACTTACTCTGGGTACCAGGATTATACTTTAAAGTTCAACAGTTAATCCACCTGAACAAGGAAAATCTATAGATCTTTGATGTAACATTGGGATTCTTTGAGGCATTAAGAAAAAATTTTGGATGAATATTCTTGGGCATTTGACTGTTATTTGTAACTGATTTTGCCAATTGTGCTGATACAGCTGGTGTGATTAAGTATGAGCTTTCCGAATAATAGGAAAATATGAAAGAAAGTAAAAGTCCTTAGGTTTATGTTTTCACATGAGAATGTTTTAATATAACAAAATTGTTAAATAATAGTTTCTAATAACACTCATTGCAAAAAGTATATTTGTGATTAAACTAATAGCGTGATAGCACTAAAACTAAACTAATTTGAACCTTATTGGTACATTTGCTTAAGGCACTTTCACTCTTAGGTACCATCAACACTACTACTTGGTTAGATCATGCCTAGATCATGGTGTTTCTACAATTAGATTAAGCAGATAGAGGAAATGGATACTAGCTTTTCATTTAAAAATGAAGACACTGGTCCCCTTTTTACCTCTTATCCACAGTACCTCAGTATTTTCAACCCCTGAAAACAGAAACTTTTGAAAACACATTTTGTTAGCACTTAATTACAGTTATTGTCGTTGTACATATCAGCCAGGAGAAGTGGGCTTTCAAAATGTGGCAGTCTATACTAGGAAAATAACCTTATAAACATGCTTTACTTTGAAGAGTTTCAACATTATCTTTGGCAGAATATCATTGGAGGTTGCCATCCATACTGATACATCTTTGGGATGCATATATTGACCAATATGTCAACACCCTTATATTAGTGGTTGGCCCCTGCTAGTCATTTGCTTGTGCCATGATGCAAATGATTCTGTTTAAGGTCTTATGGGGTATACATTTCTCCATCTTTTGGCTGCTTTGTTTGTTTTATTTAAATATACAATGGATGTATAGAATGTTACTTATCAAATACGTTTCCTTTTGACACATTACTAATTTTTATGAGCTGTGGTTGCCTGGTCTACTTTGGAGATGTTTCCCAAAGTATTGTGACTGGTTTGCTAATTGTGGTATACCCAGTAATGATGATGGTTGCATTCATTGTATTATTTTCATGTGAATATAATACCATAAATTATTAAAAGGATACTATAAGCATTTTCTTAATTTGTATTTAGTGAAAGCTTATTTGTTTTAATTGCATCTGATGTATGTGTGTTTTTAAATTGCCTGTGTTTACACAAATTTCTAATTTTAGAAACTATCAGACTTGATGGGTGTTTTGCATTTTGTATATACTGTTATTGGTAACCTAAACTATTTTTTAACCTCTGCCAGTTTCCCGCTTACCCTTGTACCACTTTAGTATCTTTACTGGACTTGAATTGCTTAAATTTAAGTAAAAACTTGAAAAATTGAAGTGTTCTAAAACTTTTGATGGTGTGAATGTAGACTTTTATGGGTAAACCGTAGCTTTAAAATTCACGTTTCTCTATTAACAGTGTTCAAGAAGGGCACTGTAATCTTTTCATTTTAAGCATTTTGCTCTGGCTATCCATGGCCATCGCTAACACCTAAAGTTGGTAAATTTTTAGACAGAAATCTGAACAAGTGACACACCTTTGAATAAAATAAATAAAATACCTTACATTGGAGGGTATGGAAGGAACAGAGGCTTGTCGTAACACATTCAAAAGCCATATTGGTGTAGTCCAATTGAGTAGATTTCAGCCAGGCGATCATCTTGATTTTTTTTTTTTTTTTTATTAAATGAAGTCAATACTTTAACACTAGAATCACTGAAACCTATGAAAAAAACTTGTGGTCCCAGCCCACTTTAAATCCCTTCACACCTGTCCATCAGCGTCTTTTGTTTTGTAAATGTGTCGATCAGCACAAGCACCAACCAGACTTCTGTCCCATCCCCGCCTTGACGGAGCTAAACTTGGGCAAAAAGTTCTCCCAGCTCAAGCCAAGGCTCCTTATCTCCATGTAAGGTTCCTGGAGTTTTATAGGATAAATAATACAGTATATTGTTATTTGGAATACATGCATTTCATGTCTACAAAGATCTGGGTAAGTGTAGGATGAAAGGAAATGTAAGACAAGAAATGCTGAACACATACCTAAAGCAGAAACCTTTTCCATGTTATAGTAATAATGATGTTAAGTGTATAATTTGTGAAGACTTTAGTCCAAATATCAAATAAACATATGCACTTTTATTCAAGAATATAACCAAAGGAAAAAAGAAAGCATTTTATTTATATGTTGCTGTCAATGAGTTAAAAACCCAAGCTCAAATGTCAATCGACAGGGAGCTTATATGTATTCTTAAATGGTGCAGAGGTATGAACCATTGCCTTATAAACCAAAGGTTCCAGGTTCATGACTGGGCACTCCACGTTTAGAGTATTGAGCTGCTATTATTATTACTATAATTTAATAAAAACATACATTTGATTTGAGTTTGTAACACCCGGTGTAAATTTTGGCTACTTATAAAAGATAGTGCTTGTTTTTTTTATTATTCAGTTTTATTTTCTAAGCCAGTGTTTTCCAACCTTGATCCTGGGGGGGCACACTGTGGCTGCAGGTTTTTGTTCCAACCAGCTTCTGTTTTAAATTGGACTCCTGGGCGAATTAAGTGATGTGTTATTTCCCCAAGTTCTGTGCTTTTGGAACAATATAGAAATCTAGGTTTGGTAAAAATGTACCAAGCAGTTATATGGGAATAATGTATTTTTTCTTTTTAACAATATTTTCATCTTGATTTTCATTCTACTTTTCTAGGTGTTCTAATTGTTAATCCATTATTTACCAATTAGTGGGTCTGATGCTAAAGTAGTTGCAGCCTTTGATTATTCAGTGTTGTTTGCCAGCGTGTCTGCTCTGCTCATTTTTAATTGTCATTAATAAGATGCAACGAAGGGGAAAAACTGCACAGAGAAAGGGAAAAATATAATGAAATCAACAAAAGAGAGTTAAGCATTTAAAGCAGAAATATTTCTAAATGCCTTTTAAATATAAAAGTCATGCTGCTGTGCTTTTCTGTATGTAGAATAAAAAAATATTACCAGCTAATTAAATGAGATCAGTGTTATCCAGTATTGTCACTGATTAGGAATCTGGTTGGAACAAAAACCTGCAGCCACAGTGTGCCCCCAGGATCGAGGTTGGGAAACACTGCTCTAAGTGATGTTCACATGATACAACAAACTTGCCTCTCCCACACTGAGTTGATGACATTTATCTACATTATCGTCACAAGAGCAGTGCTGTGGCTGATGCCTGCTGAAAACTATTTGTTTTACCGGCAATCAAACATATGATGTCCCATGACCGCTATCAGACTGGACAAAGGCAGGACTGTAACAACAGACAGCTTTCTTCACAGTGCTTTTGCTGGCTAATGGACTGCTACACTGCAACGCAACTCTGCTTGGCAACAGAAGTAAAATGGGACTTCCACCTGCAGCTGTAGTCACTTTAGTACGCAAGCAATTCTACATGCTAGTGTTTAGATCTGGCAGTGTCCTGCTGACGGTGCACACATCCAAAAAGAAGAAGCCTTTGATTTCAGTCTGTAACAGCCAGTGTAAAGTTTAGCTACCTGAAAAATACATCGTTGAAGGGGTATAAGCAGACAGGCAAACGCTGGTGAATCGTGTCTTCGTGGTATCTTGTCACTTTAATTATTTTGTTATTCATTTTTATTCTTGAATAAAAGCACACTTGTTTTGTTATACCTTTGTGAAATTGTTCATTTTATATTCCATGAAATTGGAGTACAGGCAAGATCGGGGAAAAAAAAACATGTTCAAATGGCATAGCTTTTTCAAATAGTGACGTTTTCTTGTATGAATGCGAGACCGATTTGATCTCATTTTACTGGATTACTGGAATATAAAATAAACACTTTCGCAAAGGTATAACGAAACAAGTCTCACTTCTTTTGATGTGTGCAGCATGCTGCTGAAAATGTTCTCTTAGTCTGTAGTAGCCAGTGTGGTGTTCTACACTGTGGTCTCCTGGGGAAGCAACTTGACCCCAAATGGAGCACAATGCCTGAACAAACTTATCAGGAAAATCAGTATCATCACAGGATGAACCCTGGACACACTGGAAGTTATTGTAGAAAAGAGGATGGTGGCAAAATTTGAACGCTATCATGAAAAATCTCCTCCATCCCTTCCAGGAGGTGCTGTCTAAGAGCACTTTTACCCACAAGCTGATTACACCATGGTGTGCTAAGAAGCACCTCTGAGGGTCTTTTCTGCCCACCGCTATGAGGCAATTCATTGCCATCTCCCGGGGCACTCATTAAGTTCATTTTGAAATACCATTTTGAAATATCTGCACAATATACATTTATCTATATAGTTAATTTTATTTACTACTTGTTGATCGATTGTTTGATAGATTGGCTGTATTATTTGTCCTGTTGGTCTTTGTCCTTGTTTTAATGTTTTTGCTGCTGTATGCATCTGAATTTCCCCTTTGGGATTAATAAAGTTTATGGCGAATTGCCTATAGTAGGGGCGCCCACACTTTTTTCGCTTGCGAGCTACTTTTAAAATGGCCAGGTCGAAATGATCTACCTACATTAAAAATTATATATATATAAAATATATATATATACAAATTGAGTATACTTTATACATGAAATGTATGTTGTCGTACCTTGCATAACTGAATAACCTTTATGGCACAATAACAATTCAATACATTTATGGTCACTACAGTATTTGGATTTAATAATCGTCATGTGGTAAAAGGCTGACTCTTATAAATAAGTAGAGCCAAATAATGCAGTCAAGGAGCTTTTGAATTCATCGATTAACTGCGATTTTTGTTCCCTCTCCTTTCTCTTTCTCGGGTTGCTTTTTCCTTTTTTGTAATAGCAATGATAGATTGACAGATCAGACAAACACACTTCGATTGTGAAATTGTGAGAAAAAAATCCTCTTCCAGTTCCACATCCAGCCCATACCCTCCCCAAACAATTTTTTTTAAAATCCCTTTTTTAGTCGATATAAATTGGAAGGCTAATTAGATCACAGCTGGAGCTTTGTAGTAACTCGCGCTTTTGATCGTGCGTGTGGGATGACCAGTGTGTTAGAAGAAAAGAGATCTCAGATTGGCCACCCTTAATGTCAGTCAAGTGGCAAATGCCTTAGGGAGGATATACTGTATGACAGACTAACATTTGAAAAAAAATTTTTTTGAATGCAACATAATCTACCTGTACTACCTTTGCGATCTACCGGTCGATCGCGGTCAACGCATTGGGCACCCCTGGCCTATAGTATCTGTTGAGGAGCTTAGAGTTGATTTTATTATTGTTATTATTATTGTTATTTGGTCTCATTTTTAATTTGATGTCTTGTTTGCAGAGGAAAGAAATCACAGCAATCAATACATCATTAAGAAATGGCCATGATTCAAACCTAAGAAAGAACTTTTTGTACAGTATGTTCTGTCATCTAGATCTCAAGCCATCATTTTACTTGTGATGTTGTTCACTCTCTTTGATGAAAATTTTAATGTGAAAATTTTGTAGTATTTAATATTGTTCAGGGTGCAGAGTGGCAGTTATTATTAATTGTTTTGAGAATAAAAAGTCTAATTTGTAAAAGCTGGCTACAAAATATCCTTGGAATCAAAGAGAATTTCATGTTATTTGCTTTATTTCTTGTGAGTAACCTCTTTAGATGGCAAAGAATAAATAACAATATTGAGCTCATGATAAAGAAAACTAGATCCGTTTTTAGCTGTAGAGTTAAAAACAGGAATGAATGAACGAACTAAGCATGGCAAAAAACAGTAAGGTTAAAAGATAAAGCTTCTACTCTACTCAGATGTTTGCCAGCCAGTTTTCTCATTGTAGCCTTGTCTTTGTGTATAAGGTCTGTCAGTGAAGAAAGAAAGAAAGATCTTTTGTGTGTGTGTGTGTGTTTTCTTTCTTTCTTTTTGGTTGGGTTTGTGAGGAGTTCTTCTTTTCAAAATTGGGCGAGACAGCGGAATTACAACACTCTGTTTTTCCTTTTACAATCAAGTAGGTTTTGTAGAAAGACAAAGGTTTGATTCAAGCAGTTTCATATTAAATAAAGCTTTGTTTCCGTTTTTGCTGAGCTTTTGAATAGGGGATTATTTCCCTAGATTTTTACAATAAAAGGTGTCTGTTCTCCTTTTTTAATATTAACCATAGAATTTAAAATATGTTGCTTTGGTGATTGAATTTGAATGCTAATCTGAAGGTGCATTCTGAAATTTGGTGTTGAGTTAAAGGGTATGTCTGGTAATTATATGTAGGGGAATTTACAGTTTAGAGAGAAACATTCCATCAGTGTCAAGAAAAAAAATGGGTGGATATGGAAAAATCACTTGGTGATGTGAATAGTAAATGCAGTTGAAAAAATGTTTTAACAACCAATCTGAATCAGAAGATTTGATATTAATAGTCCAAATACAGTTTGTTCTCCCTTAGCGTCTAAAATTGTTTTAAATGTCAGAGGCTCAAAGCCAGCCCATATTGGTAGAGTTTGTCCAGTCCTTCTATCAATATACAGCTAACGGATGACACTTTAGAATCTTACAAATTTGAATTCTCAAGTCACATATAGGATACAACTAAAAGTGCAAGGTATTTTATTATTTATGCATTACAAAATACATTCTAATAGATGGCAAATTATAAATATTTTGGCCGAATGCTCCCAACTATGTGTAACTGCTGGACAAACAGAAATTGTCTTACATTATTATATACAGTATATTCCCAGACTGGACTATAAAATGGATTTACCAGGGGAAACAGCTTTCCAAGACCGTATACTCTTCTGATACACCTGGTGCCAACATTATTAGACTGGGGCACCCATTTACACACCTGCAGGGCATACTCAGAACTGCCTTCGTTGGGCAAAGCTGTAAAATACTTACGTATTGTGGATTAAAGGAGCCTGTTGCTACCCAATCTCCACTACCTACCTAATTGACACTGCGCCTGTCTGGAACTTTCACACATGTACACACTTGATTATCTTCAACAGCACTGCCCGGTTTGCTTCTCTTATTTTACAAAATTATTCACTCTCCAATTTGCACACTGTTTTTCACACATGCATATACTAAATAACTTTATATGTCATAGCCTGATCTGTTAAGACACATGTGTGATGTTTTATGACACAAGTCTCCAGGCCAGTCTGCATTGTGCTTGTGAAGTATTTTTATATTGCCAGGGCATTTGTTTTTGTCAAGGAGTGTACCCTTCACTTCCTGCTTGAAAAGATTAGCATTTTTTACTTTTATAGCACCTTTTAAAGAATATATTTCACCTGAGCAAGCTAAAATGTGACATGTGTCAACTGTATAATACTATTTTTTTTTTTGCTCCGTGCCTTACAGCTTATTGCTCATAAAAGAAAATAAAGATTTTCATTTTCAGATACAGTATAAGCTTTTGTAATTCCTTGGTCCAAAGCTAGAAGTCACAGTATTTCTTTGTATTAAGACTAATGGGGGAAAAAAAAATTTTTTTGCTTGACTGACAATTAGCAGTTGTTGGTATGGTTTGAAATGTCTGCATTTTTTTTGTCCTTAAAGAGTGAACTATAATTTAAGAAGTGAAGACACAATAAATCTATGAACAACAACACAGTATTTTCATAATTTTCTTATTATGGCAAGCTAATGTACTCTCAAATGAAAATACTGCTAGTTGTGTATTTGCATGCTCAGTTCAGATTGAGCTGTACCATAAAGTATAATGTAGAATATGCATATGTGGGGTGTAAATCCACCTGGGGTGCCAATTGAATAGTAACATTACACATACACTGATACACTATAAATTATTCATGCATGTGTAAAATAGATTGTGGACAGTGCTGTAAAGTGCAATATGCTCACAGTATGCATGTGTAAATCTACTGCACTTGTGCTTAATGGGCAGGCAGCATAGGTCATTGACAGGGCCTCCTTATCTAACTTGGGGAGTCAGAAGGAAGATGGTGATGACGTTTGCCTAGAAGAAGTTAAGGAAGAGGTAGACCGAGAGAAAGAAAGAGAATTGTGTATTGCTGAAAACCTTTAAAGGTACTGTTATAAATAAAGGGTTATTTGAACCTATTACTGGTGTTTGTGCAGTTTTGTTGAGGGTTTGTAGTCTGGCGATGCCCCCCTAGTGGCCACAATGGAAATTATGTAATTTTTAAATTTAACAGACTTTTTTCATAGAATAATACATGTGTTCAGATTATAGGTATTCAGTGTTAAAATATGTAGTTCCACATGCTCCTTGTGACTTACTGTAGTGTGTATTTTATGTTGCTTTAATTTTCAGATATGGAAAAGATATTTTTTTTATACTACTTGGGCAGTACTTCCTCATGCATGACAACAGAAACATTAGCATGCAGTTGGTGCAATCCTCCTTTCCTTATCGCTGGTGCCTTTTCAAAGTACTCCCTTTAAATCACTCACCAGCCTTACATCGTTTGACTTGGTATTAAAAATAGTCATCACTCAATTACTGCAGACTCGCATCTTTGTGAATAGATTAGCCACACATCTCCTTAGTTTGTGCAATTTTTTTTTTTTTTAACTGTAAGCAAAATATGAATTAATTGAAAATATGCTCTGTTGATGTCTTCTTATGACCAGTGTAAAGCAGTTTTCTAAAGTAGCATTCATGGAACTTGTAGAATAGTGCCCTTGAACGCTAACAGAAACTTTAATCATGAGTGGCTATTTATAATTAGTTTTTCTTAAAGAAACTTTAGCATGTCATTTTTCATTTCCTATGTTATTTTTTCAAAGTGAACCTATAATAAAAGCAATGTGTATTCTTCAGCTATGTACTCTTAAAAATTTATAACGCATTGATAATTTCTGTAAAAATTTCAAAGCTCTGTTAACATTAGCACTGTGAGTGCTTTTAATTTAATGTGCCCAATTCATTTTTTTTTTTTTTTGCATGAATCATGAGTCTTTGTGTTAATCAATGTTTTACATGCATCTGAACATAAATGACCACAACAGTTAATCTCTTTTAATATGACTATTTAAAGTTATCTCAAAATATGTAATATCCATCAGATTGTCTGTTATTTGCAGAGAAGAATAATTAGACAATATTTTACATCCTTTAAAAATAAACTTGTAAAAGTCTTACTGATCAAGCTTGATCTTGTTAGAGAGTATATTAATTGTAGCTTAGTAATAAAATTAATGGAAACAACAGTTAAAGAAAGCTGGTCTTATTTATTTACTTAAAACTGAAGTACAATAACACAAAAACATTTAAATTACGAGTGAAAGTACAGGGGGTCCTCGGGTTACAACGTCTCGACATACAACTTTTCGTGTTTACAACGCTCACTCCCATAAAAACTTAAAAGAATTGAGACATGAGATGGAATAAAGGTAAGGATTTTTTTTTTACACTCATTTTTTTCTGTTACTTTAGTACAGTGTACAGTACAGTATATTTATGTACTTTCCTTTTTCTGTCTTAGTTGTGTTTTTATGTTCTAGATTATGATTTTGCAAATGTATTAGGATAGGTAAGTGATTTAGGCTAGGGTGTGTTTTGACTTAGACCAAAATTCGGGTTACATCACTGTTGTAGGAACGGAACTGTGTCGCAACCCGAGGACCCCCCTGCATTACTTAGATCAAACAGTGCAAATATGAGTAAACCATATCAAAATGGCCCTGCAGGATTTACACAAAAAATTGCTGGGTGCACCAGTAGGTTGCTTAAATGATCAACAGCGCTGCACAATATTTATCTTCATGTGCATCAGTGGATGTTTCATCAACTGGAACAGCCACCCCACCTGCAATGTTCCATTTGTGCCCAGTTCTCCAAGGGGCACCACCCACAACTGTGATCCAACAATAAACTTTAAAAGGTAAAACTGTATTGCAAAACAGTAAAGGCTAACAGAAACGGTTATCCTTTATCTTTTTACTGAACCTAAAGGATTGTTCTGGAATAAAATTTTATAAAAGAAAATTGCTTTGTTCTTCATTTTGCCGGGATGGTGTTTCACTATTTACATGTGCAGTTGACTATGTGAAGTCTCAAGATAAATGAAGAGCCTCTGTACTGTATTTTTAAAAATTCCAGTAGGATTTTTTCTTCCCTCTTTTTTTTACAAAACAAATTGTGTAATATGATCATTTTGTATGTATTGTAATGTATCGTGAAGCACTGAAGCCAACAAAACAACTCTGAACACAATGGTGCATATTAAGTTGAATAAGGTGCCAAACCGTCTAACCTCCAGGGCAGTATAGTTTGTGTGACATGAAGGCACAATACTCTAGTGGTTCTTTGTAGTTGCACATTTTACTAGCAGGTCTAAAGTAAGGAATTTTGTCTGTAGCCAGGCCAGGTGTCTCTGAACTGTGTCAGACATGAGCCGAGATGCTGAGATAGATTGTTGTACGTTCCCCCTAAACATTCATATACACACAATGAGGAACATGAAAGCTTGCATATCACATTGCTTTTTTCAGCAGATGGGAATAATTGAATTGCTTTGCCACTGGCAGTGCGACGAAATAACAGCAGTGCTTGCTGCGCTTACAATTAAAGTGCACATGGTTTATTTCTAACAAAAGTGCACCTCCTGGCAATCATTTCTTTATTTTGTGACAGCATGATCATGCTGGAAGAGATGTGTCAGCTTTTGTAGTTAGCGATCTAGTGGTGGACTTAGTTGTGCTGTAAGCTTTGGATATAAATTTTATGCATTGATTAGTAATAGAAAAGGCTAATTAATGTTCTCTGGTTGCTCACTGGTTGCCTTAAAAAGTCTACTTATCAATAAAATTGTGTTTCTGGATTACATAATCAATTGTTCTGCAGTCACTTACCCTGGAGGCTTACAGTACTCATCCCCAAAGAGATTGTAGCCAGCAGAGAAATGAGCTTGCAGGGTTGTAGGTTCAAGCCTCTGGGGGCCGTTCACACCTCATTAGCTTTGCATCTAGAGTGGTTCTGACCCCTGTGCCAGTTCTCTTGTTGCCCATTTCATAATTTCTCAATGTCCCCTCTGTTTGTTTACTTGGAGGGCAGTCAGATGAGATGGGGCCTCCCATGAGGGTCTTAAGATTGAGAGTTTTCATTAACACAGATCCTAAGGGCCATGTCTTGTTAAAGATTTGAGATTTATGACCAGTATGTCACTCAGTCCCTGCTCCACCCCCATTTACTATTAGTTTATGTACAGTAGATATTAAAAATGTGTAAACTGTCCATTTGTTGGATGTGAATGCTTCTACGGATAAGTGTGCTAACAGTTGTGCATGTAGGACACTTTTGTTTGTAAATTTTATTTTTAAAACGTATATTTATTTTTTTTTTTTACTGGAATGATGTAAAATTGTACATAGGAGAACATTAAATGTAACATTTTGCTGGAACTTTAACATGCACATGTAACAGGTTTAATTTTTTTTTGTTTAAAAAGATATTGGTAAGACTAAATTGATTGCTGTTTACTATTTTGATAATGTAAAATGATATTTCCTGGTTTGTTAAATAGATCATTACCATATATACTCGAGTATAAAGCCGAGGTACCTAATTTTACCTACAAAAACTGGAAAAACTTATTGACTCAAGTATAAGCCTAGGGTGGGAAATGCAGCAGCTACAGGTAAGTTTCAATAATCAAAATAAATACCAATAAAATTACTGTTCATTAATTGAGCACACAGCCCAGAATGAGTCTCACAGAGGCTGCACAGCACCACACAGAGCCTGCAGCAGTTCTTCTACCGCCGGCAGACCAAATCAGGTACAGTGGAACCTTGGGTCACGACTGTAATTCGTTCCAAAACCCTGGTCGTAACCTGATTTGGTCGTGACTCAAAGTAATTTCCCCCTTAGAATTGTATGTAAATACAATTAATCCATTCCAGACTGTACAAACTGTATGTAAATATATATTTTTTAAAGATTTTAAGCACAAATATAGTTAATTATACCATAGAATGCACATTGTAATAGTAAACTAAATGTAAAAACATTGAATAACACTGAGAAAACCTTGAACAACAGAGAAAACTAACACTGCAAGAGTCTGCACTATAGCGCTACGAACTGCTTGCTAAAAACACTTTTTTAATGAGTTTTAAGCACAGGGAAAAAAATGAACATTTGAAAAATCTGTAATTTAATAAACCACCAAGAAAAGTAACATTGCCACAATCTACGCTATGAACCAATCGCTGTAAACAGAACTGAAAACAAAAACAAGCCTTTTCTACCTTATGCGTTATGTCCTCCCTCTCTCTTTCGCGAGCCTGGAGCGCCTGTGTGTGCCTCTCTGTAGTGCGCCTGTGTGTGCGTGCCTCTCTCTCTCTCTCTCTCTCTCTCTCTCTCTCGGGCGTGCGCGTGTGTGCGCGTGTGTGCGCGTGTGTGCGTGTGTGTGTGTGTGTGTGTGTGTGTGTGTGTCCCTTTCGCGTGCGCCTCTCTCTCCCGCGCCGCGCTACGAACCGATCGCTGTAAACATAAGTGAAGTGGAGGTTAAAATCCAATAGAAAAAAGTCTTCATTAAATACGAGGTTAAAACCATGCTCAAATCTGTCTCTTTAAAAATAAGCCCGGTGCATTCTTTAACTGCCTTCTCTGCCTTATGCAGCCAGCCCTCTCTCTCTCTCTCTCTCTCTCTCTCGCTTGCGCTCTCTCTCTGTATCTCGCATGTGTCTCTCTCTCTCATGTGTCTGTGTGTGTTGCTCTCTCGCTCTCTGCACATTGAATGCACAGGGAGAGACTGAACACGTGCGGAAATCATCGGCGCCCACAAACTGAAAGGTAAATTGGCTTGTTTGTATACTGAGTGTGTGGTCGTGAACAAATGCAAAAGCTTGGCAAACTTGTTGGTCATAAACCGATTTGTATGTGTTCAGAGACGTTCGTGAACCGAGGTTCCACTATACTGTACACTCCAGCTTTCTGTCGGGTTGGCGGGAGCAGCGGGACCTGACTCAAATATAAGCCTGAGGGTGCCGTTTTTCAGCACATTTTGGGCTTATATTTGAGTATATACGGTATATTAAATGTAAACATTTCTAGATAAGTACTGGCATCACTCTACTAAACCTCAATTATCCATCAGGGGTTGGGACCGAGGCTGTGAAGGATAAGAGAAAAGTTGGATAACAGAACAGCTACTTTAAAATGATATACTGTGGATTAGTTTAGTGAATAGGTATATTTTTTTACAAAAAAAAAAAAACTATTAACAAAATAGAATACAGTTTTAACAAAATATAACTAGGGGGCTTTGCCCCCTGCTCGCTTCGCTCACCAACCCCCGTGTTTGGTTTTCTGGATACACACTTGTAAGATTTTTTTTTTTTTTTGAATTGTTGCTATTTCATTAGTTTCACTTTTATTTCAGAACTTCTGTAAAACCAATATTTGGAATCTTTCCTGTCCCAATATGCTGAATCTTTTAAATGAGATCTGTGAGACTTGTGTTTAATGACTTTGTACCATAATTTAGGATAGGTTTCTCTGTTTGGAATTTCAGCCCAGACAAAACGATCCATTTCATCAGCAGTTAATATCTTTTTTACAAAGTAACCAATGAATGCATGCGAGTTAAACCCTGTGTATGAAATTCTCTGACTTAAACTAATTTCCTTTTGTTTGCATCAATGCGATCTGTGCTATCTTTTTTTGATACTGTGGCGACTGATGTAATAAAGTGGCACAAATGTTCTACTTTAACAATCGCAGACTGCGTACCCCAAACACAGCTGTCTAGCACCCCCTCCAACCCCTCTTCCCACGGGTCTTGCCTCCCCCTTACTGCATCAATCCCCAGCTATCAGACTTCCGTGCTGTACTCTGCCCTCCCGTTGCTATTTCATTAGTTTCACTTTTATTTCAGAACTTCTGTAAAAACAGTATTTGGAATCCTTCGTGTCCCACTATGCTGAATCTTTTAAATGAGATCTGTGAGACTTATGTTTAATGACTTTGTACCATAATTTTGGATAGATTTCTCTGTTTGGAATTTCAGTACAGACAAAACGATCCACGTCATCAGCAGTTAATAATTTTTTTGCAAAGTAACCAATAGATGCATTTGAGTTAAACCCCATTTTTGAAATTCTCTGACTTAAACTAATTTGCTTTTGTTTTTTGTCAGTGCGATCTGTGCTGTCTTTTTTTGATACTGTAGCGACTGATGTAATAAAGTGTCACAGAAGTTCTACTTTAGCAATCGCCGACTGCGTAACCCCAAACACACCTTTCTTGCACTCTCTTCAACCCCTCCTCCCACGAGTATCGCCTCCCCTTTACCGCATCAATCAGCAGCCAGCTATCAGTATGCCGTGCTGTACTCTGCCCTCCCTCGAGCGGACCTAACAGTCACTTAAAACAAAAAAGGCTTCAGCTTAGCTGGGACACAGCAATACTTTTGCTTGTTACTGCTTTCACATTCTGTACCTTTCTCTGCATATGTATCGCGCCTTGGGTGTCTTTTCTCCGCGAAAACCCAGAGAATGGAGTATATCTCCAAAACAGTTAAAAAAAAAAAAAGGCTTCCCTACTGATAATTATCTCCTGCCACTCACGTTCTTGTATTAACATTACAATCTGTTTTTTTATAATGATAATTGTGAAGATGCTATAAAAAACAATTTTGAAATCAGTTTTAATCATCAAGGTGTTCTACAGTGGTACAATATTAAGGTTTGTTGGTTGGAGGTGTGCAGTTGTTGCTATACATTGCCAAAGCTGTATCGGTTCTACAGTATATGTTTAACTAATGGTGTGTGCATTAGAGTGCTTTATATTTAAATAACATAATTAAGATTGGTTCTTGTCTTGTGCACCTTTGCTCTCTGCATACTGCCCCTGCTACTTGGTAATAAATGAGCATTTTTAGAGAATGGGAGGACAGATGGATTAAATAGATAGATAGATAGATAGATAGATACTTTATTAATCCCAAGGGGAAATTCACATATAAAAAGTCAAAGTAAATTTATACATTATAACATATTTGTATCTTTTGGGAGATAGTATTAATTTGGTTTTATTGTACTACTGGTTTTAATGAGTTTACTTTTTTTTATTAAACATTTACATTTGTGAGTGTGCACTGTCAACTATTTGTTCAGGTATTCTATTTCCCAGTATTTTATTTACTGTGTTCAATCTATAATACATTCCAGACTGTTGATGACCTGGGATTTTTCCTTGTGAATTTGATATCACATAATAGTTGCAAATTTGAAAAGAATCCCACTCTCCCTCTCTACCTCACCCAGCCATATTTTACTGAGTCTCTACAATGGAGTGCAAATATGTTCTATCTTTTTAAAGAATTGCTAACTGCATTGTTGCCTCATTGTTTTCTTTTGACATTTGATTTTTAAAGTGAAATATTTTTTTTCTGAATGATACACTGTTTGTAAACAGACACTTATCAGAAAAACAAATTCCAGTTTCTGTATTTTTATCCTTTTCTGTCTTTTCGATTAAAGCAGACCACTTGTGAAACATCGGAGTTAATCCATTGTTTTGCAGATAGATCCAAATAACTTTAATGTTTTTCTGAACACAGCAGGCATCTCAAAATTGAAACAAGTTTGTTTGAAGTGCATGTAGCCAGTACATTTGCCTGACTTGAGCTGGTCAAAAGTCTAATATTCACTGCTGTCTTTTCTTTTTTGTCTCTCTTAATATTTCAGTGTCTTATATGCCACTGAAAATTAGTAATGGACAAATTCTGTGCATTGCTACTTATTCCTGATATTGTAGGAAAGGAAGAAAAATATTTATCATTTGACTGTAACTATTAATATATGTTGCATAATTACTGTTTTTATGTGTAAGTATTACAACAGCAGTGCTATGTCAGTTCTATGGGTTATTTGGCTAAATGCAAATAAAAAGAAGAAAAAATTGAAAAAACAATTACTGTGATGGATAGTGTCCAATATAAGAAAGACATTTTAAACACATACAAGTTTATTTGTTCATAGTGCATGACTTGATTGTGTTATGTACATAAGATCTGAGCAGGGAGGCCTTCCGTTCAAACATTTAAAAGGATGTAAAAATTCACCCCTTTGGGTTTTGAATTCTAAAAGCAGGTGATGAAATAGATTTCAGTATTTATATACAAATAATATTTCCTCATATCTTGCACAAAATTATGGAAACTCTATTCTAGAAGCCTACTTTAATGAAAAATGTATTCTAAATTACATTCAGAAAGAATTGGGAAGAACATATGTTTACTTAACAAAAGCAGCATTTATGATATAATTTACTTAGATATTCAAAACCCTTTGTTGTGGTTCAGCACACTGAACATTAGTTCTGAAAGTAGGACTAATTGGCATCACAGGTAGTTTACAAAATTGCATTTCAAGCTGGGCAATGGATAGGAGAAAAAGCATACAGATTGAGGAGGATGCTCTGAACTGAGGTTATCAGTGAAGTCTCTCTGGGATCTGTGCTAAATTTGCTACATTTATATTAATAACTTAGTGTGTATTAAAGTTATTCCTGTTGTTTTAATATGGATGGTTATGAATAACCATATGCCCTGTGAGTAAAACAGTCATGTGTGATATTTGCAAATCTCTCAAACACTGGAGGTATATTAAATACCAAGGTGGAAGCTAAAACAATTCGAAAAAATGGAAGCTAAATATGGAGCTATTAAAACTAATAAAATGCTTGAAAAACTTTAACTTAATATATTTAAGTTCCAATTTCTACATTATCCATCCATCCATTATCCAACCCGCTATATCCTAACTATAGGGTCACAGGGGTCTGCTAGAGCCAATCCCAGCCAACACAGGGTGCAAGGCAGGAAACAAACCCTGGGCAGGGTGCCAGCCCACCTCACCTTTCTACATTAACATAAACAATAATATTAATTACACAAGATTTTTGTAGTGAGTTGGATGAAGTGATGAACAGTGTAGTGATTGGAGCAGATTTCAGTGGGCATGTTGGTGAAGGGAACAGTGGAGATGAGGAGGTGATGGGTAGGTATGGTGTCAAGTAGAGGAATGAAGGAGGTCAGAGGATAGTGGATTTTGCCAAAAGGATGGACATGGCTGTAGTGAATACATATTTTAAGAAGAGGGAGGAACATAGGGTTATGTACAAGAGTGGAAGAAGATGCACACAGGTACATTACATCCTATGCAGAAAAGTTAATCTGAAGGAGATTGAAGACTGCATAGTGGTGGCAGGGGAAAGTGTAGTTAAGCAGCATAGGATGGTGGTCTGTAGGTTGACATTGGAGATTAAGAAGAGGAAGAGAGTGAGAGCAGAGCCAAGGATCAAATGGCAGAAGTTGAAAAAGGAAGACTGCAAGGTTGATTTTAGAGGGGAGGTGAGACATGCACTGGGTGACAGTGAAGAGTTACCAGACAGCTGGGAAACGACAGCAGATGTAGTAAGGGTGACTGCAAGAAGGGTGCTTTGCATGACATCTGGAAAGAGAAAGGAGGAAAAGTAAACCTGGTGGTGGAATGAGGAAATACAGGAGAGTATACAAAGGAAGATGATGGCGAAGAAGTAGTGGGATAGTCAGAGAGTTGCAGAAAGTAGACAGGAGTACAAGGAGATAAGGTGATAGGTGAAGAGAGAGGTGGTGAATGCTAAGGAAAAGGCGTATGATGAGTTGTATGAGAGGTTGGACACTAAGGAGGGAAAAAAGGAACTGTACTGATTGGCTAGACAGAGGGACCGCGCTGGGAAAGATGTGCAGCAGGTTAGGGTGATAAAGGATAAAGATGGAAATATACCTACAAGCGAGGAAAGTGTGTTGAGCAGATGGAAAGAGTACTTTGAGAGGCTGATGAATGGAGAGAAAGAGAGAGAGAGAAGAGGTTGGATGATGTGGAGATAGAGAATCAGGAAGTGCAACAGATTAGCAAGGAGGAAGTAAGGACAGCTGTGAAGAGAATGAAAAATGTAAAGGCCGTTGGTCCAGATGACATACCTATGGAAGCATGGAGGTGTTTTTTCGAGGGATGGCAGTGGAGTTTTTAACCAGATTGTTTAATGGAATCTTGGGAAGTGAGAGGATGCCCGAAGAGTGGAGAAGAAGTGTACTGGTGCCAATATTTAAGAATAAGGGGGATGTGCAGGACTGCAGTATATACAGGTGAATTAAATTGATGAGCCACAGCATGAAGTTATGGGAAAGAGTAGTGGAAGCTAGGTTAAGAAGTGAGGTGATGATTAGTGAGCAGCAGTATAGTTTCATGCCAAGAAAGAGCACCACAGATGCAATGTTTGCTCTGAGGATGTTGATGAAGAAGTTTAGAGAAGGCCAGAAGGAGTTGCATTGTGTCTTTGTGGACCTGGAGAAAGCATATGACAGGGTGCCTCGAGAGGAGTTGTGGTATTGTATGAGAAAGTCAGGAGTGGCAGAGAAGTATGTAAGAGTTGTACAGGATATGTACGAGGGAATTGTGACAGTGGTGAGGTCTGTGATAGGAGCGATGGATGCATTCAGCATGGAGGTGGGATTATATCAGGGATTAGCTCTGAACCCTTTCTTATTTGCAATGGTGATGGACAGGTTGACAGACGAGATTAGACAGGAGTCCCCGTGGACTGTGATGTTTGCTGATGACATTGTGATCTGTAGCGATAATAGGGAGCAGGTTGAGAAGACCCTGGAGAAGTGGAGATATGCTCTAGAGCGGAGAGGAATGAAGGTCAGTAGGAACAAGACAGAATACATTTGTGTGAATGAGAGGGAGGTCAGTGGAATGGTGAGGATGCAGGGAGTAGAGTTGGCAAAGGTGGATGAGATTAAATACTTGGGATCAACAGTACAGAGTAATGGGGATTGTGGAAGAGAGGTGAAAAAGAGAGTGCAGGCAGGGTGGAATGGGTGGAGAAGAGCATCAGGAGTGATTTGTGACAGATGGATATCATAAAGAGTTTAAGGGAAGGTCTACAGGACGGTAGTGAGACCAACTATGTTATATTTGTTGTAGACGGTGGCACTGACCAGAAAGCAGTAGACAGAGCTGGAGGTCGCAGAGTTAAAGATGCTAAGATATGCACTGGGTGTGACAAGGATGGATAGGATTAGAAATGAGTACATTAGAGTGTCGGCTCAAGTTGGACGGTTGAGGGACAAAGTCAGAGAGGCAAGATTGTGTTGGTTTGGACATGTGCAGAGGAGAGATGCTAAGTATATTGGAAAAAGGATGCTAAGGATAGAGCCGCCAGGGAAGAGGAAAAGAGAAAGGCCTAAGTGAAGGTTTATGGATGTGGTGGGAGAGGACATGCAGGTGATGGGTGTAATAGAACAAGATGCAGAGGATAGAAAGATATGGAAGAAGATGATCCGCTGTGGGGACACCTAATGGGAGTAGCTGAAAGAAGAAGAAGATACACTCTTGAATTTACATAGCACGTCTTTTTCTGGACAAACTAAGGCAAATTATTCTCTTTAGTCCTGGAGCTTCATCTAGGTTTGAAAAATTCCCAAAACGCATCAATAAATCTGATCCATCTGAACTATTTATTTTAAATAGTACATAAATTACGGAAGAACACATCAGTATAAAATAAAAGGAAGTGCGTTCAAGTTGGAAGCGAGAAGGGACTTTATCAAACATGGGGTTGTGGCATCTGGACTAAGCTGTTGCTTAATGTAGTTATCTGATATCTGCACAGTTTTTAAACATGACCTTGGTGAGATTTCGGGACAACTTAGCTAACAGCAAATCAAACATGCCTGAAGGCCCATTTTGATGTTTGTAACCCTGAATCTAGAAAAAATTCGCTTTCTAACAGTTGGTATCCTGAAAGACTTTCACTAAACCTGTTTTTATCTGAGATTTTCTTCTCAGGTGCCAGTTCCTGATTTCTTGGATAGAAAATTATCTTTTTTTTTTCCTTTCTAATTAAACCTTTTTATTTGGAAACACTAGGGGGCTCTCTTTGCTCGCAAACCCCTCCTGGCCTGCGCTATGCTGCAGCCACTTTACATCTTTGCTGCTTGCGTATGTAGATTCACTTTCACTAAACAACAATTCTATTAATATTCCCGGATACACCTCTTCATTGGGAAGAAACACTACTTTTCCCTGATGCCAACATGAATTAGATGATCTACAAGTCTCTGACTTAAAGTTTAAATCCGAACAATACATTCAATCTCTTTTTGCTGTCCCGTTATTTCACTGAGTTATAATTTCTGTTTGTTTGTGCTAAAGCAATCTTTACTATCACTTTTTTGCGACTTTCAAATTTTAGTTCTTTCATTATCTCTAACCTGCTCTCCATGTGTATCACACCACCGTTTTTGAATTCTTTATGACGTTCTACTTTGTCATCTACTCTTTGTCTTTTATTTCTGGCCCCGGGCTTGGTTAAATATCTTGGCACAAAGTCTCGTCTTGCGGGACATGAAACTATCGCTCAGAAAAAGTCCTGTCTTGTCAAAGGATTTTTTTTTTTTTTATTATAATAGAGAGAAGACATTATAAGAGAACACATCAATAAAACAAATGAAAATAACATAGTTACTTGCCGAATTCAAGTTGTTACCGGGGTGATTCAGATTAATGAAGTAAAAAGTAAGAGTTTATGCAGTGATTAAAATCTTGGAAAATGTGTGCAGTCCTAAAGTTTGCAAATTGTAAATGGCAAATTTCCCTCCATCCATTTTCTTTCCTACTTAGTTCAGTTCATTTTTGCATGGCATTAGAATTAATCCCTGTAGTACTGGGAGCAGGGCAGGACCCTTAGCAAAATACCTATATCTTTTTGGTTTCGATTGTATTGTTCATTTCATTTAGGTTTACTTTATTACTTGCATGCCCTTATTCATTATTTGTACCCGCTGTTTTTAATACAAACATGAGATGCTTATTTTCCTGTATTCACCTCTAGTAGAGTATAAAAGCTATCATTTTCATTTTTAAAGTGCAAGTTTAAAGGGTTGTAGTAAACTTCTCCCTAAGCTTGCTGTGGGACATTTGTACTCAAAGATATTTACTTTGAATCCTGCTGCTTTTGTGGCTTTGAGGTTTAATGCTCTTCCTGCATGCTGCATCTTTTCAAAGCAAATTTCTTGTACAATAGTAAACCTTACTTAAACATGTAATTTGCTCTCCCATTGTTAAGCTATAATGAGCGCTAAGTGCATGTGATTTCAAGCTAAGAAGTATTATATTCCACATTATGTAAATAATTGATCTGTTTTGATCTATACTAATAAAAGGCAAAGCCCTGACTGACTGACTGACTGACTCACTCACTAATTCTCCAACTTCCCATGTAGGTAGAAAGCTGAAATTTGGCAGGCTCATTCCTTACAGCTTACTTAGAAAAGTTGGGCAGGTTTAATTTCGAAATTCTACGCGTAATGGTCATAACTGGAACCTATTTTTATCCATATACTGTAATAGACTGCAGCTCGATGGCCATGAGAGGCGGAGTTGCTTCTCACATCATCACGCCTCCCACTTAATCACGTGAATTGACTGTGAACGCAGTATGTAGAAAACAAGGAAGAGCTCCAAAGAGCGCTGAAGAAAAACGGGATTACACAATTGAGAAGGCAGCGAAAGAATATGAAGCGAGTGACGCATACAAGCATATTCATAAGTGCAGCTACTGCGGAAACAAAGCACGGTGTAAACCGTAAGTTTAAATTAAGTTTATAGACACGCTCCCGCTGCCATTTGTCATGCCTACGACGAATACCATATTCGCGAGATACAAGTTTAATGAGAAGACACAAGGTATAAACGAGACTTTGGACACTTTGTAATGGAGTTAAAATTGCTGTAGCGAGAAACTTTTAAGTGCCGGGTCTTAGCTAGCATTAAATAAAGCCGTTGTCATCGGTAGATCACACGAGAATGGCTCGCGTGAACTGACTGAACGCAGTACGAGTGATCACTTCGATGAATCAAACCTGTTCAAAGAACGCATTACACAATTGAAAAGATAGGAAAAGAATATGAAGTGAGTGACGCATACAAGCATATTCATGAGTGCAGCTACTTTGGAAACAAAGCACAGTTTAAACATAGTTTAAATTAAGTTCATAGACAGGCTGCCGGTAGCATTTGTCATGCCCACGACTAATACGATATTCGCGAGATACAAGTTTAATGAGGAGGCGCGGGTATAAACGAGAGTTTTGATCACTTTGTAACTAAGTTAAAATTGCTGGCGAAGGACTGTGCTTATGCAAATTCCGAGAGACTGTGTGTGTGGAGGGACTGGGGGAGTCGCGTCATCTTCTCCCCTCCCATTCACCTCATTTCATTCACTTCATTTCGCTCCGAGCTGAGCTCCGCACCTGGCGCGGTCTTGCCATTCTTTTTCCTTAGTGTTTAGTCCTCTCTCCTTTACTGATTTATATAAAGGAGAGTTGAGATCGTCAGGGATAGAATAATGTTTGGCTCAAACTCCGCAAAAGTGCGAGAGAAACTTTTAAGTGCCTGGTCTGAGCTAACATTAAATAAAGCCGTCGACATCACAATACCAGAGACCTGTGTTTGTGGAGGGATTGACAGTTAAGGCGGGTGGGGGAGTCACGTCATCATCTCCCCTCCCATTCACCTCATTTCATTCACTTCATTTTGCTCCGAGCTGAGCTCCACAGCTAATGCGGTCTTACGGAAGCAACTTCATCACTCTGCCACCAAATACTCACAGAAAAATCCACAAGTTAATACACACACTGTCTCTAAAGTTTTTCCACACTCTGAATGTATTCCTCGCATCCCCGTTATACCCTCTGATCTCCCATTTCAATTCAAATGCCTCCAATTTCCAGTAAGGCTCTGCTTCGTGATGACAATTAATAAGACAGACCCTACAAAAGGTTGCCATTGATTTGAGGCAAGATTGCTTTTCTTCTGGACAACTATACGTTGCATTCTTAAGAGTAAGCTCACACAGCTTGGTCATATTACAACCAGAGTGCTGAACTGACAACGTGGTATACAAAGAGATCCTTAACAAATAGTTATTGGTATATTTTCCCTCAGTTTAAAAAGGTTTTCTTTTCTTCTTAATAAAAATTTAAAAGCAGTACTTCGCCGCTGTGAAGCGCGTGGATTTTGCTATATACAGTATATACATATATATATATATACACACACATACACATATATAGATATATATATATATATATATATATATATATATATATATATATATATATATATATGTGTGTGTGTATATATATATATATATATATATATATGTATATATGTATATATATGTATATGTATATGTATATATATAAATGTATATATATATATATATGTATATATGTATATATGTATATATATATATATATATATATATATATATATATATATATATATATATATATATATATATATATATATATATATATATATATATATATGTATATATATATATATATATATATATATATATATATATATATGTATATATATGTATATGTATATGTATATATATATATATATGTATATATATATACTGCGGTGGGTTGGTACCCTGCCCCCGGGATTGGATTCCTGCCTTGCTGCCCTGTGTTGGCTGGGATTGGCTCCAGCAGACCCCGTGACCCTGTATTCGGATTCAGCGGGTTAGAAAATGGATGGATGGATGGATGTGTATATATATATATGTATATATATATATGTATATATATGTATATATGTGTTGTCACAAAGTTGAG